>NW_023270323.1:58312583-58443756 GCF_011800145.1 Mirounga leonina | reverse complement strand
TCCTTCCTTCCTTCCTTCCTTCCTTCCTTCCTTCCTTCCTTCCTTCCTTCCTTCCTTCTTCCTTCCTTCCTTCCCTCCTTCCTTCCTTCCATTTTGATTAATTACAGGGCAATTATTCCAATTTTCTAACCAAGAAATGTAGGAGTCATTTGAGAACAGGATTTTTTTAAGATGAAGTCTATATTTGCATGTGATGGTCTTTTTGACCACTCGAATGGGCTAAAGTCCCTTGTTACTTCGTCTAACATTAATCTAGTGTTCCTGCGAAGCTATTTTGTAGATGTGATTAAAATCAATAATTAATATGACATCAAGTAAGAGAGATTGTCATAATCTGCCACTTTAGCAATAACCAAGAGTTTCAGTTGGTCCTTCCTGACAGCTGACATGGAATTGTGTAAGCTAACTCCCTGCAATAGATTGATACAGATATAGATAGATATTGATATGGATACGGATATAGAGTTGGGAGATAGATAGGGATAGGGATAAGGATAGGGATAGAGATAAGCTCCTACTGGTTTTGCTTCTCTGCTTGAACCCTGACTGATACGCTGGGTTTCATTTTCAGGGTATCTGGGAAGACTACCTGAAATTTAATGGAGAGGGAGAGGATTTTAGAGTGACTTGTATAAATTCTTTGTTTTAGTCAGCCTCACATCTAATTGGACAAAAAGATACTTTCAGGTCCAACGTCTTAACTTCATTGCTTGAATCCTTCGCCTTCACCCATTCTCCACTGCCACTGTTTTATTTCATGCCTCTATTAATTTTCTCTTGAACCATTTTAATGGCCTTGCTATGCATTGTCTGGCTCTAGTTTTTTATGTCTTGCACACCACTCTCTACCTTGCTGCTAAAGTGAACTTTCTAAAGCCCGGTCTCAACCAGGCAGGTTCCCTTTCACCCAAACTCCATAAATGTGAGAACAAGGCTCTCTAAGACCTGACACTTCCAATTTTCTAATTTCATTTACTATAAATTTCCCAAATGTTCTAGGGTTCCTGCTTCTCTGAACCCATTTATAATCCTTAAGCTTGATATACATTTTTATATACTGTTCTTTTTTGCTGGAAAGTCCAACTTTCTTACTGTACTTGTCTGAAAAGTCTCCTTTCCTTTGAAACTCAGGAAAAAAACAACAACTCTTTAGGAAATCTTCCCTGTTCTCTCCAGCACAATTAAAAACTTCTTTCTCTCTGAGTCCTGTATACTTAATTGTATTGTATCTGTCTGTCTCTATTATCAATCCATCATCTGTCTATTTATCTATCTATATCTATCATCTATATAATTTTATTTATTTTTTATTTTTTTAAAGATTTTATTTATTTATTTGACACAGAGAGAGAGACAGTGAGGGAGGGAACACAAGCAGGGGGAGTGGGAGAGGGAGAAGCAGGCTTTCCGCCGAGCAGGGAGCCCAATGCGGGGCCTGATCCTAGGACACTGGGAGCATGACCTGAGCCTAAGGCAGACACCCAACGACTGAGCCATCCAAGCGCCCTAATCATCTATGTAATTTTAAAGCTCTGAATGAAATATGAGGGCAAGACCATCTTTTGTGCCTCATTATATTTCTAGATACCGCTAGTTTAATTACTAGAATATAGTAAGTCATCATTTTGTTTTGAATGGAACTTATAGAAATAATTACATTCTACCAATATTTATGTCAGATGGGATTTTGGGGTGTTTTGTGCCTAAAATAATTTTTGAAACTGCTGCTCAGAGCTCTGCTTTAATTCACTGAGGCTATTTCATGGATGGTGTTATATTTTAAGTACTTTTTGTTAAATTGTTGGCTCCTTGACATTTAACATTTGTATGATATAGGTGATGAATTAGTCCAATTTTTTTCACCCAGATTGACCTTATGGTTTTGAATGGATACCTGTAATCCTAAGGAAAATAAATTTGCAAGGCAAATAACCAAAAGATAACAAAAAAATTCTGAATTTTGTTCCCTCTATTAAACTTACTATTTATCATTGTCGTTCTGTGACCTCTCCTCCTTATCTTGAATCGACAAAGTCATCTAATCTTGACTAAATTATAAACTCTAGAAGGGAAGTCATTATAAATCCCACCTTAGCATGCTGGCAGGTACATGGTAGTCAATAAATGTTGGATGCTGACTGAACAGCATTTTTTATTCTCTCACCAGTTTTCTTATATCTTTTCATAAATCTCTATGACTTCATAAAATATTTGCTGTTACTTTTAGTGTCATCATGTAATTGATTCAAAAATGTTTAACATCCTCCTACTGTATAATTTCTAAAGTTTCCTTTACAAATAATGCTTGGTAATCTAAAGTTCACTGAAAGACGTTTAGGGAACAATCCACTTACATAGGTACATCTGACCATGGCTGCTTTTCATTGTTTTAACCCTTGCTGTCTAATTTTTACCATCTTATAAAGACATTTCTTACGGGATTCTTTTTTAGATTTATTTATTTATTTATTTGGGTGGGGACAGAGGAAGAGGGAGAGAGAGAATCTTAGGCAAGCTCCATGCCCAGCTCAGAGCCTGACTTGGGGCTCCATCTCACAACCCTGAGATCATGACTTGAGCTGAAATCAAGTCAGTCACTTAACCGGCTGAGCCACCCAGGCGTCCCAATATGGGATTAAGTAAATAAAAAACTTTTGATAAATATAGTACAATAAATTTAACTCCAGAATCTCACTTATTTTATTTGGGGCTTAATTTTCATTACAAAAATCAGAAAAATGTTTCATTTTTCCTTCTTTGTTTTGATAATCAATTACATCTATAAATAGATGGATATTATTTGATTTGTTTTTTTTTTAAGATTTTATTTTTATTTATTTGAGAGAGAGAGAATGAGAGCGAGAGAACACCTGAGAAGGGATAGGGTCAGAGGACGAAGCAGACTCCCTGCCGAGCAGGAAGCCTGATGCGGGACTCCATCCAGGGACTCCAGGATCATGACCTGAGCTGAAGGCAGTCGCTTAACCAACTGAGCCACCCAGGCGCCCTTGATTTGTTTTTTAATCAGGAACAAAATGATTAATTTCTACCCTATATTTGATGGCAGACAGTATACTTTTTCTTCTGGAAAATCCTGACTGCTGAATAATTTCAACTTGGCCTTCTGATTGTTTGGTTGTTTTTATTATATGTTTTATGAGCTACATACCAATTTATTTCAAAATGGCCTTCAGCCAGGACAAAAATCAATGAAACTCCCTTTTTTAAAGTTTAAGGAGTTGCTTGTTCCTGTGGTGTCATCTTGAGTCCCCTTTGCTATGCATGTTGAGATATAACTGAGTCATTTCTGAAAATATTTTACACATTATACTTTAAAATGACACCAAATTTCGAAATTCAATTCAGTTGTAATTTATAGCATAAAGATTTCTGTAGAAATCTGAAAAATGATAATATTCCCTGTCAATGAGAACAAAATCAGATTTTGTCTATAAGTCATACTTGACATAAATCCTGGTTCTAATAATCAGTAACCAATTGAACAACTTATACTCCATCTTTTTGAACATCAGATTTCTCATTTCTAAAATGAGGATAATAGTAATAACCCCCTCCAAGTTTCCTGTGGAATTTCTATTAAACAATGCAGTTAAATATTGATGCATAGTAATTGACCAATAAACAATTGTGTTATGATTAAATTAATTATTATTATAAAAGCAATAAT
Source organism: Mirounga leonina (assembly GCF_011800145.1). Classification (NCBI taxonomy): domain Eukaryota; kingdom Metazoa; phylum Chordata; class Mammalia; order Carnivora; family Phocidae; genus Mirounga; species Mirounga leonina. The sequence continues at coordinate 58,440,068 of NW_023270323.1, read as the reverse complement.
TCCCCCATGCTTTCAAAAAATTAATTCACTTATTTTCCTTACTTAGCATATTTTTGAAATACATATGTCAGGAACTTCTAAACTCTGATGATATGGCAGCACAGACAAAAAGTTTGCCCTTTTAACATTTATTTTCTACTGGGAAAAAAAAAAAAAACATGTATCAATGGGATTCATTAAGAGTGAATTTCAGAGTGATTTGGTTAATAATAGAATTACCATACTTACATAGTACATTATATTTCCATTATTCCTAGAAATTTACATATTTAATTCTCACAAGACTATCACATTTATACTCCTATTATCACATTTTAAGGTGAAAATCATCAGGTAATGCAGGGTGAAGTAACTTGACCATTGTCACAAAGTCAGTATGTAGTAAAATTTGGGGACCCTTGATATTCTGGTTTCAGAGCCTGACTCTTAATTACTAAATCATTTTTTCTTATAGCAATAATAATAATAATAATAATAATAAAATAAAATAGAACATAAGAAAGAGTTCAGAATGTCAAAGCTCTTTCCAGGTACCACAGGCAAAATCATGGAGAATCTTACTCTATTAATGCAATCATAGCAGATGTTATTCAGTAGATGACTTAGGGCCTTATGTCTCTCTCCAGTTCTCATCCATATTAACAATAACTTGAAGTTTTTAAATATGAAACCAAGAAGTTGTTGCTTTTTTACTGTTTTCAGTAAATGGAATTCTATAGCCAATATACTAAAATCCTACATGATATTGATGTGGTTTTGGAATATAGGTGAAGTTCAGTGGGTTGAGGTCCAGAGCCAATGCCTAAGAAAGAATTCTTGAGACATCTTTGGTGCAAAATGGTGGTTTATTAAAGCACGGGGACAGGACCCATGGGCATAAAGAGCTGCTGCCCCAGGGTTGTGAGGGGTAGCTGATTAGATACTATGGGGTTGGAGGAGGTAAGGAAAAGGAAGGTTTCAAAAGGATTTTTATATGTTAAAGAAGACTCACAGGATACCAGAAGCCTTGCCATTGCAAGTTAAGGTTGTTTTTCCTCTAGCGAAACTAAATTAACATGAAGATAGTTGGGAGCTTCCTGGAGGAGCATTACACTCTGCCTGCAGTCAAGTATCTGTCAATGAGCTGCAGATTATAAGGACATTTAATTGTATCTACATTTCCTTCTGGAAGCTAGGTTATTGATAGAAATGCTTTGTTCTTGCAATTACTAAGACATTTGTAAACTGAGGGAGACTCAAGTCATGCAAGATTGTGATCTCTATAAGTTAACTATTTGTGTTTCCTTTTTTAGCTTTAGGGCGAACAGGAGTGCTTGAGGAATGTCACATATATCCCGTGGTGGGGATTGTGAGGTGTCAGCTTCTGCTTTGTCCTCAGCTTGCCTTCTGTTCCCTCATCAATATTAATTGCTTAATTTTATAAACAAGAGTCATGACTATCAACAATTAAAGAAAAACAAATCAAGGCGACATGTGACCATCCATGTATGAATGCAGGTGATATAGGTTTAGAAGAGTGAATTCTCTCTCTTTCCTAAAGGGGTTCAGTTTGCTTCTTTCCATCTGATTATGCATTACAAAATTTAATATGTCGGCCCTGTTTCATTTTAGCTTCTCGAATTACAACAATTAAATTTCTGCAGAATCTCTGCAATAAAATTTTGCTATAACAGAAGTGTATCTTATATTTTCTTGTCTCCTGGAATCAGAGTATAAATGTCAGTGTTGGGCTTTTTCAAAAGGTAATGAATGCAGAGAGTGAGTGGAAAATTTTTCTTAATAATTTTCCTCCCTAAATTGTTGCTTTGGGAAGAATAAAGTAATTTTTTTTTTTCACCCGAACTCCTACCCAAGGCCCATGTTATTCATGTCAAGGAGCAGAGAATGGAACAGTCATTGGGACTGTTTCCTTAACAGATGGAATAGTTACAACAGAAACTCTCTGATCCTTGCTCTGTCCTTGGCAGCCCCTTCTGCTCCACCACATATTTGTAAAGAGGTAAAAGTTAGGTGGATCTGTCAATCATCAACTGAGAGAAGATTAAATAGAAAATATGTTCAATCTTCCTTCAACTACACAGGGTGCTATGGTATATTTACTAATGAATCCTCATTGTGAGGTATTAAAAACTTTCCCCGTATTAAATAAATTAGATTTATTTTCATTAACTGGCAATTTTTCTTAGTGTATATTCTTCCTTAGACATACAAGAAGAGTGATGAAAAATTGAGTTATCATAACCCTATTTCTAGCACCCAATAACATTTACAGGTTATATTTCATAGCACACAATATTTTTTTCCTGGAAATGGGTAGAGTGAGAACACAGAGAAAGAAAAGAAGATAAACACTAAGGATGAAGGAGGCAACAGCATTTATATTTATGTATCAGATGCTTTGCAATATTTTGCCTTATTAATTCTTACAGTATCTGTGTCAAACTCATTTCCAATGATCAGACCTCAGATCATTTAAACAAACATCCAGTAAGTAGCGCAAAAAAAAAAAAAAATCGAACCTAGATCTGTCTTATTCCAAACCCATGCTCTTTCCAATAATCATATTTCTTTGGCAAGCAAGTCCCTTAACTCTAGTTTCATTGCCAAGTCCAAAATGTTATCATGAGACTGTTTAGAGTATACTGTTAAAATAAAACTTTGCATGGCATCCAAAGAAAAGGATGTGATTCCACAATTAATTCTTACTATTTAGGATCTGGAGAAGAGAAATATTTCTTACCTGCTTTCTGGAATTGTCAAAAAAGAAATCCTAGAAATAGTGTGTGAGAGGCAGACAAGCTTTAATACACAAAAAGAACAAGACTCTTTCCTTCAGTTTCTGAAGAGGTAGAATCTTGGTCATACTTTCATTCTACCCCCTGGTGTTGCGTTTGCAAAAGGAAAGCTGTATCTGGTAGGCTGGATCTGAGAAAGGACACTCAAGTTCAAACTGGCACTGAATATCTAAGAGCCCCCTGGGGAAGGTATTTTGAATCACAGAATTTTATTATTGGACATAGCCAAAGAATAAAACCTAACTCCCTCACTTACCAATGTGGACATTTTAAAATGCCTCACTAACTTGTCCAACATGACTCTAAAGTGATAGCAACTGACAGACCTGGGATCAGAATCCAGAAGTGGAATCCAGGGTTGCGGTAAGTCCCACAGATTTTTTTATCCCTTTAATAAACAGATTAATTACCTAAGAGTTTTCCATTTATACAATATTTGATTGCTTTTTATTTATTATTTTGGGTTTTATATATAAATGATGAAAAGAATATTAACTTTCATCAAGATTTGGCCATATATAATGCAGATATCTAATTTACAAATGATATTACAAATATCTCTGAAGGAAGTTTAGAAGCCCTAAGAGCAAATTTGCAGACTCATCTTTAACCAGTGTCAAAAAATTTATTTTTGGTTATTTGGGACAATGAAAGAATACCTTGGCCTTAGATTACCAATCATGATCAAAAAACAAACAAGTAGGTAATCATAACAGAAACCAATGACATTTAATGAAATCCTAATTCTTTGTTAGTCAACCTAACAAATTAAAATGACAATATTTCATGAATGACTAAAATTTTACATAAAACAATTGAAAATGGGTGCCTGAGTGGCTCAGTCGTTAAGCGTCTGCCTTCGGCTCAGGTCATGATCCCAGGGTCCTGAGATCGAGCCCCGCATTGGGCTCCCTGCTTGGCGGGAAGCCTGCTTCTCCCTTTCACACTCCCCCTGCTTGTGTTCCCTCTCTCGCTGTGTCTCTCACTGTCAAGTAAATAAAATCTTAAAAAAATAAAATAAAATAAAATAAAATAAAATAAAATAAAATAAATAAAATAAAATAAAACAATTGAAAATGCTGTCTCACTATTACTCATCTTCCACTTCTTTAGCTATCCTTTTTCTAGAGTCAGATGAGAAATTCAGTGTCCAAGCAGACCTTTAGGACATAAACACATCACAAACTATAGCATAGGGACCCTCTTTTTAAACCTGAGACTAGCTCTCAGGTACAAGACCCTGCTCTAATCAACATTGTCACATCTCTGGCCTTTTGTTTATGTTTGTGTTCTTCATGTTTATTTTCATATAAGAAACTGGTTTGTGTCATATCTTTATATCCCCAACACCCATCACAGTGTCTTGCACATAACAGGTGCTCAACAAAAATGTTAAACAAATTCCATATACAAACAATTATACTAGCAATACAATTAAAACAAAAAGGCTACACAGCAATACTTTAAAATTTTGATCCACAAAAACAGCATAGTCTAATAGTAGTCAAAAAAAATGAATAGTTCTAGTGGAATATAAAAATAAATTTTTGTTTGAGATTTGTGTGTCTCTTAGGAAATAGCGATTAAAATGATAACTAAAGCAAGACCTTTCATAAAATGTTTATATTTGACAAAGGATAGAGATACATTTTAGTGAGCAGCAGCAGATTTCAGGCTTCCCCAAAGCAAACAGTGTTGTTTGGAAGAAAAGGAAAGCATTGATTTTAGTTAATGAATGTTTTTCAGCTTTTTGCAATACGGGGTTCCTAATACTAGAGATGTTTTCTTCATAGCAACAAATGGATTGACCGTTGCCTTGAAAATACCATCTTCAGCCTTTCCTCTGTTGCCAGTGCTCAGTAAATGCAGTCTAGTGTCTGCCGATGCCAATGCTTGTTCTATTTCTCAAATTAGAATCTATATTGGGACGCCTGGGTGGCTCAGTCGGTTAAGCGTCTGCCTTTGGCTCAGGTCGTGATCCCAGGGTCCTGGGATCGAGTCCCGCATTGGGCTCCCTGCTCTGCGGTGAGCCTGCTTCTCCCTCTGCCTCTGTCTCTCATGAATAAATAAATAAAATCTTAAAAAAAAAATTAGAATCTATGCCCTGGAGTGGTGCAGTCAAAACATGACTGACATTGAGTGGCCATTCAGGCAAGGTAGTAAAGGTGATAGGACTAATAACAGTTTTGCGAATCAATATCACTAAGTGCTGATTTTCAAATTCCCTTTCTTAACCAATTTTGGTGGAAGTGCTAATAAGCAGTGAAAGAGACAAAACATGGTCAAAAGTAAGAAGAAAAAAATAACACACAACACATTGCTTGCTGTATTATTTTCTCTTGAATCACACAGGGTAAGCCAAATACCTAGTTTTTTAAAGCAAAGTCCTTTTGGGTGGGCTGCCTTGGGATAATCTGCTCTTCCATGAAGGTCAATAAGGATGAAGTGGATGAATGTGACATTGTTTATTCAATTAGTTTTCTGACTAGGTAATTTATGAACATCCATGTACTCTTGTCTTTTTTAAGCAGTCCAACATCTTTTTTTTAAAATATTTTATTTATTTATTTGACAGAGAGAGACACAGCGAGAGAGGGAACACAAGCAGGGGGAGTGGGAGAGGGAGAAGCAGGCTTCACGCAGAGCAGGGAGCTCGATGTGGGACTCGATCCCAGGACCCTGCGGTCATGACCTGAGCCGAAGGCAGTCGCTTAACCGACTGAGCCACCCAGGCACCCCAGTCCAACATCTTTTTGATAATTCTTTTAGATTTGGTCATCTGGTAGAGATTTAGGGAAATATGTATAGATATTGTATTTATTTTCTAATTTTATTAACAAAAATTATATTAGTTTATACATTGTGCATGTATTTTTAATTCTAATAACAAAAATTGAATCCATGTATGCATTGTGCATGTATGTCTAGTTTGTTAATTGCTTTCTTCTGATGTTCTAATGTTGGACTATGCTTTTTACCTGTATCTTCTGGATTATGATTAAGAAACAGTTAAATATACTAATTATTAGGCTAGGCTAACTACTTGAAATTATATCCCCCAAATCATAATGACTTAAGTAAAACAGAAGATTATTTCTCACATGGGCAATCCAAGGTAATTCTAGATTGGCTGATGGCTGGCTCTTATATACTTAATTATTTAGAGAGCCAGGTGATAGAGGTCTGCCTTCTTCAACTCATGGCTTCTAATCGTACCCAAACTTTAATGTCCAGATGTCCAGCCAGTAAAAAAGAAAAGGAGAAGAGTCAACAGGACCAATCACAGAAGAGGACATGAAGGTGGATACAGGGATGGTGGGGAGTTGTAAGTGATTAAGAACCAGTCCCAGAAAGCTTGAGAGGGCACATATTACTCTGCTCACATTCTACCAACTATAATGGGCTCAAACCTAACACCAAGAAAAATTGAAAAAATGTGTTCTATCTCTGCCCAGGAAGAAAAGAAAACAGATTCTAGTGAGCAACGAGCTGTATCTTTGGCACAGGAAGTGGGGTAGTGGGGTCGAATATTATGGAATGCTCAGAATTTTATGTAGTCTGGTTTTAGTCTCAGTTTGATTCCTTCTTCTTTTATAACGATTATTATGATTATTTCTCCCAGACAAAATCTCCCAGAGAAGTTTTTGTTTATTTCTCTTCACCTACCAAAAAGTATTTCCTACAGGTAAAATGTTTATGCACGTAACAGAAAGGTTTTTATATTTTAATATGTTCTACATGTTTAATTAGTAGTAATGCAGAGTATTCTCAACAGGGAATCAGTGTATCTGTGACCCAGGATTCACTCTAACATCCTTTTTTTTTTTTTTAGTCAATGAATAAACTAAATGCAAAGGTCCATGTATCAGTGGCTTCATAATCTAGGTAGTTGACACGCCCATTTACAGAGTTTAAAACACATCTTCTGAATTTCTTTCATGTTGCTTCCCTCCATTTCTAGCTTGGACTCTTGGAAGCTAATTTTTTCCACACATAATTGCAATTTTATGAGAAATTCACCAGTGAAAGTTATTATGCGTTTGTAAGAGTATTTTTGAGCCTATTTACAAACCAGACAGGAAGTATATAGATTTCATGCATGGAAAGGCATAAATAAAATTCATTTTTAATCATGTAATTGTACTGTCGTTTGTTTCCATGTAATTGGTGAAGAATTACATTTATATTCATACCCTGGGTCCACTCTTGGAATAAAGCAAATGTAGTGTGAAAATGTCAGTAACATATTTTTGAATTATTGTTTTTAAGTGCTTTACTTTTGGTGTTTGTTGAAGTGTAAGGAATATCTGGTAGAATAACATTGATGCATAGCCCGAGTTTATAAGTAGGCGATTAATTAAACAAACAAAAATATCCAAAGTATTTATTTCATGTAAGGCCACTGCGATAAGACAATGATCAAAAATATGAAGTTATCCAATGGTTATTTTTTTTTTTTTTCAAAAAACAATAACTATTTCAGTGGACAGAGCACTGAGACGAGCAGTAAACATAGGAGTGTTCCAGGTTAAAGAGGCCACGGAATTCACCTAGTCCATTAACACTCTTATTTTATAGGTCACTTAGGGAACTGCCTTTTTCTGTCACAGATTCTTCAACCCTAAAGAGAGGGGAAAAATAGTATATTGCTTCCAAGGTTAAAAAAGAATTAATTTAAGGGAAAGAACGTAAGTAAGGCTGAGCCCTCTGCCTGGCTTATAGGCTTCCCATAAATATTGCTTCTTTCCCATTTCCCATAGTCACAGGCACATAGTTAGGCCTTGCTGGAGCTAGGATCTGAACTTGAACTTCTTGATTCCTTAGCTAGTATGTTTCTGTTTAAGTTTAGTAACACGCAGCTATTTTAGAAAATTCAGAATGGGTTGGCACACTTGAATGCAAGTGTTTTCATGGTGCGACTCTATTCAAAATGATCCCCCACCACTGCCCCCCCCACAAATAGAATAGAAAAACAAATAAATAATAAACAAATAAACAACAAAACGATAGTTATTGTTTGGACTGCAAGCAGTCCAAAGAGAAACAAAACCGTAGTAAAAAACGGTGCTGGATCAAAAGGGAGAGGGGCTACAACATTTATAGAATAAATGTGTTTTTCCCTTTTTGTGTTTCTTAAAAACAATCTCAACATCCACAGTGCTTGATATTTTCAAGGAAAGTGTCTCATTTCCATTAACAAGGAGACCTCCTAATTCACAAATACACACAGTATGTGATGTGTGTTAATAGCACGCTTAGCAACCGATAACGTGGTGCAGTTAATGTATCTCAGCTTGAATTAACTTTACCACAAGCCATTGTTTCCTTTTTATACAGCACAGGATCCTGTGGAAAAATCTCTTAGGATCTCACAAGGGGAATTCAATTAACATTACTCACTACAGTACAGCAACATAAAAATGGAGGCTATTTTAACCTTTCTCGAGTTTCCTGCTGATCAATTCAATGCTCTCCATTAGTTTAACCCCGGTTACCATAAACCCATCTTCATTGTTCGGAAAATACCTCTTCACTTACAGGACAGAGTACGACTGCCAATGGGAAGCCAGGATAGATGAAGCGGACCAAAAAAATTCCTGAATATAGTGTGTAGGTTTGTCCTTGACATAACATTACTTAACACGGTGTATTTTACCCCAGGACCTTCCACTGCTAGACTTGACTCAGCCCTACCACTGTCTCTTTTTCATGTAGTTCCACTAATTGGAGTATCCTTCACATTGCAAAGTCCTAGATTTTAGTCATTAAAAAAGTATTAAGAACTTCAGTTACCAGAAAATTATAACACAGATTTAATTAAACACACAAACGATTGGACCTCTCTGAAATAATGCCATAGGCAAGAAAAACACTCTATAGGAGCTAAAAAGCTAAAGCGTCCTTGACATCTTCCTTCTTCCTCAGTGCCTATACTCACACAGCATGTGCTGTTAATTTCATTCCTCAAATAGTGTTATTTTTCCCATCCTCCTGGTCACCACTCAACTCCAAAAGAACAACCTCCAACTGATCTCTCAGAAAACATTCTAGCACCCTCCAACTCCTCCCTTGCACTGCAACAAGAGTTGTCTTCAAAATTCAAATCTCCTCATGACATTTGCTTTGTTAAAATATTTCCAAGGCCACCCAAAACTCTTAGGATTAAAGAGCAACATCCTTGCAGACAATCTTGCAGAGCTTGAGTGTTCTGTGCCTCATTCTACCCTTTGATCTCTGGGTGGGCTCCATTCCTGTTGACTGTACAGTTTGCTGGCTATGCCAAGCCTTTCCAAATGTTATTTGTTAGTTCAATTGTTTTATTAAGACATGCACAGAGAGCAAGTATTATGAGAAGGAATTTGTCTTTACTTGTCACATCGTGGGTGCTTTAATAAATATCAACTTAATGAATGAAGAGAAAGGAGAAGACACTTTATCAATGATGCTTTCCATGGTTCCAGAAGGACTGGAAAAAAATTTAAATCAGTTCACCAAGTGCATTTATATCTACCATCATTAAATTCCTAAATTTGAGTTAGGTATATAATATTTATTCAACAAAATATAAACAAGAGAAAGACAGTACATGCCCGCAGAGTGCTCACAGTGTATTTAGAAAGACATTCATGTCATCTTCTTAATGTTTTTGTATTATTAAATATTTTTCACCCCAGAATGACAATGTTAGGTAAGCAGATAGTGTTATTTAATATTCCTCAGTATGAAATGAAGATGGTTTAGTTCCCTGTATTTAAGAAAAAACAAAAACAGAACACTTTCTTCAAGGCAAAAGTGTATCTTTTTTCCCTGCATGGTAGAATCCATAGCAGATATATTATGCAATTGTTATTAATCAGGTTAAATGGAGTCTGTTTCTTTCAGTTCCTAATAAAAATATACTCCTACCAAGTAATATGCCCTGACTAGCCCTCCTCACTACCCATCTAGATCTTGCATCTTCCAAGCATACAATAGCCTTACTTTACTCAGACTATCTCCATACTCTTACTACTGTCACAGGGGTATGTAGGAGCTATGCTCTCTGAATACTAATTGGTCTGGGAGGCTTGCTTCACAATCAAGAGTATGGTAGGAAGCCTAGAACCGGGCTGAAGAGTTTGAATTCTAGCACTGATATCAGAAATTTCTACCTATGGGCTTTGCATGCATCATTTGAAATTTTGAACTTCAATGTTCTTATATTTACTATAGAGACAGTAGCTCTCCCTTTGACTAAAAGGTAATTATTTGACATGACTTAAAAATTATAAAGTTCTCTTTCTCAGATAGTATTCTAAGGTTATTGGCCCCAGGAGATTGTCCCAAAGAAAGAGAACTATACTCAAATAAGTTCAGAAAAGATTTTGTAATCTAAACTATCATGAGAGATATACAATTTCATATATTAAAATTCAGGTAAGTCACATCTTAAGGAAAACTATTTACCTGTATTTAACACAGTGTTTTGCAAAGCTCTTTGAATCATAGAAACTTTTTTTTTTTATATTAGTAATACAGAGTAACACTACTGTTTGGGGTAATGGAACATTAGTTTGTATTTTTATACATGGAACATATTGAATCAGATTTCTAGAAGAAAGAAGGAAAATTAGGAAAAAAATGAAGCTACCACATTTATGTATAATTTTTGCATATATACTATATTGGCATATAGTATTATAATATTTTTATGAGAAAAATAATAACATAATTGGTTAAATATATGCATTTTTCACCTTTTGGCTACAAAGCATAAGAATATGTCAAACTTTTTGAATACTTACCACCAGATATAGCCAGCTAAAAGATAAAATACAACTACCTTAAATTTCTTTCCCTTTACAAATGTAACTTGACTTTATGCTAATTTTTTATTCTAAATTTTAACTTGAGATGACAAAAACAGATTGAGAAAGAAAATCAGAGCACTTAAGTGGATAGCTGAAATCTGTTAGAACCGATCTCTATACCACCAATTAGCTTAAATTATTCAGATGCTTGCTTCCCTTGTACTTTTCAAGTGTTGTAGAATAATTTATACTTGGGAGGTATTATATTTCAATTATTCAAACAATAGAAGTTTATGGTTTATATATGCTCAGAAAAAGCATGTATAAGGAATACCCTTTAGAATTATTTCTCAAGGCTCACTTCGTAGCTCTGGCACATACTTGGTTATGTTCAGTTTAAATCAAAACTAAAGATACAATTGTTGAATGGTTGTAGCAGAATCACAATTTCATTTTACTTAAGCTTTAGAAATGGGTACAGTTTAGTTCAGTTTCATTCATATGCATTCACTTCATTTATTATAGATGAGAAAGGTACCATGAGCAAACAGAACATGGGACTCTCAGGGGTTTAATTTTAAAGACTGACTTACAGTGATTTGTATTTTATATCATTTCTATTTTGTAAAGACCGAACTAACCAAAACACACATAAATAATCATGCCAGAAAATTGGCAAATCTTTCTTTGAGTTTAAAATTACCTTGTGACCATGCATTGCTCTTTAGAGTGGTGGCTTTCAAAGTGAGGTCTTTTAACCAGCAGTTCCATCACCAACATCAAATGAGAAGTTGTTACAAATGCAAATATTGGGACTCTACCCCAGATCTACTGAATCAGAACTTCTGAAAATGGGACCTAGCAGTCTGTGTTTTTGAAAGTACTTTGCATGATTTTGATGACCTAAAATTTGAGGGTTTGTGTCTCCAAGAACATTTAGCGATGTCTAGAAACATTTTTGTTTGTCACAACTAGAGAAAGATAGACAAAGGCCAAAGATGCTGTTAACCATCCCACAACACACAAGACAACAACAACAAAGAATTATCAACAAAGAATTATCCAGCTCAAAATATTAGTATTGCTGAGATTGAGAAGACTTGCTTCAGAGAAATGAATAGGGACCTCTAGTACTAACAATTTTTTTTCTATTAATGTCACCTATTTAGGTAGACTCAAACAGGTAAGAGATATATCTTGTACATTTCTGTAAGCCAAGTATATCTACATATTAAAGATTATTATGTGTTTTACATAAACCTGATTTATATGCTGGATCTCTGTAATGCCTTTGTGAATTAGTGAGTAGATAGACTCAGTTATCAGGGGTATGTTTTGTGGAGGCTCTTTACTACTTTTTCCAAGAACAAAACTTGATACGTGGAATAATTAGTTACTACAGTCTTTCAATTCAGGAAGGATTACCTTTTATACAGTAATGGTTGAAAAAAGAAATATTTATCCTGAATGTTGAACTTTGGAGACTTTGCACATAACGAAATGCCTCTTGTATACTGCCTGTGTTTGATCGTGCAAGACTACTGCTTCCCAGAAGCTGTGGCATTTGGTTTCTTACAAAATACGGCCCATGTGTTTGTTCATTTATTACTTGATTAATATAAGAAATTCTTGACTGTTACAGACACTTGCCATTTTTGTCAGTTCTGAAAAAACAATAATGACTCAAAAAGGCAACAACTTAATAGGGCAAGAAAAAATTAAAAATTAGAGGGGTGCCTGGGTGGCTCAGATGGTTAAGCATCTGCCTTCGGCTCAGGTCATGATCCCAGGGACCTGGGATCGAGCCCCACATCAGCCTCCCTGCTCAGTGCAGAGCCTGCTTCTCCCTCTCCCGCTGCCATTCCCTCCGCTTGTGCTCTCTAGCTCTGTCTATCTCTCTGTCAAATAAATAAAACTTTTAAAAAAAATTAAAAATTAGAGTATAATGTTCTGTTTAGAAGTTATTTGTTATTTCATGATTATATATTAAAAAAAAAAAAACACTATTTCTTCAGCCAAGGAACCATCATATAACTTCATATAACTTCACAAAGTGTGATTACTTTTACATTATTTTGTTTATTTGTTTGTGTTTTCCCTTTGGAGACTATATCCACAGTATCTCTTTTCCCTAGAGGCAGTTTAATCTATCATGGTTTTCATCACTGCAGTGTAAGAGGATTCTAGACAGAAGAGAGAAAAAAAGAAAAGGACAGGGCATGCAGGTCAGGAAAAGCTGCAGGGCTAAGCACACAAACCAAACATATTCCCAGGACTAACAAGTAAAGCAGATAATCAGCATTTTGCAGAGCATATTGGAGAGAAAGAAGCAGAAGCTTCTGTAGTCTTCATGTTAAAAAGACATCTTCTCTGGAATAAAAAAAAAAAAAAGTTTCACTCCTGACATCTCACTTGCTGGTCTGTGACCTTGCTTATGCCATTTAATCTGTCTGATATTAATTTCTTCTTCAGGAAATGTGTGAAAGAATAGTACCAGCCTTATAGGATTATTATGGGAATTAAATGAGATTGTTCCCATAATATTCTCCCTACAGTTCCGTGCATAAAGTAAATGCTCAACAAAAATTTCTCTTACTGTTAGTATTATTAACTTAAAAAATAGAGAATCTAGACTCAATAATATGGCCATAATACATTCATGAGATCATTCTAACAGACTTCAAATGAAATATTTTTGGATAATTATGTAACCAGAATGAGAACCAGAATGAGAACAGCCATGCTTCACTGTATTGATGATATAAAATATTTTTCTTACATGTTCTGTAATCTTAAAATTTGTAACAATTTAATATGAATTACTTTTAAGGTCAAGATGAAAGTTAATTTGGAAAAAAATGTCATTTTTAATGCATGAGTTTTAAATGCATTTTAAAATCTGGATGCACATTAATGAATGTTAATCTAAAGAGATGGAATAGAAAGGATAGGCCTATATCTTATTTTTGTGAATACTGAAGACACACTTTTCAAATTAGCTGACTCTGAGTGAATTTGTAAGAGTTAGAAAAGAGAAAAAGAGGACATTCAAGTAAATTGAATAGTCTGCGCCCAGTCATCAAGGATAAAAGACGGAGCATCTTTTGCAGAGATGCAAATGGTTTCTTAATTCAGAACAAAGAATACTGAGAAGGATTAGTGTATGATGAAACTAAAATTGTGCCCAGGGTTTTTTGTGACTTATTAAGAATTATAAATTCCACTGAAAATTTGTATATTTTAATGCTGCCAGAAGAACTCTCTGGATTGAGGACTATAAGACTGAAACAGTTAAGAGTGTTAAGAGTGTGGCAGAATCCATGGTGGGAAAAGGAAAGAGATTAAATTCAAAGAGTCCTCACAGTGGGATTAGCATATAAGAACCAGACTAATTACTTCAATTCTTGATTAATCCTTCTCTTACATTCTATACAGTACTTTTAATGACAAAGCAAATGAGGGATGCTGAGTAACATAAGGAAGGAATATAACAGAAGGAGAATGGGTATAAGCCCTCAGGCAAAAGGGGGAGAAAGGTAATTGGAGGTGAGAATGAGCCAGTGTGAAGAGTGGGAAAGCTTTTGGTAGCTAGTGATGATGGGAAAAAAAAAAAATTTTTTAAAGATTTATTTATTTTAGAGAGAGAGAGAGCATGTGGAAGCAGGGGAGGGGCAGAGGGAGAGAATCTTCAAGCAGACTCCACACTGAGTGGGAGCCTGACATGGACTTGATCTCATGACCCTGAGATCATGACTTGAGCAGTGCTGTGAATTGTGTAAGATGATGAATCACAAACCTGTACCTCTGAAACAAATAATACATTATATGTTAACAACAACAACAAAAAGATATTAGGAAGGGAAAAATGAAGGGGGGAATTGGAGGGGGAGATGAACCATGAGAGACTATGGACTCTAAGAAACAAACTGAGGGTTCTAGAGGGGAGAGGGTTGGGGGGATGGGTTAGCTTGGTGATGGGTATTAAGGAGGGTATGTACTGAATGGAGCACTGGGTGTTATACGCAAACAATGAATCATGGAACACTACATCAAAAGCTAATGATGTAATGTATGGTAATTAACATAACATAATAAAATACAATTAAAAAAAAGAAAAATCATTAGTTGGATGCTTAACCATCTGAGCCACCCAGGTGTCCCAATGGAAAAAAAAAAAACATTTGTGATGGAAACATGAACATGGCATATCACCAATGATCTGTTTAAAGGAAAGGACAAAATGTGCTGAGAAAATGGTACAAAGCCAAGGTTGGCAGAAGCATGGAGTTTATAGAAGGGTCCAGGGAAGGAAGGGAGAAAAGGAGGATTTGAGCTGTATTTGAAATGCTCTAGCACACCAAAAGATGGTAATACTTTAGCCTGTTTGGAAATGAGATCCTACTTACCTACACAGGGCCATAGCATTTTTATTTAGCATATGGACTGGTACAGAGATGTAGTGTTTTAAGATAAAAGGCTATGAAAGCAGCCTATCTAGGTTTAAATCCAAGCCCTAAGGCTTATGCTAGTAGTGTGACTCTCAGCCAGGTATTAATCTCTAAATTCCTCAGTTGTGTCATCTGCAAAATGGTGGTAATAAGATTGCCTATTTCTCTTGGTGTTAATATATGGGCCACTATGTAGAAATAGAAAGTGATATATATGTGGTTATGTATAAAATACATAAACCTATAGAGTACAAATATTATTATTTTATCATTTCTTATTTATTTTATTCAATTAATGATATATAAGATTTTCTCTCTCTGAGTTTGTCTGCAATCAAAAAATACAGCAGTTCTCCTCTTTTTAATGCCAACTTTTATTTTTTTTTCTCTGAAGATTGAATAACAAAATCCTTCTCATTCCTAGGAATACATAATCATGTCATATTTCCATGTATAAGATATAGCCGTAACATTTAAGAATTGGCAAAATGGTACAATGTTTACTCTGTCTTAGAGTATTGGGTTTTGGTGTTTGTTTTGGATGAATAGCTGATTTTTTTTTTTTTTTTCCCAGTTGAAGGATTCAAATGTCAACTTATGGATTTTTTTTTATGAATTAGTATTTTTATAGGATGGTTCTTAAAGTAATCTCAGTAACTAAATTTTATAGTGCAAAAGTCCTAACAGACATGGCTACTTATGCAAGTTTTTAACCTATCTATACTTTTATTTATTACCTCTCTCTGAAAGAGAATATAAATATTTGAGTCATTTCAACATATTTGATTTGGCATTTTACTGATGTTATGTAGTTGTCATACATTCTATAAATATTTCCTGAGCTCCTAAAATGTTCTGTGTATTTAGTGAGTATTGAGGTTAAATAATAATGTAATATAGTAAGTGCTATTATATATTAAATAGTATCTATTGAATGAACCGAATGTATCAATGAAGTAGGCACAGTCACCAAGGGAGTTCAATTCAACATGTATTTTTTAATTTAATTTTATTATGTTATGTTAATCACCATACATTACATCATTAGTTTTTGATGTAGTGTTCCATGATTCATTGTTTGCGTATAACACCCAGTGCTCCATGCAGTACATGCCCTCTTTAATACCCATCACCAGGCTAACCCCTCCCCCACCCATCTCCCCTCTAGAACCCTCAGTTTTTTTCTCAGAGTCCATAGTCTCTCATGGTTCATCTCCCCCTCCGATTTCCCCCCCTTCACTTTACTCTTCCTACTACCTTCTCTCTCTATTTTTTTTTTTTATTTAACATACAATATATTATTTGTTTCAGAGATACTGGACTGTGATTCATCGGTCCTACACAATTCACAGCACTTACCATAGCACATACCCTCCCCAATGTCCATCACCCAGCCACCCCATCCCTCCCACCCCCACCATTCCAGCAACCCTCAGTTTGTTTCCTGAGATTAAGAATTCCTCAGATCGGTGAGATCATATGATACAAGTCTTTCTATGATTGACTTATTCTGCTTAGCATAATATGCTCTAGTTCCATCCACGTCGTTGCAAATGGCAAGATTTCTTTTTCTTTTTTGATGGCTGCATAATATTCCATTGTATATTTATACCACATCTTCTTTATCCATTCATCTTGGCTCTTTCCATAGTTTGGCTATTGTGGACGTTGCTGCTATAAACATCAGGGTGCACGTACCCTTTCGGATCCCTACATTTGCTGGGTCGTATGGTAGCTCTATTTTCAAGTTTTGAAGAACCTCCATGCTGTTTTCCAGAGTGGCTGCACCAGCTTGCATTCCCACCAACAGTGTAAGACGGTTCCCCTTTCTCCGCATCCTCACCAACATCTGTTGTTTCCTGACTTGTTAATTTAGCCATTCTGACTGGTGTGAGGTAGTATCTCATTGAGGTTTTGATTTGGATTTCCTTGATGCCCAGCAATGTTGAGCACTTTCTCATGTGTCTGTTGGCCATTTGGATGTCTTCTTGGGAAAAATGTCTTTTCATGTCTTCTGCCCATTTCTTGATTTGATCATTTGTTCTTTGGGTGTTGAGTTTGATAAGTTCTTTATAGATTTTGGATACTAGCCCTTTATCTGATATGTCATTTGCAAATATCTGCTCCCATTCTGTTGGTTGTGTTTTGGTTTTGTTGACTGTTTCTTTTGCTGTGCAAAAGCTTTTTATCTTGATGAAGTCCCAATAGTTCATTTTTGCCCTTGCTTCCCTTGCCTTTGGAGATGTTTCTAGGAAGAAGTTGCTGCGGCTGAGGTCGAAGAGGTTGCTGCCTGTGTTATCCTTTAGGATTTTGATGGACTCCTGTCTCACATTTAGGTCTTTCAATATTTGCAGTCTATTTTTGTGTGTGGTGTAAGGAAATGGTCGAGTTTCATTCTTCTGCATGTGGCTGTCCAATTTTCCCAACACCATTGGTTGAAGAGACTGTCTTTTTTCCATTGGACAGTCTTTCCTGCTTTGTCAAAGATTAGTTGACCATAGAGTTGAGGGTCCATTTCTGGGCTTTCTAATCTGTTCCATTGATCTACGTGTCTGTTTTTGTGCCAGTACCATACTGTCTTGATGATGACAGCTTTGTAATAGTGCTTGAAGTCCACAATTGTGATGCCACCAGCTTTGCTTTTCTTTTTCAACATTCCTCTGGCTATTTGGGGTCTTTTCTGGTTCCATACAAATTTTAGGATTATTTGTTCCATTTCTTTGAAAAAAGTAGATGGTATTTTGATAGGGATTGCATTAAATATGTAGACTACTCTAGGTAGCATTGACATCTTCACAATATTTGTTTTTCCAATCCATGAGCATGGAACTTTTTTCCATTTCTTTGTGTTTTCCTCAATTTCTTTCATGAGTATTTTATAGTTTTCTGAGTCAGGTCCTTTGCCTCTTTGGTTATATTTATTCCTAGGTATCTTACAGTTTTGGGTGCAGTTGTAAATGGAATCAACTCCTTGATTTCTCTTTCTTCTGTCTTGTTGTTGGTGTATAGAAATGCAACTGATTTCTGTGCATTGATTTTATATCCTGCCACTTTACTGAATTCCTGTATGAGTGCTAGCAGTTTTGGGGTGGAGTCTTTTGGGATTTCCACATAAATTATCATATCATCTGCAAAGAGTGAGAGTATGACTTCTTCTTTGCTCATTTGAATGCCTTTTATTTCTTTTTGTTGTCTGATTGCTGTGGCTAGGACTTCTAATACTATGTTGAATAGCAGTGGTGATAGTGGACATCCCTGCCGTGTTCCTGAGCTTAGTGGGAAAGCTCTCAGTTTTTCCCCATTGAGAATGATATTCACTGTGGGTTTTTCATAGATGGCTTTTATGATATTAAAGTATGTACCCTCGATCCCTATACTGTGAAGAGTTTTGATCAAGAAAGGTGTTGTACTTTGTCAAATGCCTTTTGGGCATCTATTGAGAGGATCATATGGTTCTTGTTCTTTCTTTTATTAATGTATTGTATCACACTGATTGATTTGAGGATGTTGAACCAACCTTGCAGCCAAGGGATAAATCCCACTTGGTTGTGGTGAATAATCCTTTTAATGTACTGTTGGATCCTATTGGCTAGTGTGTTGGTGAGAATTGTTTCATCCATGTTTACCAGGGATATTGGTCTGTGATTTTCCTTTTTGATGGGGCCTTTGTCTGATTTTGGGATCAAGGTAATGCTCGTCTCATAAAATGAGTTTGGGAGTTTTCCCTCCATTTTTATTTTTTGGAACAGTTTCAGAAGAATAGGTATTAATTCTTCTTTAAATGTTTGGTAGAATTCCCCTGGGAAGCCATCTGGCCCTGGCTCTTGTTTGTTGGGAGATTTTTGGCTACTTCCTCAAATTACTTAGTGGTTATAGGTCTGTTCAGGTTTTCTATTTCTTCCTGTTCAGTTTTGGTAGTTTATACATCTCTAGTAATGCATCAATTTCTTCCAGTTTATCTAATTTGCTGGCATAGAGTTGCTCATAATATGTTCTTATAATTGTTTGTATTTCTTTGGTGTTGGTTGTGATCTCTCCCTTTCATTCATGATTTTATTTATTTGGTCATTTCTCTTTTCTTTTTGGTAAGTCTGGCCAGGGGTTTATCAATCTTATTAATTCTTTCAAAAAACCAGCTCCTAGGGCGCCTGGGTGGCTCAGTTGTTGGGCAGCTGCCTTCAGCTCAGGTCATGATCCCAGAGTCCTGGGATCGAGTCCCACATCAGGCTCTCTGCTCAGCAGGAAGCCTGCTTCTCCCCCTCCCACTCTCCCTGCTTGTGTTCCTGCTCTCGCTGTCTCTGTCTCTGTCAAATAAATAAATAAAATCTTTAAAAAAAGAACACAACAGCTCCTAGTTTCGTTGATCTGTTCTACTGTTCTTTTGGTTTCTATTTCCTTGATTTCTGCTCTGATCTTTGTTATTTCTCTTCTCCTGCTGGTTTTAGGCTTTATTTGCTGTTCTTTCTCCAACTCCTTTCTTTAGGTGTAGGGTTAGGTTGTGTATTTGAGACCTTTCTTGTTTCTTGAGAAAGGCTTGTATTGCTTTATACTTTCCTTTGCAGCTTCCCAAAGATTTTGAACAGTTGTGTTTTCATTTTCATTTGTTTCCATGATTTTTTTTAAATTCTTCTTTAATTTCCTGGTTGACCCATTCATTCTTTAGTAGGATGCTCTTTAGCCTCCATGTATTTGAGTTCTGTCTGACTTTCCTCTTCTGATTGAGTTCTAGTTTCAAAGCATTGTGGTCTGAAAATATTCAGGAATGATCCCAATCTTTTGGTACCAGTTGAGACCTGATTTGTGACCTAGGATGTGATCTATTCTGAAGAATGTTCCATGGGCATTAGAGAAGACTGTGTATTCTGTTGCTTTGGATGGAATGTTCTGAATAGATCTCTGAAGTCCATTTGGTCCAGTGTATCATTTAAAGTCTTTATTTCATTGTTGATCTTTTGCTTAGATGATCTGTCCATTTCAGTGAGGGGGGTGTTAAAGTCCCCCCCTATTATTGTATTGTTGTCTATGTATTTCTTTGCTTTTGTTATTAATTGGCTTATATAATTGGCTGCTCCCATGTTAGGGGTATAGATATTTACAATTGTTAGATCTTCTTGTTAGATAGACCCTTTAAGTATGATATAGCATCCTTCCTCAACTCTTATTATAGTCTTTGGTTTAAAATCTAATTTGTCTGATATAAGGATTGCCACCCCAGCTTTCTTTTGGTGTCCATTAGCATGGTAAATGGTTTTCCACCCCCTCGCTTTCAATCTGGGGTGTCTTTGGGTCTAAAATGAGTTTCTTGCAGACAGCATATCAATAGGTCTTGTTTTTAATCCAATCTGATAGCCTGTGTCTTTTGATTGGTGCATTTAGCCCATTTGCTTTCAGTGTAACTATTGAAAGATATGAATTTAGTGCCATTGTATTTCCTGTAAGGTGACTATTACTGTATATTGTTTCTGTTTCTTTCTTGTCTATGTTACTTTTAGGCTCTCTCTTTGCTTAGAGGACCCCTTTCAATATTCCTTGTAGGGCAGGTTTCATGTTTGCAAATTCTTTTAGTTTTTGTTTGTCCTGGAAGCTTTTTATCTCTCTTTCTATTTTCAATGACAGCCTAGATGGATGTAGTATTCTTGGCTGCATATTTTTATTGTTTAGTGCTCTGAAGATATCATCCCAGTCCTTTCTGGCCTGTCAGGTCTCTTTGTATAGGTCTGTTGCCAGTCTAATGTTTCTACCATTGTAGGCTATATACCTCTTGTCCCAAGCTACTTTCAAGATTTTCTCTTTGTCTCTGAGACTTTTAAGTTTTACTATTAGTTGTCAGGGTGTTGACCTATTTTTATTGATTTTGAGCGGGGTTCTCTGTGCCTCCTAGATTTTGATGCCTGCTTCCTTCCCCAAATTATGAAAGTTCTCTGCTATAATTTGCTCCAATATATCTTCTGCCCCTCTCTCTCTTTCTTCCTCTTCTGGAATCCCAATTATTCTAATATTATTACATCTTATGGTATCACTTATCTCTCAAATTCTGCCCTCACGATCCAGTGGTTGTTTATCTCTCTTTTTCTCAGCTTCTTTATTCTCCATCATTTGGTCTTCTATATCACTAATTTTCTCTTCTGCCTCAATTATCCTAGCAGTTGGGGTCTCCATTTTTGATTGCACGTGATTAATTGCCTTTTTGATTTTGACTTGGTTAGATTTTAGTTCTTTTATTTCTCCCGAAAGGGTTTCTCTAGTATCTTTGAAGCATGCTTTTTCCAAACCCAGCTAGTATCTTTATAATTGTCTTTCTGAACTCTAGTTCTGACACCTTTCTAATGTCCTTATTGATTAGGTCCCTGGAAGTCAGTACTGCCTTTTTTTTTTTCCTGGTTTTTTTTTTTTTTTTTTTTTTAGGTGAATTTTTCCATCTTGTCATTTTGTCCAGAGAAGAACAGATGAATGAGAGAACAAAATGCTAACAGGGTAAAAATGACCCCAGTAAAATATCCATTAAACAAATCAGAAGAGACCTGAAACCAGGGGACAAGAAAGGGAAAGAATGAAAAAAGAAAAAGAAAAAAAAAAGGATAAGAAAAAGAAAAAAAGAAGAATATGATCAAATATAATCAAGCTGGTGAATATATCAGTACCACACACTAGACTTTGGGCATATTTTGGTCTGTTAGAAGAAAGTGCCTCCCAAAATTTTAAAGAAAGAAAAACTTATATATGTACTAAAATAAAGGTAAATATGATGAAGGGATGGAATATGACTGTAAAGATGGAAATTATAAAAGATTTTATAAAAGGAATTGATAAGATAGGAAGTTGGTTAAAAAAAGAAAGAAGAGAAGTTAAAAAAAAAAAATGGAGAGAATGTGATCAGGCAGGAGTTCAAAGCCATACACTAGAGATTTAGGGTATATTTTGGTCTATTAGAAGAAATTGTATCCCAAAATTTCAAAGATAGAACAACTTATATATATACCCAAAATAAGTATACAATGAAGGGATAGAATGTGACTCTACAATGAAGGGATAGGATATGACTCTACAATGAAGGGATAGGATATGACTCTAAAAATGAAAAATAAAAAAAAAAATTTTAAAAAGGGATTGATAAGATGTTGGTTGAAAAAGGGAAAAAGAAAAATTCAAAATAGGAAAAAAAAAAAAAGAAAATTAAAAAAAATTAACTTTGAAAGACTAAAGAATCAGTGGAAAAAAACCCCATGAATTCTATTTGCTGTATTCCCCTGGTGCTGGAGTTCTGCTGTTCTCATTGATCAGTAAACTTGGTCTTGACTGGCTGTTCTTGCTGATCTTCTGGGGAGGGGACTGTTGCCATGGTTCTCAAATGTCTTTGCCAGAGGTGGAATTGCTCCACCCTTGCTGGTCTGGGCTAAGTAATCTGCTCAGGTTTGCTCCTGGGAGCTTTTGTTCCCTGCAAGCTCTCCGTACAGCTTTGGAGGATGAGAGTGAAATTGTGGCCTCCCAATCTCCGCCCCAGAGGAGCCGAGAACTCGGGGTCTTGCTCCTCAGTGCGCCCCCAGAGAAAAGCAGTCAATCACTCCCATCTCCCTGGTCTCTGGCCGCACTCTGTGCTCACCTGGTCTGTGAATGAGCATTTTTATCTCTGGCACACGATCCCGTGTGGAGTCTCCAAACTCAGCAGATTCCTGCAATGCGGTCCCACGCTGCTCCTCCTGGGGGAGGAAGGGGAGTCTCCCCAGATCTGCTGCTTGTTGGGTCCCTGCTGGAAGAGCAGTGGCCCGACTGTGCCACGGATCATGGTTTATGGTAAACCTAAGCTGAGAGCCCGCGTCTCGGCTCCGTCTCTGCAGCTGCTTCCCTGCTCCGATACCTGGGAGCTCTGCCGCACTCAGGCACCCCCACTCTTTCTGTGACCCCGAGGGTCCTGAGACCACACTGTTCCAGCGAGGACTCCACCTTTTCCTTAGCCACTGGAGCAACGTCCCTCAGTGGCCCCGACTTCTAAAATTCCACTTTGTGCTCCACTGCTCTATCACTTGCCCGTAGTGGCTGATGGAGGCCCCCTCCTCTGCCATCTATCTTCCTGAATATTGCCTCAGATTCACTTCTCCGCACGTCCTACCTTCCAGAAAGTGGTTGCTTTTCTGTTCAGAGAGTTGCTACTATTCTTTTCTTCAATCTCCTGTGGAGTTCATAGGTGTTCAGAATGGTTTGATCCCTATCTAGTTGAATTCCTGGGACCAGACGAAATTTAGGTCTCCTACTCTTCTGCCATCTTGCTTCTCCTCCTCAACCTGTATTTTTTGAGTACACAGTGTATCTCCCAAACCAAACAGGAGGATCACAATTACCAACTTATTGGATCTGGATCTCTCAGATCCATTCCTCGTTGAGTTCTCTGGGAAAATTAACATGGGCCTTTTACACATTTTTTCTTTCCCAGACCATATTAATCTTTGTCAGTAGTTGGTTCCAGAGGCATTTGCAAGATGAAGGGGTATTCCTTACTTATTCCGTTGTGCTCCTTTTAGCAGGTTCCTTCACTACGGTTAGAATAGGAAGATGTTTAAGTCACTGTTTTTCAAGGTGTGATCCCTTGATTAGTAGCATAGGTATCATTTGGGAAATCAAAAGGAATACAAATAGCCAAGATTTACTGAATCACATACTCTGGGGTGGGCCCAGCAATTTTTGTTTTAATAAGTCCTCTAGGTGATTCTTTTTTTTTTGGTCATAATATTTATTTATTTATTTATTTATTTATTTATTTATTTATTTATTTATTTATTTTATTCTTATGTTAATCCCCATACATTACATCATTAGTTTTAGATGAAGTGTTCCATGATTCATTGTTTGTGCATAACACCCAGTGCTCCATGCAGAATGTGCCCTCCTCAATACCCACCACCAGGCTAACCCATCCTCCCACCCCCCTCCCCTCTAGAACCCTGTTTGTTTTTCAGAGTCCATCGTCTCTCATGGTTTGTCTACCCCTCCGATTTCCCCTGCTTCATTCTTCCCCTCCCGCTACCTTCTTTTTCTTTTTTTTTTTCTTAACATATATTGCATTATTTGTTTCAGAGGTACAGATCTGAGATTCAACAGTCTTACACAATTCACAGCGCTTACCAGAGCACATACCCTCCCCAGTGTCTATCACCCAGTCACCCCATCCCCCCCCCCCCACCCCCCACTCCAGCAACCCTCAGTTTGTTTCATGAGATTAAGAATTCCTCAAATCAGTGAGGTCATATGATACATGTCTTTCTCTGTTTGACTTATTTCACTCAACATAATACCCTCCAGTTCCATCCACATCATTGCAAATGGCAAGATAGAGCTACCATATGATCCAGCAATTGCACTACTGGGTATTTACCCCAAAGATACAAAAGTAGGGATCCGAAGGGGTACATGCACCCTGATGTTTATAGCAGCAATGTCCACAATAGCCAAACTGTGGAAAGAGCCAAGATGGCCATCGACAGATGAATGGATAAAGAAGATGTGGTATATATTTACAATGGAATATTATGCAGCCTCTAGGTGATTCTTATGCTAACATTTGAGAACAACTAATTTGGTGATGATTTAGATGTGACACTTGTTATAATGATGGGTGAGTGTGCTATCCCCAGGTCAAGAATAAGTAATATTTTAATAAGCAACTTGTGTGTGTGCTAAGTTCTTGAGATTTGATACTACAGTGAAAAATAAAAAACAAAAGAAAATAAAATAAGCAAATAGAAAAATAAATGGGAGCATGTAAAAATGAAATAAAATAACATGAATTTTTAAAAAGCAGCATTTTTTAATCAAAAACTGTCAGCCTTTAAAATACTAAGTGTTTAATACTATGCATTTCACTTCCTCTAATAGCACCATCCTGTGGCTCACAGAGGATTAAACACTGTATTAAAAAAATCATTATTGTCTTTCAACTTACACAAGCCACATGCATCAGTGTGACAGTGTGCATAATCTAGTATTAGGAACTTCTTCACTAACAAGGTTTTGATCATTTAATTGATTTTTTTTTGTGGCCTAAAGTCATTTAAGAGAACTCTTATTATTGCAGAGTGGTAACCTGGATGTGTTTTAAGGTCATCTTATTCATGTGAATAAAATGTAAAAATATTTCCATTAACTAAAGTGATATATACTTCTCAAGGTTAATTATTTCCACTGATCTCCAGTTAAAGCTTATTATTCTTAAGCTCAGAGATTAACAAAATGAGAGACAGAGGAAGCATTCAATATATGGAAGGTACTGATTGGAGGCTTTGGTTCTTTTTAGAGGTATAAAAAGAACATTCAAAAATTAGCCCAAAAAGATAAAAAACAATTATGATAAATTATATGATAGGCTCACTCCTCAATGTTCTGTGTTTAAAAGCAAGCCAAAATATATTTGATAAAAAGAAATAGATAAAAATTATTTTATTTTACTTATATAATTTAAGTTAATTTTAGATCAATTTAGGAAGAATATGTATTTTCCCTTTATTTCCTAGGTGAAAATGATTAATAAAACAAGACACAGCCCAGATTAAAAGTTTACATGGAGAGCTTTAAAACATATGTACTCCCAGGCTTATGAAGAAGCAGTGTTGGATATTACCAGAATGTGACACTCTAGTAATGATTAAAGTGTATCTGAACCAAAAATTCCAATTACAAACTATTTTTTAAACAATTGTAAAATAAGTAAGTAAATGTAACTATTGTAATTTTTTACCATGCAAAGGATTCATTACAATTCTGGGCATGTTCTTTAAAATAGTATGGATTGCTGAGATTTATTACAGAAAGTTTATCTTCCAATTCCCACTATTTCTATAGCATTTGTCTCATACATGTATAGGGATGCACAATTACGTGAACACACACTTCCCAATTTTTCTCCCACTGAAGCTGAAACACCTTCACTCTTTATGAAGCACCTATGGGAGCCTCTATGTAGTAGAAAATGGCAGATCAGGAGCTAAGTTTCAAAAGATGGTACAACTATGTTAAAACCTTAAGACTTCTAATTGGCAACCTAAAACTTTGATATGGCTACAATAGAAAAAGTAACCTATTGTTCTTGTAAGTGGGATTTGTGTGTTTATCACTAATTCAACTAGTTGAACCAAAGAAAACAAAGAGTTTGAGCAAGAGATGATTGCAATTTTCCTTTTGAAAGCATACAGGCATGGAAAATCTCTGATGGGTGATCAACGCTCAAATAAAATCAATATTGGGTCCACATTCCTATAAAAAGCATTAATGGAGAGCCCTGCCAGAGAGCAGATGATGAATCATTAGCCACTTGCTCATGTCATCATTATCTCTCCCATCCACCAGAAAGGCTTTGAGTAAATCACAGCAATCAAAATCCATATGCTGAGAACATGATACTAAGAGCCATAAAAGTGCAACTTAGGTCACCATTTTATAAATATTTGGTCAGATAATATCAAATAAAAGCCTTCTCTTTAGGGCCATTTAGCTAGGTAATAGAAGCAAACAGAACTAACTAGAGGATATCCTCAAAGTCACAGTGTCTTTGCTGTAAAGGGATGCTGAGCCTATTGCAGCCTACATCTCTGTGGTAGGACTAAGAACTCAAACAAAAATACTGAGACTAAGTTACAGTGCACCTGTTACACAAAATAAAAGTTATTTTGGGAAATCTTATATATCTTAAGCACTGGAAATATTAGGCTTATGCACAAAGGGACAGAAACAACAGAGTGGAACACCACCTTCTCGCTCTGCCTTGTCAATGTGATATGCTTTGTGCATTTTGCTAGATCGAATGTACCACCTTGTAATTTTGGCCATCCATGCTCACTACCTTTTTACATCCTGAATATTTTTGACAGACCTCGTTTTGACTTATATTAAAATATCTAAAAAGAAAACGATGTTACCACTGCAAAAAGAAAGCCAGTATCACTTGAGGAAGCTAATGCTTGTGGCTCTGATCCTGAGATTTGCTGTAGCTGTTAACACGGGCAAGCTATTTATCATCTAACTGATGCAGTCTAATACTAATTAACTCACATGACTTTTTCCTTCATGGAGCTAGACAAATTGACAAAAAATCAAAGCCCAAGCCTATTTATTGGATTGTAAGAATTTAGAAGACAAGTGATAAATCGAAGACCAAAAATTATTCTGGTAAGAATAAATTGATTCTATAGCAAAAGTTGGAGAGCAGAAATTAGACCACTCATCAGCAACAATGGATCTAGGAGGTGATGGAGCTATGTTTTTTTAATAAAAAGGAAAACATTTTCACCCTAGCATTCTACACCTAGCCAAACTCTTAATCACAAATTCAGAGAAGAAAGTGTTTTCAAATACACAAGGCTCACAAATTATCTAACATACACCCATTCTTAGGAAACCAAGAAAAATAAATAGTATCTAGGCACCAAGATTTACTACATTAGAAAACAAGTTCAGGGTGTAAAACTTGCTGTTAAGTCCAAAAAGCAAATAGTTCAGATTGAATCTACAGGAAAACAAAACAAACATGAATAAATGAATAAATAAATTGATAGATTATCTCATATATTTGAGAATTGAAAGTTAAATATTGACAGATGACTGATATATAAGTTGGTTCACTGAGATAAATAAGGGGTAGTTCTTTTGATTTTAAGCAAATGATTTTAAAAAGGCAAATTTTATCACTATAGACATAAAATATTATATAGTGGAAAAATAATCATTAAAGATTACTTGAACTTGCAGTGACCAAAATTACATAGTCACAGCATGGTAAGAATGAATGCAGTGTGTCAATATTTGAAGAAATGACTAAGTCATACTTAGTAGGAAACAGGTGATGAAATAAATACATAGGAATATCTAAAATAGATGAATTAAAAAATAGAAGCATAGATGTTATTTGAAAATAAATAGTAACAGGAAAATTAACAACTAAAGGAAATGAATTTTGTTGTCCAGGGATGAGATTAGGTTGAGCTAGAAGATATTAAGTAGAAAATATCTCAAACATTTACATATTTTTCTTTGAAAAAAATACAACTCAATTTACTAAAAAAATAAAATTGCAATAATAAGGAAATCAGTTTTAACATAACCTTCTGCCTCACCTGTGATAGGTACCTGGTCTGCATATCAGTAATCTTAGGTCTTTTGTGAACACTCTGAGGTGACCAAAGATGAAAAATCATTAATCACCAAGAAGAGATATCCTTTATCCTTCAGATACATGGGGTCTAAGATGCCTAACAATATTAATAAATCTAGTATGAGCCTGTGAACCTGAAAAATAAAGTTTATTTATTTATTTATTATTTTATCCTTTTTTTTTTTTTTAAGATTTTATTTATTTATTTATTCATGAGAGACAGAGAGACAGAGGCAGAGGGAGAAGCAGGCTCCCCGCGGAGGAGGGAGCCCGATGCGGGGCTCGATCCCAGGACCCTGGGATCATGACCTGAGCCGAAGGCAGGCGCTTAACGACTGAGCCACCCAGGCGCCCCTCAGTGAGTGTCTTGTTTGTTTGCTGTATTTCTCCCCATGGGCTACTTTCTTGGAAGAACTTGTTTTATAAAGTATATTGTAGTTTTATGCAGAAGCACTTCACAATTTGAGCACAACTATGCCAAAAAGTGCACTCTGGAAGATGAAAATTTGTAGCAAGCATGTAGGACTGGGGACTATTTCAAGGCTTTGCTGCCCCGTAACAATAAATGGTCTTTCTGCACTCTGTGGGATCAGGTTCCAGAAATTAACACTGGCACTCAAACTAGGAATCTCTTTGGACTCGAGCGGTAGAAACAACTCTGAAGGATCATGGCAACAAGGGGAAAATATCCAAAGACTGAAACCCAGAACTTACTTAAGCTATTAGAAAATCTTTGCTAACTGTATTTATCCTAAAGTTTACTTTTAAATCAAGAATTAAATGTATAATATGTTGGGCAAGTGGAAGATAAATGTTTGCTTTAGCATTATATAGTGAAATAAGTGGGGATCTTTGATTAACTAGCAAAGAATTAAAGACAAAAAAGAATGGGATATGGAATTATAAAAGTAATGATTTAGCCAACAGAGCAATAAAATATCTTGCTCACTGAAAGTCCTAGACTGGCAAACTGTGAAAATCAGTAAAATCCATTCTAATTAAAAGTCCGTATCTATGTCACAAGAACAGCAAACTCTTCATCTGTTTTATAAAATATATATCCAGGTGCATAATATTTCTGTGAATTCCTTAGAGCCAGAGAATTTTGTTACTCAGAATGGTTCAGTTTTCTTTTCTTTTTTTTTTTTTTTCTTATTATAAAGAGTTAACACTATGGATAATGCCTTACATGACATCATTTACAGGGTTTGGCTTAGCATCTCATAATCAAATATAGTCATATTTCAGAAGGTAAACATATGGGTATTCTCAAAAGTGTAATTCTGATGTTTTTACTCATGAATGTGTTTCACATATGAGCAAATGTGCCCAAAGGATTGTGTAAGTTTGCAAAAAAATATTGTATGATAAACCGGGAACCTTAAAAGCATATACAAAGAAAGTAAGACACACATATGAAAAGTGACACACATAGAAATGAGCAATGGGTAGTCATAGATTTAGAGAACTCTAAAGCTAGAGATTTCATACTTGGGGAAGCCTTAGAGACCATAGAGAAAGCCCCTTATTTTTCTGCTGGAAGAAACTGAACCTCAGAGGTATTACAAGACTTAACTGATATAGTCTTAAGCCAAACCGATGTCGTGAGATTACTAGAGTCATTATTAAAATTACCTAGTCTTGTTTACATGAACAGAGATACGCTCTATTTCTCACTTTCTTAGAATAATCCCTCTAAAGGGAAAGATAAAATCAGTAAATGTTTCCCTGTTCCTACCTAATTTACTTATTTTATTTATCTTAAAATCGATGGAAGCTTAATATTGTGATGACCAGGAGCCCAATTAATTTCCTTGCAAGTTCTCGATTGCTGCTAAGGGTACTTACAATCTAGAATATATAGTAGTCTCCCTCTACCCACATGGGATATGTTATAAGCCTTCCAGTGTGGCTTGAAACTGAGAAAAGTACCAAATACTACATATACTATGTTTTTTCCTATACATACAGCCTTATGTGTATTTAATTGATAAGTTTAAAAGTTAATTTATAAATAAGACATAGTAAAAGTTAACAACAGTCATTAGTAATAGATCAATTATAACAACATACTGTAATGAAAGCCATGTGAATATGGTCTCTCTCAGAATATCTTCTTGTATTGTACTCACCTTTCTTCCTGTGATGATGTGAAGTGATAAATGCCTACAGGATGAGAAGTGAGGTGAATGACCTACATGTGGTGGGGTAGCACTAGGCTGCTATTGACCTTCCGACAATATGGCAGGAGGGTCATCTGCTTCTGACCAGGATTGACCACAGTAACCCAAATGCGGATAAGCGGGGACTACCGTATAACCTTTACATAAACCTTAACATATGTTTTTATACATTGTGAATTTTATAACAGCATACACATTCTAAAATCTTGACCATAAAATATCTCCCTTTTCTGCTGGCTTTGTTGCCTGGTATTGCCTTACTGAAAGTCATTTTTTGTTGTTGCTCCTTTTCTCTCTTTCTCCTTTCAATGGCGAATATTTCTTAAATACTGCTTATGCTCTAGGCACCATGAGAGCCATGGGTACACTAAGTAAAAATCAAGATATGATGGAAAGATCAGTAACTAGTTTTGCAGCCTTGAAAAAGTGACTTAAGCTCTTTCATCCCTTATATCTGTAAAATCAGAGGTTATGAGATACATAGGAAACTAGGAAAATAGTCACTACCTTTTCAATCACAGGTTCTAAAGGGTAAGATAGACCAAAGGGCTGGGCGCCTGGGTGGCTCAGTCGTTAAGCATCTGCCTTGGGCTCAGGTCGTGATCCCAGGGACCCTGGGATCGAGCCCTGCATCGAGCCCTGCATCGGGCTCCCTGCTTGACGGGAAGCCTGCTTCTCCCTCTCCCACTCCGCTTGCTTGTGTTCCCTCTCTCGCTGTGTCTTTCTCTGTCAAATAAATAAATAAAATCTTTAAAAAAAAAAAAAGATAGACCAAAGGGCTCAGGTGACAAAAATGGAGAAGGAACACCTTCATTTTACAGAAACTGTTTTGTGAAGAGTTATTCAATTTGATGTTGTGGAAAATATACACATTGTATTACATACGTTACTTCTACAGAATTATTTACCCCAAGGCTGCTAATTGACATCAAGACCCTGAAGGAAAGATATTTGAGGGTGTGAAGGAGAGATTATGAATTCAGAGAGAGAACATGAGGAAAGTGAATATTTATCAGAAAGAGGCAGAGAGAGAGAAAAAGAGAGAGAGAAATTACTAATAATGGAGAGAAGGGTCCAAAAAAATGGGAGGAGAGGCAGAACATAAGATTTATGTTATTAAGATTTTATTTATTTATTTGACAGAGAAAGACTCTGCTCCCTTCCACTTTTTAAATATGAATAACTATAAACTTTGAGCAAATGATTTTATTTATACATGAAGTTGAAAGAACTTTCAGTTTTATTATATGATATTCCCTGGATTACTGTTGGATAAGTAGTTTATTTATTAAACCAATTTAAAATAGAATCTATTTTATCTACATGCACAGAACTATACAGATTCTTAGAGAAAAGACAGACTCACTATATTGGAAGTGTGAAATAATGAGAAACGCCTTGTTAATTCTCAAGATATTAGAGAAGATGAAAAATAGTTAAGCAAGAAAGAAAAGGTAAGATGGTGAAAAACCATCTAAACATGATTACATAGAGGGAATAACACTTTAACACCATATGCAGACTTGTGTGCTTTTTTCTTTTGTTCAAAAATACTTTTAAAATCACTTAATGCATAGTGATTGCAGACACAGTACAATATTCCAAAAGGATAAAATTTAAATATTATTTTTTCTGTTATGAAGGAAATATGCAAAGAAAAGTAAGATAATTGACACACTGAGCTTTTACAAAGTCAGCTTACTTTTTGTTAATGAAAATTATCTTTTATTTCATTTTGATTTATTTTTACTTTTGGGATTATGTATTGTCTGGATTCATCATTATATTTATTTATTTTTCATCATTATGTTTACAGTATTGACATTTTGTGTATTTTTCCAAAGCTTTTAGATGTTCCAAAGTACTAAGAGACAAACATAATCATAAGGGCCATACTATAATTCAATTTA
Organism: Mirounga leonina; assembly: GCF_011800145.1. Classification (NCBI taxonomy): domain Eukaryota; kingdom Metazoa; phylum Chordata; class Mammalia; order Carnivora; family Phocidae; genus Mirounga; species Mirounga leonina. The sequence goes on along the minus strand of NW_023270323.1, from coordinate 58,407,807 downwards.
CAAAGATGCACTTGTTTAGATCTCCCTGAATTATGATTAATGATTCAGGTCCCTATGCCCTGCTTTCAAAGCTCAACAAACAACTTGCCATAAAAAGAAAGTGTTCATTGATAATAGGATAAATTCAGATACATGTGTGGAAGCATGAGCAAAATCAATAAGTATTTGATTACAAAAGTGATATTTAGAATTCTGTATTCAGGTTTAGTGGTTGTATGGAACAGTAAGAATCATGAGTGATGTAATTCATTCCAAATACTGACCAGAGATTTCAGACAAGGCTCAGACACAAAATGTAACATAGCAAACATCTCTTGCTTCTTAAGAATAATTCAAAAATAAAAACCTCGAGAGAATTAATAGTTAATTGCTGATGCTTTTAGAATTGATAGGTTAGGGAAACTAGAAAGTGAATAGCGACTCTGAAGTAAGAGTCTTAAAAGAAAGGACACTTATTAAGTCTCAAAGAAATGTTCAACTTGTAATTGGTAAATGTACTCAGATGAACATGAATTACTAGACATTTTCAGTTACACTATAAAGTCTAGAGATCTAACAGTGAATTAGGTTACATTCTATAGTCTTGGCACTGTAACAATAAGCCAGAACTCTTTCAGAAGGGATTTTAATTGAGGATTTTATCTTAATTATGAAAGAGGACATCTAAGAAGTAGTTTAAGCCTTCGAGCAAAAGAACTTAACAAGAAACAGTTCAGATTTTGGCTAAAGGCGATTAACCTGAATAAAATCCATTTTATTTAGGAGTACAAGTACCTAAAATTGAAGAGGTAAGGAAGCAAGCATCATCTCCCTTTGAATATATAAAAATGTCCAATCTATAAATGAGTTGGAAAAGTTTTTCAGTTTCTGTAGAAAAAATATACTTTAAAAAAGCTTAGTTAGCTGTCGTATTAAGCAAAAATATCTGTAGTTCAAAGATGCTATTTTCACATGGTTGGCTAATCTAGTAAAAGCTTCTTTGCATTTCTGAACTACATTTTTGAAGTGTTTTGGCTGCTGATAATTTTTTTTTTCTTTTGGAAATTAATCATACTGAATGCAGATATGCACAGCCACTAACATTTTTAATATTGATTTATATTTAACATATATCAATGCTAAATAAGTATATGAGGCATATTGATGAGCATGACACAAATATTGAGTACCATTTTGCAGCAAATAAGAAAAATTAGCATGGTCAGCCATTACATTTTCTTTTCTTTTAACCCTCACATAGTGTTGTGGATATTATTGACTATATTCCAATTCTAAAAACCTAACATTGAATTAAAACCAGCTTACACAAACTTGCAAATGGAAATATTTTTGGTGAAGTTGTAAGACTTAGTTAAATAAATAAACAAGGAGAAAACACTTTTCAAATTAGTGTATCTGTCGCCTTCCTAAGGTATCACTGGAGCCTTCGAATCTTAAATCAACGTGGCTTTCCCATCATTCGTGTTCAATTATTTGTCATTAGAGTACATATTCATTTAGCACTTCATATGTTCCAAGTCACAAGGCTAGGTGCTGGGGATGTTACCCGAAACAAGGCAGAAATGAACTGCTCCTACTCTGTGAGCAAATACAAGTACAACCTACTGGCAGAAGTTAAATTAAAACAAGGAAATACAGCTTAATGAAGAACGTGATACACAATACAACATGGATGAGGGCAACGCATAGCATGAACACCTAACCTAGTATAGGAGAGTCCACAAAAGATTTCCCAAAGTTAAAATCATCAAAGTTACTCGGGGCAAAAGGGTTTGGGTTGTTTTTCAAGGCAGGTGTGTGGTGATAATCAAATTATCTAAAATGCATACTAACTGAAATATAATCTTATTTATCATTTATGAAATAATTCTAGTCTGTTATTCTTTCCCGTAGTGTGTCTTTCTTCCCTGTAGTGATTCAGTGACCCAACATTCTTCCATTTTGGGGCTATTGTTCCACCATCCCCTATTTCTTTTATTATCAGCACATAGTTAGTAGAAGTAATAAGAAAGCATGGAGGGGGCAGATTTGTGTTTCAAAGCCTTGAGCCAGAACTGGGATACCTATGTTCATTCGTTCGGCCCTCAGTCACATGGTTAAACCAAGATGGATTAGGGGCTAAGAAGTACACTGAGTAATAAATCTGTACTATGGAAGAAGTTAATAAATGTTGGTGGACAAGTACCCATCTCAGATATAGGGCATGAGAATGTAGGTATTAGGAAGAGAGGTTAGAATAGGAATGTTAAAATATAACAGTTTAGCATCTGTTAACCTTTTATTCAAAATGAAATAATGAATATGATCCATATATGCTCAGGGAAGGAGTATTGGGAAAATTAGAAGAAACTTAAAAAGAAAAAAATTATCTGAAATTTCTACAAACTTTGAAAGAAACATATTGAAGAGTTAAAAAGAAAGTCATCTTTTCAGTTGTTAGTGGAAACAGAACATGGAACATGTTTTTTTTTTTTTTTTTTTAATGAGTTATTCAGGGTTTAAGAACCTGACTCTGATTAATTAGATATAAATAAAATAGATGACAGAGAATTTGAGTAGGAGTTGGTCTCTCCTGATGATCTTCAGTTAGAATTCAGTCCACTTATATGAGGAGCAAACCATGTACATATTGCCCAGTTTAGATATAAAGCCAAATCTAAGCACTGGGTGCATTTCCCAGGAAGATTAAGGAAGCCAGTAGAAGAGGTCTTATATTTAGGATGGTAGGCTCTGGAGTCACGTTGTACACGTTTATTCCCAGCATGGCTAGTAGTTAAAAGTTCCAGAAACAACAGTTCATGTTTTACAAAAAGGGATCAATTCCTGAGGAGACAGCAATCATGTATGGTGGATCTAAGCCAAAAGGGGGTCACATTTAGGATATTTTTACCAAATAACAGGAATTTTTGTCAGCAACATATTGCACAAAAGATCAGAAGACCAGGTGAAGTATATGGTGGAAAGATTCCTGGATTTACTCAAAAACCTGCTAACTGAGAAAAGAATAATAGGAAAAGTGGGAAGTGTTCTTCATATTTCAGTTTTTCTTGGGTCCCAGATATCCTCAATCAGAAAGAAAGGACAAGTTTTTGTTTCGCTTGCTGCTGACAAGAACTCACTTGTATTCCCACAGCTTTTCACTTAGGTTCCTGAGTGGAGCCTTGTGGTCTCCAGCATTCCAGATCCTCCCCTAAAAAGGCAGGTCAGATTAAAGAAAGAAATAGAGAGAGAGAAAAGGAGGGGTGCCTGGGTGGCTCAGTTGTTAAGCATCTGCCTTCGGCTCAGGTCATGATCCCACGGTCCTGGGATCGAGCCCCGCATCGGGCTCCCTGCTCAGCGGGAAGCCTGCTTCTCCCTCTCCCACTCCCCCGGCTTGTGTTCCCTCTCTTGCTGTGTCTCTCTCTATTAAATAAAATCTTAAAAAAAAAAAGAAATAGAGAGAGAAAAGGATAGAGAGAGATGACAAATTTGACAACTCTTCCATTTTTATCTTAATTTAATTATATAGTTATATTGCTATACGTATATGCTCATGAGTTAATCCCTCACATATAAACCCCATGAGAACAATATTAATACCATTGTTTATTTCATTGTGCTAGGCACAGTAAATGTTTTTCTTTTTTAAAGATTTTATTTATTTAATTGACAGAGAGAGAGAGCATGCCCAAGCAGGGTGGGAGTGGCAGGCAGAGGGAGAAGCAGACTCCCCACTGAGCAGGGAACCTGATGCAGGACTGGATCCCAGGACCCTGGGATCATGATCTAAGCTGAGGGCAGGCGCTTAACTGACTGAGCCATCCAGGGGCATCCAGGCACAGTAAATGTTAATTGAATTGAATAAACTATAAAATTGGGCCATCAAACCTTCTTTACTACTGAAGATTATAATCTCAAGAGCAAAATATGGGAATCAGTAAAATTTACTTGGGGTATATGCAATTCAAGTGACGATTTAAAGTTAATTCAGAGTAACACTCATAGAAAGTTATAGACAAAAATTCCATTCTTTTTATTCAGTTTTTCTTGTTTTTTCTTTTAGTTTGTGTTCATTTGAGTATAGCTGACACACAATGTTACATTCGTTTCGGGTGTACAACATAGTGATTTGACAACTCTATACTTTACGCTGTGCTCACCTCAAGTGTAGCTACCATCTGTCACCACCTAGCACTATTACAATATCATTGACTGTATTCCTTTTTATTCACTTTTCTTAATTTCAAGCTTAAAGTTATGAGGTGAACAGTGTGAGAATCAGGCCACATTGGACTTGACAGAAGACAGGTTTCATTACATCTTTTGTTATTCTTGCCTGTACACCACTTGCTTAAATAAGTGGCTTTCTGTGACTATTTTTGTTGTTGTCTAGACCATTCCTAACAATTTCACAATGCACGAGCCTTTGTACCTCATCTTCTGTCCTTTCTGTAAAGTTGGAGAAAGAAGATGAAGTAAGTTCCTGATTCTTGAAGTCAAATCAACCATCTTTGTCTTCCTCTTCAGGACCTTCATCTTCCTCAGCCCCAGCCGGAGGAGACCTGATAGAGAGGAAGAGAAAGTAGTATCTGGCCAGGTTGGTGCATTGCATTAAGCATCTATGCATCCTCTTCCTGTCTCTCTGGTTAATATTTTTCCTGTACTGCATGTGTTGCTTTTAATTAGAGTTAAAACCTTCAGTTTAGGCAGAGCACTTTCACTTTGGTCCAGTCTAGTTAACCAGGCCTGTGGACCTATTAATAGAGCACAATTTCCTTTATCTATTTCTTGTGCTTCTTTGCACAGACATCTCCCTGAAATGTCAGGAAAGAAATGTGGTTGGATTAAAGCATAATTAGAAGATTCCTGACTCCTCTACCCCAGAATGATCTTAATATTGCCATTAATATCTCATTTTATTATTCTTTTCAGTGCATTTAAATTTACATAAATTGCCCAATTCCAAATAAAACAAATATTTTCTTCTCTCTAAAACATAATCGGATTATCCGATACTTCTTTATTTTATTTATTTATTTATTTATTTATTTATTTATTTATTTATTTATTCATTTTAAGATTTTATTTATTTATTTGACAGAGAGAAAGACATAGCAAGAGAGGGAACACAAGCAGGGGAGTGGGAGAGGGAGAAGCAGGCTTCCCGCACAGAGCAGGGAGCCTGATACAGGGCTCGATCCCAGGACCCTGGGATCATGACCTGAGCTGAAGGCAGACGCTTAACGACTGAGCCACCCAGGCGCCCCCCGATACTTCTGTAAAGAACTAAGAGATGTCTCCTTTTCTGTGCCTGCCCTTCTGTGACCCTGCTCAATGTCCAGACCCTTGATTCCTAACCTGGTTTCCCCCACTCCAAGCCTGTCCCTGCTAGGGCCAGTGTCAGCAAAGATGCTCCTGTCCCTGGGGACCCAGGCCCCACGCTCTGCCTTGCCCTTAGTGACTCCCAGCTCTGCAATGGGCACATGGAGGGCACCTCCTGGTAGGTTGAGGGTGGGGTCTTGGCATACCTGAGCTCCTGGTGCTGTGTAGGGAGCTAGAGTTGTTGGTAGAGAATGCGGGCGGTGAGCTGCTGGTGTTGTTTGAGCTACCTGCTGCCACCCGTCATCTTCTGGAACCTTCTGTGGAATTTCCTGCAGCTGTGCCTGCCCAGGATTCTGACATGGCTGGTGCTGGCCCCCTGTGATGGGCCCCTGCTCTGCCGGGTCCCATCTCCTTGACAGACACCTGATCCAGAGCCTGTACAGATGTAGCTGCTGTGGGATATTCGGAGCCTTCCATGTGATATAGAGGGTCCACAGTCAGCTGCCCGAGGAGGTTGTATGGCTAGGCCCACTACCTGGAGTCCTGGAGTTGATGCTGTGCCATGTCGGTCTCCATGAGGTACACAGGGCTGTAGGGCTCCTTCTGGAAACTCTAGGGCCTCTTCCCACTGGCCCGCACCTACAGAGAGGCATCGCGCATGAGCTCTTATTCCTGGCAGTGAATGCTCTGGGCAAGGACCACGGGGAAAAGGTGGCCTTCGACAAGAAGTCTAAGTCCACTTGTAACAAGCTGGTCAGCAGCATGCACAAGGAATGCTGAGGCAGCAGTGAGCACAGATGCCCACCCCAAAGGCCACTGATTGCCAGAAAGAGCAGCTCTGGGGTGCTAGAGACCCTTACGTTTCCCTCCCTAGCCTGAGGTGGGGAGGTGGGGCAATGAGGGAGAAAGGATTCTAGAGCTGACTCACGTCCCTGCCCCTTTGAGAGCGGGACTGGGAGCAGACTGGGAAACACGCCCTGCCATAGGCTCTGAAGGAGGGCAGCAGGAAGAGGGACCCACTGCTACCAAAAGTCCCAATTCCCCTATCTGCAACCTGCCCAGTATGCTCACGCTGATGTTGGCAGAGGCCTGGAGAGAGTGGGAACAATTTCACAGTGTATGAGGCTTTGAATGAGCTGGAACAGCTCTGCTCCTCCCCATCCTATGCCAGGAACTCCCCTCCAGGGTGCCCACAGATCCGCACTCCTTGATCGTTTTATAAGCTTTTTGTTTTACAAAAACAAAACAAGAGGAAAGATACAGAATTACTAAGCCTTCGGCCTGAATGTGAAAGAGGGAGGTCATTCCCCACCAACAATGACCCCTCTTCCCTGGAACTGCTGAAGGAGACCAAGGCTCTGGATGCCTTTCTGCCTTAGTGTTGCATTTTGTTTTAAGTTATTATTTTGGAGCCAAAGCCCTCTTGCTTATGAGATTCTTATGGATGGTGAGAAAGAGAAGGGGAACAAGACCTCCATAGTCCAGTGGTTTGTAGCTCCTTGAAAGTCAGGAGGAGGGAGCTAGAGGAGCCCCAGCTCCGTTTAGGGAGAACTGGTGCCCCTCTTGTCTTAATCCTTCCTGTTCTTTGTCTTTCGGAGAATTCCTCACCCACCCAGGGCCTCTGGCTGTACATTGGATTGTTCCTTGCAAAGTTTTGTTAGATGTAAATACAGCAAAGGCTGTTTATGTCTTAAAAAAGGAAAAACATGGGGCGCCTGGGTGGCTCAGTCGGTTAAGCGACTGCCTTCGGCTCAGGTCATGATCCTGGAGTCCCGGGATCGAGTCCCGCATCGGGCTCCCTGCTCAGTGGAGAGCCTGCTTCTGCCTCTCTCTCTGCCTGTCTCTCTGCCCACTTGTGCTTTCTCTCTGTGTGTCAAATAAATAAATAAAATCTTTAAAAAAAAAAAAAAAGGAAAAACACACACACACACAACCTAAAACATATCAATTTGTAACCTTTTACAATTCTCTTGGAATGAAATAGGCTATTTTAGAAAGTCTTAATTTGTTTGAATCACCAGAGTATCATTTAAACATTATGCTTCCCTAACATTCGTGGAATGGGGCTCCGAAAACCTGGAAGACACCATCCACTTTGTAAAACATACTTGGAGGAAGACATTGTAGATCACAGACTTAACAAATGAAAACAAATTTGGATTGACAAAATACAACACAACGTCCTCTCCCCAAATGATGGGAATAGGACAAACTCAATAACATTTTTACCCTGAATATTATGTATGTTTTAAACGTAAGAATAAGTAACAGGTATAGATTGACATTCATACTGAATAAACTTAATTCAATAAAAATTCTGATATTTTCAAAATACATTATTTTTTTCTTTCAAAGAAGTGCTTGTGTGAGCCCCAAGGGACATGCTAATTATTACTTCTCCAAATCTTGTGAGAGACACGCGTTTTTCAGTAGAGTTTAAGAAAAATGATTTTTGTTATGTCTTAATACTCCAATTTTTAATTTTTAACGGATTTAATTAGCTTCTTCAAAGGCACATATATTTAAAAAAACAAATTTAAACAGTTTTCACAGTTTCATCAGAGATTATACTCTTCCACAATTGGAATTTAAACATACCCAAAAGCAATTTTGTCAAGTATGTATGTGTCAGTTGGGACATTAGAGGATGCATTTTGGTCTGTACTTCTCAGAATATGAATAGTGAACCACTGTGAGATTCCAATTTGTGCTGTTTTAGAGTTTGGCCTACTCTAAGTGCTTCTAGCGTCCGAGAAACAGCATCGTATTGTAAGAACACGTGAGCTCTGTTTGCCCTTGTTTTGAATCTTTTAATTCTTTCCAACACATTTTCAAAAGTTCTTATATTTAAAAGTTTGCCTTGTCCCAGGCATCTTGCAGATAGTATTTTGTGATGCTGCCTGCATAATGGACAGGGCTATATCACAAACTGAAAAGAACCTCCAATTACAAAGGAATAACCAAATACTAACTCGTCTCCTATGAACAGTGATACATTATGGTTTAAATCATGACTTATTTAAAATACATATAATACTACAGAACCAAAAGCCTTCTATTTGCATTTTAGGCCAAAAAGGTGGGTAGCCTGGAAAAATCGAACTATTTTAACTACAGAAATCACCTCAATAATCATTTGGGATATTTTAGATTGTGTAAAACCGTATGACCTAAAATCAAATAAATTGTGTACTTGTGTTTCAGTAAGTATCTTTGTCTATATTTAAAAAAATGTATCCAAGCACATATTCAATTAACAGAATTATTTACATCTTTCTACTAGTGTATAAGATTAGGACTTTGTTACAAGCTTTACCAGTCTTTGGGTTATTATTATTTTTTTTAATAAAGAAAGTAATCGATTATCAAATAAAATTTATAAAATATTTTAATATAATTAAAATTATTAAAATCCTTTATACTCATTATGATAAATACATATTTTGACAGTGTTGCTACTATTTCACTGAAGAAACTACAATTAATGGATTTTGAGATTGAAGAAATGAAGCTAATTTAAGTTTACCTGTGTGATTGTCTCTGAAAGCTTATAAATGTCCTTTTATAAAAGTTAATTTTTCCCCTGGATAGCCATTTGTGAATGGAAATTAACTTTTAGATAATATCCAATCTTGATATGGATGATACCAATTTTTTTGTGCATGCCAGTGAAATTTCTGAAATAGATTTGTTTCAAAAGTTTCTCCTCACTCATTTTTTTTTTTTTTTAAGATTTTTTATTTGACATAGAGAGAGACAGCGAGAGAGGGAACACAAGCAGGAAGAGTGGGAAAGGGAGAAGCAGGCTTCCCGCCGAGCAGGGAACCCGATGTGGGGCTCGATCCCAGGACCCTGGGATCATGACCTGAGCCGAAGGCAGACGCTTAACGACTGAGCCACCCAGGCGCCCCATCACTCATTTTTTTTTAAGAATAAGATATAAATTTCACATGTAGTAATGTATCCAGGCAGACAAAAATAAACTCTCCAATACTTTCTTTGAATTATACACAAGAATATTCCCACAGTTTATGCCACACTGATGGCAGTTATGTCAAAGGTTCCCCTTAGACTCATAGCTGCATAGAGTCAGCATTTTCAGATGCTTTATCTGCTTGCTTTATACTCTTTTCTATACAGACTTCTTTATATTTGAGGACTCTTTTTCATTTGATGATCCACTGCTGTTGTTACATATATAAAGATTAGAAGCACAATGTATTCAATATAATTTTGGGCAATTAGTTTAATAGGCTAGTTTCTCTAATTCTATTACAAAGACAAAGATCATACATGTTAATTTTATCAGTGGGGAGATAACATGATTTTGAGAAAACAAAAACAAGTCCAATTTGAAGAAACTTTCCAAACAAATAAATAAAGACATCAATGTAATAATCACTTGGAATTTTGCATTCAATAGTTGCAAATTCATCTGGTTTTAAACTCATTGTCAATATAAGTTTTAATGTATATTAAGTTAATTTACATTGACTAAGTGTAATAATTTAACTGATGAAATACGCTGTTTGATGGGGCCCGTTGGTGGCTCAGTTGGTTAAGGGTCTACTTTCGGCTCTGGTCATGATCCCAAGGTTCTGGGATGGAGCTCTACGTCAGGCTCCCTGCTCAGCGGGAAGTCTACTTGTCCCTTTCCCTCTGCCCCCCCGCCCCCACTCATACTCTCTCTCCAGCTTGCTCTCTCTCTCAAGTAAATAGATAAAATCTTTTTTTTTTTTAAAGATTTTATTTATTTGAGAGAGAGAATGACATAGAGAGAGAGAGCATGAGAAGGGGGAGGGTCAGAGGGAGAAGCAGACTCCCCACTGAGTGGAGAGCCCAATGTGGGACTCGATCCCAGGACTCCAGGATCATGACCTGAGCCGAAGGCAGTGACTTAACCAACTGAGCCACCCAGGCGCCCCGTAAATAGATAAAATCTTAAATATATATATATATATATATATATGCTGTTTGTTAAGATTAAAAACAACATGCCATCCTGCATTTTATATTCATCTCAAACATGAATTAGTTGCTAATCTTCACTTAGGAAATGATTATGGATCAATCAACGTGTAGGTCCTTATGTAGATTTTACAATTTTAAAACTTACAGACACAAACATATATGCATGGGTTTCTATGTGTGTCACATATATTCTAAATATACATATGTGCCTATGCATAAATCATGCACATATGTTTGCACATACATCAGGAAACAGAGGAACAGGGTCATTGCAGAGCCTGATCCTTCTTTTGTGAGATATCAACTGACTGCCTGCATCACATTTCCTAGTTCTCAGTTGAAACATTACCTTCTCAGGAGAGCTTTCCGAGTTTCTCACCCTGACCTAATTTCTGTCACTATCTATATATCTTTTATAAGTTTCTTTGTAAACTAAAAACTACCTGAAATTTCCTATCTATCCATCTTTCTATCTACCTACCTAACCTCATCACTATCTTCTACTTGTATATTTATTATCCCTTAGCTACAATGTAACCTCCGTGAAGGCAGGAACTCTGTGTGTGTGTGTGTGTGTGTGTCACACTACCAACTACTAGAACAGTGCCTGGAACATGGAGGTCAATCAATAACCTGGGCAGTTCAGTTGGTTAAATGCCTGCCTTTGGCTCAGGTCATGATCCCGGGGTCCTGGGATCAGGTCCTACATCGGGCTCCTTGCTTGGCAAGGAGACTGTTTCTCCTTGTGCCTGCCAATTCCCCTGCTTGTGCGCTTGCTCGCTCTCTCTCTCCCTCCCTGACAAACAAATAAATAAAATCTTTAAATAAATAAATAAATAAATAAATAAATAAATAAATAAATAAATATTTCTTGCATGAATACATGACAAAAAAGCAGTGAATTTGCCATTGTAGTGCTATTATATAAATTATATAGCATACGGTATTCTATAGTATTACATAAAACAAGAAATCTATGGTATAGCATTCCCATCCTGAATACATTCTTTGTTTCTACTCTTACCCCCTCCGGTAGGTCTATGATCCTGGCAAAACCAAAGACCTTGTTCCAGCTCTCTCCTGTGCCTCCAAATGCTGTGCCCGAACTCTGAGAGAACCCAGGCCCGTTGCTTCAGTGAGTGAGGACGTGTCTCTTGAAGAACTATTCTTCAACAGTATTTCTTGCCTGAGGATTTAAAGTAAATAGGAGGAGATGATGATCAATTTTGGAAATTCCAGGATACAGAGCAGTGACAGTTTAGGCACTTTGCTGACCATGGGATTAAACATCCAGGGTTCACCAAGAAAAAGAAATCCTTCTTTCTCCCTGCTTTGGCTAGCACTTAATATCAACAAAACCAAAAAACAAGAGGAAAGGATGGATGCCTAGCTAAACATTTTTGCTTCCCTTATCCTGGTGAAAAAGAAGAAAAATGGACTGTGTCTTTTGGATATCCATTCTATACAGGGGACCATAGAAAACTCTTATGAATGTGATGCTGAACGCAGGACACCCCAAAGGCTTAACATTTCCCTTTACTTTGTAGTCCCACACAGGCGGAGAAACCTCACATGGAATTGTATGGGGAAGGAGACAGGAACGCCCATTTCATTTTGTAACTTCTGAACCAGAATTCTGTTTCTAGGAAATGCTCCATCTCACTCTTGGTCTCACCTTCCGAGAATGTTGCCTGTATTCTGCGTCATGTTTGCCCTGGGAGGCCCATACAAAATATAAGGAAGATGAGACTGTGTGTATACAAACCTTTGACTAAATTTGGGGAGTGTCAGAAGACTTTTCTTTCTAGCTTATTACAAAAATAAATAAAGTTGAATATTAGACAATCTTGACCTAAAATAAACCTGCTGCTTTCACTGCTGGAATGTTCTTCCCTCCACACAACCCTATCCCACATTGTGATTCCTCCTTCCTTCCCTGTTCTTAATGATGCTTATCCTCATCCAGCTTGTTTCCTTGCCAGGCCATTTACCTAACCTCTCTTTTGTGACAAGCAAATATTATAAATGCATCTTTTATTATGCAGAGCAATTTAGTTTTCTTTGCCTCAATTTGCATTTACTGTGGCCATGACTTAAGGAATATATTGTTATCATTGAAGATTTTTGTTAAATAAACTCAAACAGTTTTGCCACCATCAAAACTAATATAAATACATTTCACTATTGTGCAAAAAATTTATGCCACTTAGACTTCACAAAAACTTCACGGGATAAATTAGAATATTGGGGCTCAAAAAGGTACAGCATTCTGCTTTAGATTGTGTATTTAGTAAATGATATTTAAAGTCACAGAGTTTTTACTCCAGTCTCCCTAGTATGTCGTATCACATAGTGGGTAGAGAATAGTTGGCATGAAGTTGAATGGCATATCTAATAATTCTAGATTTTTTAATTTCTTTGTTCAAAGTTTTGTGTTGGAAGCAAAGCATAATTCAAGGATTCTAGAGTTTCTGAAAGCTATTTATATAGGCGTAAAGTTTCAACAATGATAATCTCAAAAGACATGCACAACTCATTTAAAATGTCTTCAGTGACCATATTAAATGACAGAGGCCATGGTATAATGGTCTGCAATGAGCCCAGCTTCTGGCATCCCCCTGTCTAGACAACACTGAGGGCACACTTTGACTGTGACCCTGAGAACATGTCTTTATGTCTCAGTTTTCAAATCTGCAAATTGAAAATAATAATAGTATCTATTTAAAGGTTGTTTCAACCTTTAAATAACAGGTACAAATTGTTCAGACTAATGTCTGACATCTAAGTATTCAATTACTGCTAAGTGATGTGGGGAACAAAGGCAGAAGCAATATTATTAAGTTTCCTTACTACTTACAGCCCATGGACAAGTCCTTGAAACAGGCAGAGTGATATTCCTCTAGGGACTCAGCTGCCTCCTTGTTGAGATGTTAACACTTGGCTAAGGGCAAAAGGCAATCTAGCCTGATCCCCACCCCACCCCACCCCCACGCCCCCGCCAGGATCCTGTAAGCCTGTTTTAACATATAAAAATTCCTTTAGAAATTTCCTTTATCTCTAACCGCCCCCCCCACAAAGATACCTGTTGGCAATCATCCACCAAGCATATGGCCCACCAATATATATCTGAAGGGTCTCAAGACTACAGTTTTGTTAGAAGGTAATAAATGACCCTTTCCCAACAATAGCTAGCCCCCTCAAGGTCCTGGAAACCTTGCTTCCAAATTCCTTAGAGACTTATGCTATTCCTAAACCCCTCCCAACTTGAAAGTATATGATGGGCTACCCCTCATGACCCCAGTGCAACTCTTTCTGCCCATGGGTCCTGTCCCCGTGCTTTAACAAAATCACTTTCTTGCACCAAAGACAGACGTCTCAAGAATTCTTTCTTGGCCATGGGCTGTGAACTCTAAAATCTTTCCTACATCACTAAGCAGCTTTTTTTTTTAAATCTATTGATTAAAAAAAAAAAATTCTGCTAGTTGCAAACAGGTATCATCCCTAAGATTTGTAATTATAATAGTATCAGAAGATTTTTTTCATGGTTTTTGGAAAACCCCAAAGACAAATAAAAGTTTAATTCTTGCATTTAAGTGATTTAATGTTGGATTCCCCCTACCCCCCAAACTGGGTAATAGTATATAATTTGATCTACTCAATAAAACTACTGAAGTGACTGAGAAAAGATTATGCCAGAGAGACCAGAACAAAATGGTCTCAATTTCCTAACTTTGAGGGTCTGGCAATTTAAAGTAAAATTCAAATTTAGATCATTCCTTTTTGGTTTTTTGTGTGGTTTTTTTTTTTTTTTTTTTTTTTTTTTTTTCCGGGCCCTAGAGCTGCAGTGAGGCACAGCTAGTGGTCCTAGACCGGCTGGAGCATCCGCGGGGGGGTTGCGCAGGTGGGCACACAGTACCCCTCCCCACCCCACGCCCTGGGCCCCGCCTCCCGCGCCCACCTCCCCCGCCAGGCTCCAGTTCGCGCAGACGGGCGCCCCACCACCTCAGCAGGTTTCCCTTGATCTTCCCTTTTTAATTAAATAAATATTGAGTGATATTATTAGCACCAGACTGTATGTAGTCTGTACCACACTTCATGCCTTTGTTCATAGGCTTCTTACCTCTTACCTCTTCCCTCTCCGATGAGGATTATTTTCTTCAACAAAGGTATATATTCTCAAATCCTAACCACAGACCAGTAATTGCTCAGGATAAGTTTGTCAAATTAATGAAATACTGACACCCCGTTTTGATTATTTGTTGTCAAATTCATCCCTGTCTCTCCGGATGGTATAGGGTTATACCCTCAGAAAAATAAAGTGAATAGTCTTTTCCTTCCTCCCTTCCCCCTCCCTCCCTCCCTCCTTCCCTTCCTTCCTTTTTTTCTTTCTTTTCTTTTTCTTTCCTGCTTTCCTACCTCCATGCCTGCCTACCTTCCTCCTGACTTCCCTGCCTTCCTTCCTTCTTTGATCTGATTCTCTGCTCAGTCACACTTCAGCTTAGCGCTGAAGCCTTGGGAACCACGGGCATACAGTTGTCGATGCAGTAATAACAGGTCACAGAAGGTCTAGTGGGGTATTTTTTTTTTTTTAAGTAACTGGTGTCCTACCTTCCCAGACTACCACAACCCCAGGAAAATGAGCCTCTCTCTGATCACAATCTGCAGAGTTAAGGGGCACTGCATTCCCAGAGAGGCAAGGTGCCACCCTCAGGCTTTCTTCCCAAGCAAAGCCCACTTCTCCTCCACAGGGGAGAACCTAGAGTGTGTATGTGAATGGCCTCAAAAGCAAGTGTGTGCCCATCAGTCAAATTACTGCTGGGAGTAAAAATTGTTGCCATTTTTATCATTTGTCTTATCTTTATCTTTGTTCTTAAGCTCCTGGCCCAAAGGTATGGGTATTATATTTTTTTCTACACTGTATGAATCTAGAAAATGTCACCCATCATTACCAAGGTAGTAGGAAGTAAAAATATGAGCCCTGTACAAGGAATATAAAACCTTAAATCCTGGGGCACCTGAGTGGCTCAGTTGGCTAAGTGTCTGATTTGATTTTGGCCCAGGTCATGATCTCATGTTTGTGAGAACAAGCCCCATGTTGGGCTCAGTGCTGGATTTGGAGTCTGCTAAAGATTCCTTCTCTCCCTCCCCCCACACTACCCCCTCACACTCTCTCTCTCTTAAAAACAAAACAAAACAAATTGAATCCCAGTTCTGATTTTGTCACTGACTTTGAGTAAATCACTTAATTGTTTAAGGTCTTAATTTCTCTACTCCTTTTATCATTTTCTCATTCAGGTATGTATTGAATGGTAATGGTATACCAAGCTCTGATCAGTTTATGAATATCCCCAGGCAAAAATGTCTATATCTAAGAACTTAATGGACAAAAAAAAAAAAAAAAAGAACTTAATGGACAACACAAAATAATATAGTATTAAAAATATAAATAAAAATGTACAGAATGATGCAATGAGCCCTCTAATAAGAATTTGATACAGGAGAATAATGGATTAAGTGACTAATTCTACTGTCCAAGAAAGGAAATAGGGCCTTTTCAAAGAAGGAATGTACAATTAATGAGTATTTATACAAACAAAATAAAACCAAAGAACGGGGATGGATAGATACATAGATGTATAGATATATTTTATTAATATATATTATATATTATAGATATATAATGTGTGAATGTGTGTGTGACTTACAACTATTTTATATGTATATATATAATGTGTGTATATGTGTACATATGTGAATGTATGTACTATACAGTTCATATATGCACATATTTGGGAAGGAAAATGACATGAGGCTGAAATGATAAGATTCTGAAGTAAATTTTAGTCTTGGTAAGGAATTTGGACTTTAACTTGAATATAATAAAAAAACACGTTTTTTTCAGTTGTAAAGTGATATGAAGGAATTATCTATTTTAGAAAGAGTTCCTGAAAATTAGGGAGTTAAAGGTGTTGGGATAATTAAAGCTCCAAAATTCAATGATTTCTGAGCAACAGAACTGACATGAAATATATAATACCAAGTTACCCAGGTAGGCCTGTATTCTAGGGCAGCAACATAATAAAATATAAAATTCTAGTGATAGAGTACAATGCTTTGTATATGGAAGCCATTTAATAGATGTTTATTGAATTAATGATGAAAATAGTTGCAAGAACTGCCTAGAAACTGCACACAACAAAGGCCCTGTTTGTTTGCAAGAAATGGAACATCGAAATAAGGTATGTTTTGTTCCTGCTTTCTGTCTTGAACAAAGATTATCTCAAAAGTGGGAAGGTATTTTAAAGTACTATAAAATTCATTTAAAACTTCAATATAAAGTTTCAATAAAATACCATCTAGTTAAATAACATAACTGAATAATCATTTTTAACATCTCAGCAAAGCCACTCTGATATATTCTTTGAAATATAACAATACAAAGACTTTATCAGAAGGATATATACAGACATTCTGAATGCACAGAGGAGTGTGTACTTCATTTCTACTTCAGGACAGATGAATGCAAGGTGGCTGTAAAGCATCTCAAAACATATTTCAAAGGAGATAATGCATTTGAATACACCTAATGTTAGAAAGTAAAGCTCTGTTCCTCTCCAAAATAAACTAATATCTCCTTGAAAACAACCTCTTGAGACCTCAGAGGAATACCCCACCATACAAAGAAATTTGTCTAAAGATAAAGGTCAACCTGAAGAGATTGTCAATTTTCCTTCTGTAAAGTTAGATAAGCATTTCTTCGGAGGGAGTAGGTGAGGGGGTGACACTAAGGTTGAGTGAAGCTCTATTTTATCCCTCAGGTTTCCAGTTGGTTTCTTCAGGCAAGTAATTGCAGAGAAATGAGTTCTTTTCTCACTAGCTAGTAATTTTTCTTACTCTTCAAACTATGGATTTCATATCAGTTCTAAAGGCCCTTTTTTGCTAGTTACACATAGCCTGACTTACAACTAGCATTAAAGCTCTCAGTCAAAATAGACAGAAGGAGAACAGGATGACTTCTAGGGTTGAGAATAAGAACCTTGGGCTTTGTTCTCAGGCGTATCCACATTATTTTCTCAGGTAGAAAGCTTTTAGCTTGAATGTGTGTGTGAGAGAGATTATTTTGTAGCCTTCCTCCAAATTTGGTTGCTGATTAAGAAAAAAGAACTTAATGTCTAGGTTTTGGACTTGACTAAGTCTAGTCAAGTGTTCACTGTTCAAAGTCTATGTTTTCCACATTTTCCAAGTATGGTGCTTAATTCATTCTGTTGAATTCTATAAACTAGGCATATTAATCAGAGATCTCCAGAGAGGCATTATGAGGAATTGACTCACATGATTATGGAGTCTGGCAATTCCCAAGAACTGCAGGTTGAGTCATTAGCAGGTGACCCAGGAAAGCTGATGGTATCATTCCAGTCCCAAAGCTGAAAGTCTAGAGACCCAGGAAGACCTGATGACATTTTAGTTTGAGTGATTCCAAAGGCAAGAAAAAGCCAATGTTTCTATGCAAAGGCAGTCATTCGGGAAGAATTCTCTCACTGAGGGAAGGGTCAGTCTTTTTATTTTATTTTTTAATTTAGGCTTTCAACTGACTAGATAAGGCCCACCCATATTAGGGAGGACAATCTTCTTTAGTCAGTCTACCAAATCAAGTGTTAATCTCATCCAAAACACCCTCACAGAAACACCCAGAATAACTTGTGACCAAATTTCTGGGCACCTCCTGGCTCTGCCAAGTTGATATGTAAAATTAGCCATCGCATTAGGAATGGTATTTTTTTTTTCACTGCCTCAGAGAAAATTACCAGTTAAAAGGATCCCCAAAACAGAGACAGAACAATTAGCAACTAAGCTTATGTCATCTATTTTTTCAAAATTAGAAACAGAAATTATAAATACATATTCCTTGCATACAAATAATAGAGTGATGAAAATAAAAGTAACATCCAATATTCATTCAGTGTTTGAAATGTGCCAAACATTGAGCTAGCTATTTTGCATCATTATGAATTAGGAACCCATTCTTGCTACTCCGAGAAAGACTGGTATGTAGTCAGGGAAGCTGGAAGGATAGACAGAGCTGAACATTTCTGGGGGAAGAGCAAACCTCCATGTCTTCATTTCTACTCTGCATGAAGTGCATAGATTTAGCCAAGAGCTTCAGCTGGATTTGGTTTCTGCATATATGAAACTTTGTAGGAAAAAACATTGGGGGTGTAGTAAAAGTTTAATTCAGATATTTTCTTTCATTCTTTGAAAGTATATAATTTTGCAACCTTTCAGAAAATCAGTTTGATACTATATAAGAGGAGACTTAAAAATATAACTCCTAAGTTATACTATGTTAAACTATGGACTTTGGGTGACTATGACGTGTCAATGTAGGATCATCTTTGGTAAAAATCTTCCATTCTGATGATTGATGTTGATGGTAGGGGAGGTTTTGCATGTGTGGGGCAGAGGGTATATGGAAAATCTCTGTACCTTCCTCTCTATTTTGTTGTATACCTAAAACTTTGTTGTATACTTAAAAACTTTAAAGTCTTTAAAAATATAACTCTATTGATCTAAAAATTTCAATAGTTCCACTGATTGTAGTATGCTTTATTTTATTTTATTTTTTTAAGATTTTATTTATTTATTCATGAGAGACAGAGAGAGAGACAGAGGCAGAGGGAGAAGCAGGCTCCCCACGGAGCAGGGAGCCCGATGCGGGACTCGATCCCAGGACCCTGGGATCATGACCTGAGCCGAACGCAGACGCTTAACCGACTGAGCCACTCAGGGGTCCCTGATTGTAGTATGTTTTAAGAAGTAATCGAAGTGGGGACACCTGGATGGCTTAGTGGGTACAGCATGTGACTCTTGATCTCAGGGTTATGAGTTTGAGCCCCACATTGGGTGTAGAGATTACCTAAATAAAATAAAATAAAATTAAAATAAAAAAAAACACAAGTAATTGGAGTTAGAGATAAAGGCTTATGAAAAAGAAATTCTTTATTGATCTATTTTAATAGGTTAAATTATGGCAATATTTTAATACCCAGTCCTTGGGGAGTATTTTAATAAATGATGGAATAACCAATAAGATGTAATGCCCCATAGGTAATGACAGTGTGCTATAAAAGATTACTTAATGATATATGAAAATATTCAAAGATAATACCCCAGTTGAACAGTTTATTTGACCATATATCTACCCAATGACTCAGTCATTCCATTCCTAGGTATTTAACCAAGATAATACAAACATACGTAAAAGCTTGTTCACAAATATGCATAGTATTTCTTTGTGATGTCTTCACCACTGCCTCCTCTGACTGATTTTTTTCATTACATAAATGGGTCCTGAATGATGAGCTAGATGGAACAGATCTGAGGATAGCAAGGAATTTTAATTGCATGCATAAAACCAAAGAAGGTCTCCCACTAATGTGTAAAAGCGTATAGAACATGCTCTGCTCAGTGTGAATTCATACAGCTATCTTGATAACAATGGTGCTAACTTCGTCCATTCTGTCACTGATATATTGGAGAGAAAGGGACTTGGTGGAGTGGGGGGGGGGGGGAAAAAAAAATCAGTGTAAGTATGATCAAACACCCTGCCAGGTCCTCTACCTGCTGGAAGAAGCTGAGTAGGGAGTTCCTCCCTCGAAGCATCACAAGCATCGTTTTGCACGAAGAGCTTAAAGATTTTATATGGAACAAATCTTGAAGTTATGCTTGGCATGCCCTAGAGCACAGGTAGCACACCGGCCATTTGTCTTTGCTTAGTCTCCTGGGACTCATTTCTCAGGGGCTGTGGATATTGACCATAGTCCTGTGTGTCGTGGATAATCCTTGAAGGCTGTATTGTGGAGCAGCCTGTGCAGGCATAAGAGTAAAAATGATCAAGTGGCCTATCACGAGCCTGTTAACCTGGAGAATTACATTTTCTAAGAAGCATAAACCACCTAATTATTGAACTCTTGGGAATTTTGAAAGTAGAAGTTAGTAGGTAACATGATAAATCCAATAAACTAATTTTTGTTAAGGTGTTAATGACATATTGGCATTTTTCAAAAGCTCATGTGTTACTGACTAATGAAGTCCTAGAAATCATTTCTCATTCAAATTTTCTGTCAATATCTAGTCGATAAAGGCCACAGAAAGTGTGCCAGATGCAAAGTGGCCTTCATGGAGGGAGTATTTTTTACTGTAAGGTTCATGCTTTAAAGAAAATCTTCAACAATGCCTCTTGCTTTTATATTGGCTCTTCCAAAGCTGACATTGTTCAAGCAGTTGGCTCAACCCTCAAATAAAGCAAAGAGCAGTGAAAACTCATTCTCTACTTCTGGAGTTTATAATATCTATTTGAATAGTTATATTTGCAAGTTCTGCACTCGTCTTAGAAAGAATTGGAGCTATTACAGAGAGCTGGAACCCACAGTGCAATCACTAAAATGCTGAGGTAGCTTCCCTTTTGTTTACTCTACAGTGACAGATATAAAGATACATTTTGATTTTTATCCAAACTCAGAAAGCAGGTAATGGGACCTGAACTTACATTCTTCCCAAAGAGGGGCACACAAAGTTTCCATCAACATCTGCATCCAGTTCCACGAAATTTTCCTCTATATGTGGCAATCTATAATCAAAATCTTAGAGATGAACACCACCAATTTTCACAGTTAATGTTGGGGAAAAAGAAGGAAAAAAGGAAATCGGTTGGAGACTACCTTCTCCATTCCACAGCTTGTCAATTAGCCAAAGTTTGCATTAATGTTCCTACTCTGCTATCCATTCCACATTCCCTTTTCCTCCAGACATTACTTCAGGTGCAGGAGAGATTCTTTAATGCACTTCACAATCAAAATCTGTATTCTCAAGAAATATGTGGCTTTTGAAGTCCTGCCTAAATGTGTGCTTAGGTCATCCATCCGCTTCTGTCACTTTCCTTTTGTAGGAAGGAGATATCAGGAATACCTCCACACTAACCAGAGTGGAGGCATCAGGAAGCATCAAATGGGTTCATTAATACACACATTTCTGATTTATAGCATAGGCTATATTTCACCTTAACAATGCCAGTTTTGTTTTGTTTCCTAAGCCCATGGGTGGTGGCACTAGTAGAAGCATGTCAAGTAAAACGAACGTTAAGCATGCATTCCATAAAGGATGAATTACTTCTCTTCCATGTAGGAAGAGGTCTGATATAACGCATGTGCACCTTTAGTCGTGATGATCACAAAAGGCGATATTTATACATGTGGCAGGGACTATACCCTATTCATTAAGGATTGCTCTCATTTCCATTACGCGGTCTTGAGATCATGCTGGAGAATGAAGTTGTTTGCTGCTGAAGGTAGGCACTTAGCATCAGTTTTGTACTTAAACAACAGGAGAGTCAGTGTGGCCTTGCTACAGAGAGAATTATCATTGAAGCTATTAATACCCCCCCCACCTGCTATCATGGTCCTTTTTGCTTTTAATTTCATTAGGAGGACGTTAGGTTTACTTACTTACATTTTCAGAGGAGTTCAACCTACTGCATTTGATATGTGAGAGCTTCTGTGGTGGTTAGAGCAAATATTTACAAACTATACATGTTCTCACACTATGGGTCCTTTCTGAAAATACCTTTTATAAAATCTGTTTACAAACTTATTACCAATTATCCATTCTTCTTCTTACAAGTCCTTGACCATTTTTATAAATGGTCCATGAATTGCTTTAGGTTCTAATATGCCAATTTTCTTCCTGGCAAAGTAAAGAGCAAGTTGTACTTCTTGATATTCAGTCCATGAGACGTTTTAGCATTTCTAATTTCTCGCTAGGATATCTCTGAACGATAACTCAATGCATTAGCCACAGAGAGCTAGGGTCTGTGCCGCATGTGAGGCCATTTATTAACCAGACTGATACCATCTTCCTAATGTTTATTCAAATGGCGAAAAGAAACTCTCCATATGATCATGAAGATGTATTGAGGGAAAGTCAACACTGTGGCAGTGTAGGCCAGATGACAGTATGAGGTCTCTGATCATGAAATATGCATATGACTCCAGTACCTGCTCAGACCCCTTCTTCATATTCTTACCTAAAGATAGAACCTTGTTGGTTGGTCAATGGATGGGTCATTGAAAGACATAACAACCATCGATGGCAGCTTGACTCCCATGGTCAGATATGTTATTTTTATTTATTTATTTATTTATTAAAGATTTACTTATTTATTTGAGAGAGCGAGAATGAGAGAGAGAGAGTACATGAGAGGGGGGAGGGTTAGAGGGAGAAGCAGGCTCCTTGCTGAGCAGGGAGCCCGATGCGGGACTCGATCCCGGGACTCCAGGATCATGACCTGAGCCGAAGGCAGTGGCTTAACCAACTGAGCCACCCAGGCGCCCAGATATGTTATTTCTATGAGGGTTCACTAGTTAATCAGGAGCTGTTTCCTAAAAGGAGAATAAACCCATGGTGATGTTCACTCCAGTTCTGAGGCTTGTTGTAGGCTCTGTATGACATAAACTGTAATGGATACTTGGAGCTTCATGGAAACTAATAACTTATAAGCCCTTACTGGAAGAGTTAATGATTTTGGGAAGTGGCCCAACCTATACACCTTCTCTTGCTGTGCACTCCACTCAAGACCGGAAACTTTCAGAGTCAATACAATAACGAGTAAAAGCAGTGCAGTCAAATGTAGCATATGTTGACTCCAAAATCCATAGCATTTAAAAATAATTAGATGGAGAAACAGTGTTATTTACAGGCTCTATATAATATTTCGTAAAGGAAAAATACAAGTTCAGCCACATTGGTTGATGAATCTGCTATTTATTATGCTTATTTAGTTTCTTCAGCTATTGTTTACAGTTTTTACTGGATCTAGTTATCTTTTTATCTTTTTTTTTTTTCCTCTGAACATAGCCAGATTGCCCTGTAAAACTAGATGCAGGCCTTCTGCCAAATTGTTCCTAAATAATGTGGGAGTGTTTCATGTTCTAGGCTCTAAGGTCTAATGCTCAATACTGCCAAGACATTGTTGGTATTAAACACATAATTTCTCACATTTCTATTTAACTAAATCACTGCCACAGCATAAGTTTTCTTCAAGTAATATCTCTGATCTCATAACTATATAGTTAATTGCATATCTCCTCAAAGACTCAACCCTCACCCTCCATCTCCCAGATAAACTATTTTAGTGTACCCATGGCTACAGATTGAATATTTGTGTCCCCCTAAAATACAGATGTTGAAATCTTATGCTCAATGTGGTATTACGAGGTGTGGCCTTTAAGAGGTGATTAGTTTGTAAGGGCAGAGCCCTCATAAACAGGATTAATGCCCTTATCAAAAAGGCCCCTGAGTACTCCCTCACCCTTCCACCATGTGAGGAGGACACAGGGAGAAGGCACTGTCTGAGAACCACAAAATGGGCTGTCGTCAGAAAGCAAATTTGCCAGTGCCTTGTCCTTAGGATTTCCAGTCTCTGGAACTGTGAGAAATAAATATTTGTTGTTTATAAACCCACCTAGTTGAAAGTATCTTTATAGTAGCATGAACAGACTAAGGTACCCATGGAGTCCTGAGATCAGCAATCTCCCCTTTATTCTTTTTTTTTTTTTTTAAGATTTTATTTATTTATTTGACAGAGAGAGAGATAGCGAGAGCAGGAACAGAAGCAGGGGGAGTGGGAGAGGGAGAAGCAGGCTTCCCGCCGAGCAGGGAGCCCGATGTGGGACTCGATCCCAGGACCCTGGGACCATGACCTGAGCCGAAGGCAGATGCGTAACGACTGAGCCACCCAGGCGCCCATCCCCTTTATTCTTTACCATTACTCAGTATATTCCCTAGCTACTGCTCAGGATATACCGCCCACACATAAATGAACATATATTGGTTCTGGTAGACAAGTAGCTACCTCTGAAGCCCACTGAAGTAGAACGCTTATTTTCACACATTGCAAACCCACTGGATTCATGAGTTAGAGCCAACAAACTCCTTACTCTTCATTGTCCCTTTTGAACATCACTCTGAATCTACACTACTTGGGCTTGAATTTTAGCTTTACAAATAATAAAAGCTGTAAATGGTGGTCATTGTTTTCAAAAACATTCTGAGTTGCTTTAAATGAAATCAGAACCAATTCTGAGGCAGACACTATAAGGATGTTCTTCATTAAAAATGTAAGGACTATGTTGAAATTTAGGTCATGGTTATACAAATAATATACTGGCATTTTAATTAGAAATGTAATATTAGTAGCTGTGCTGTGCAGTTCTTAATTTGAAAATGAATTAAAACATTTGAAAAGAAGTTTTGGGAAAAAAAATATTTCAAGAGTATTACTTTGGCTTCATTAAAGGGAGTTTTTGAAAAAAAATAAAGAAATACTGGATTGACCAGTATGGACATCTTGACTACTCATGATTATCAAATATTCTGCTTCCATTGATTTTGTTGCCTTCTCACTGTTTGTGTGTTTGTTTGTTTTCTCATTTAAGCCTTTCTCTAGTAGGTGTAAGGAGAGAAATTAAAACTTTAGTCAACCTTACTTATTACCTACAGATTTATAATAAAATCAAAATCAGAAACGAGTCCTTGCTACTTGTATGTTTAATTTACTAAGGAATTGTTAGCTTTTTTAAACACATAACAACATAATAAGAATAGGCAAAATAAGAAAGGACTTTAATTTAGTAATATAGTGCTTTCTTAGAATCCCATCCCATGCATGGCGGGATCACTGAAATAATAATTGTTTATTATGGTAATAAGTACAATCTGAATTGAAGTCACCACGTTTGCAAGCACACACATAAATTCCATTATTTAAAAAAAATCATCTTGGGGCGCCTGGGTGGCTCAGTCGTTAAGCGTCTGCCTTCGGCTCCGGTCATGATCCCAGGGTCCTGGGATCGAGTCCCACATCGGGCTCCCTGCTCTGCGGGAAGCCTGCTTCTCCCTCTCCCACTCCCCCTGCTTGTGTTCCTGCTCTCGCTATCTCTCTCTCTGTCAAATAAATAAATAAAATCTTTAAAAAAAATCATCTTAAGGTTATTTCTCAACCTTTTGCTGTTGTTATTGTTTTACTTTGTGTTTTGGAGGTTAATACAATAAAGACAGATCAAAAACATTGCAGTCTTGTAAATGGTTAGAAAACATTAACTTCAACAGTTAATGGGAATTCAGTGTGACCTGCTACTTAATGTTATCCATTAGTAGTTTCTGTTGTTGTTAGTTTGACTTTAAGTTTGGAAATGTATCCATGAGGCATTACATCGCAATGCATTCTGTGCAAATACCTGTATAAATATTCTCTATAGCATCTTTGTATTCCTTTGTATTGTTTCAATATATCCTTGTCCCCTATTCCCTACACACTTTAAATTTATTCATCTTAAATGTACTACAAAGCCTCTAAACTTCTGAAGTTAAAATGTTGCTACACGAGACTTCTTTTTTTCTCTTTCTCATATCATCTCATATTTTTCTTACTATTTGAAATAAGAGAAGCTTCATCTGCTTTAGATCTTCAGCAGTGTCATCAACAAGCTAAATTTAAATATTAAACTTAAATATTTATCATTACATTAACACGTTAGCACTGCCGTGGACTAAGTGGTTGACTTGCTAGTGGTCCCGACTCCCTTTGATCATCCAGGCCACATAGTCTAAAGGCATTTATTATTATTAATGTAGTGGCTTTGGCTGAGAACCTGGAATTAAATAAGTTAATAAAAAATTAAAATGCAAAGTTTACTGAAATTATGCTGCCTTGATTTCTACACCTGGTTAAAATTGGTGGAGGAAGATTTTGTTTCACAATAGCTGCTGGTAGTCAATGTGCTCTACACCTGCTCACATGAGTTAGATTTCACTTGCGATGATTCATTTGTGAGGTGCCGTGGTTCCAGGGGCTTTATTGTCGTTGGTATTCTATCACTTGTTCTGTTGGGGGAGGGGGCATAATATATTTTTCCCTCCGAATTCTCAATGGCCTAAGGCCCTTCTGTTTCAAAGCGTTGAGCTCTGGGGGTCTGGGGGCCTGCTTGTTAGCAATTTCAGGTGAGCCTGAAGAACTGTACACATTTTACCAATTTCTGTAACATTATATGGCTTTTATATGGCAAGTGTTCTAATGTGGATTATATCTTTTATGTTTCAAAATAAAGCCTAGTAAAACAGCAAGGTGGAATGACGTTTTAAGCTCTGTGTTTCAGTGATTACAGAGCATGTAAGCGTCAGGGGCCTCTCTCCTCACATTGGTTGCTTTTTCATCTTCTGAACATGAAATGGTCCTGGCTCTAGAGTCCACACGTCTGAATATCTGGGAAAGAACTTTTTAGTAGAAGGGAGGGGATTTTGCATTAACTTTTTTTTTTTTTAAGATTTTATTTATTTATTTGACAGAGAGAGAGATAGCGAGAGCAGGAACACAAGCAGGGGTAGTGGGAGAGGGAGAAGCAGGCTTCCCGCCGAGCAGGGAACCCGATGTGGGACTCGATCCCAGGACCCTGGGATCATGACCTGAGCCGGAGGCAGACGCTTAACGACTGAGCCACCCAGGCGCCCTGCCATTAACTTTTTACAGGATCTTTTGCCTTGCAAGTATATTTTTGGGGATGCTATGTCTTAGATATTTTGCTTTAAAAAGAAAAAATATATATATCCAAACTAAATACTAATATACCAGCCCTTTTGAAATGTTGTTTCTGGAAGCCACTCTCTGCCTAATGCTACACTTTGGAAGATGGTATTTTTAGCAGTACAATGGCAACATCAAGAAAACACTAAAAAACAATAAAAAACCCTACTTGGAGGGAGTATAGTGGGAAGTGTGAGGAGGGGATTTCCAGAGATCCCTTAATAATTTTAATACACAAGCAAGACACGAGCCACCAATGTCTTTTGCTAGGGGTTTTGCAATTCCAATTAACTTTAGATACCATTGCCTACCTTTACATTTTTATTATGACAAAAACAACATAAAGCAGTTATATATATTTGCCCAGCAAGATGTCACACCATAAATTACCCGTGTCTCTATAAATACAGACATTGTATCCAGAATGTTGAATTAATCTAAAATTTTAATCCAAGAGAAACAGCACTTTGATAGCTCTGCCCCCCAAATCTAGCACTCTATTATGTTTGTGAAGGACATGCATTCCTCATTTACCAGGTAAATTGCTCCATATAGATTTTTTAAACTGTTTTTCTCAAAGGTAAAAGGGGTATAAGACATTTAAGTGTCTATAGTCTTGACTAACACATATGTGAATTCTAATAGTATCAACAGTAATTTTTTTACCCCAACATTACTTCTCTAAAAATCTTCAAAAATATGCTCAAAGAGGTGGAATTTATTTTTTTTTTTTATTAAAATCACAGGCTAAAACTATAAGCTATGCAGCAATTGCATGTACATCCAATTACTGGTAGAGTTTTTTTTTTTTTTAAAGATTTTTTAAATTTATTTATTTGAGACAGAGAGAATGAGAGAGAGAGAGAGCACATGAGAGGGGGGAGGGTCAGAGGCAGAAGCAGGCTCCCTGCCGAGCAGGAAGCCCAATGCGGGACTCGATCCTGGGACTCCAGGATCATGACCTGAGCCGAAGGCAGTCGCTTAACCAACTGAGCCACCCAGGCGCCCACTGGTAGAGTTTTTTAACTATAAAAATATCACTGATAGAGCTAAAGGGATGTTGGTTTTGTCCTCACCTGCTATTTAGCCTTTGAGGGACAGTCAGGTTTCAAGTAAGCATTTGCAACGTTGAAAACATGTTAATATAAGAGTGGATAGTAGGGCACCTGGCTGGCTCAGTCTGAAGAGCATGTGACTCTGGATCTCAGGGTGGTGAGTTTGAGCCCCATGTTGGGTGTAGAGATTACTGAAATAAATAAATAAATAAATAAATAAATAAGTATCATAATTGTAGTATCATAATTATTATTATCATTGTTTTAATCCTGTGCTGGTGGTTCTGGGAATAGAAATCAACAATAGAGAATTTTTTTTCTGGATTATTTAAAATAATATTTTTTTCCAAATTTTCATTTTATTTGTCTTCCAGAATACTTAAGATTCTATAGACTTTAAGCATTTTTTTCTCTTTAATAATTATAGGCTTTAGGGAGGATGTGTACCTTGCATACATTTTAATTATAGCAATAGAAAAAGTCATAAACTTTACCATCACTTCACTGTTTATTAAGTTGATCAGATAGCATGGCTATATCCCACTCTAATCCCATTCCTGAATAACAAACAAAACAAAACAAACAAACAGAAAACAGAGAAACAAAGCTGTGGACAGGGATACATGCTTTATCCAATTGGATTTATGCAAAGCATTAACTAAATACCAAAGGCTCTTTATCCTGAGCCCTGTTTGTTAGTCCGAAAAACAAAACACAAACAAACAAAACTTTTTCTGCATGGCATCTTCTTATGTGAGAAAGAAATTTGAGTATACATGTAATTTGCACTATCTTTAGAGAAAGGCAGATTGCTTAGACAAGTGTTTCTACTTTTTTACTTATCCTCAAACCTTTGCTTTAGGAATATAATCATTAGGCATTTTGGTGATTTTTATACCACTTAATCTCTTCTTAGGTTCACTTCGATTCTACAGAATATTTTTGGAGAACTTAACTGTCCTCAAAAGATTCTAAACAATCCATAGACATTGGAGTTGTGACATATGCTAACATTAGGATCTCAATCACTGCCTGGTTGAATAACATAACAGTAAAAATTTACCATGAAAACACTTAAATTGCCCATAACATGTAGGTATTATCTGCTATTCTTAAAAGTCATGTTTAAAATTTCACATCCAATGAACTACACAGGAATCAGCAACTATAGCCCATGAGCCAAATCCTGTCTGGCCTCTGCTTGTTTTTATAAATAAAGTTTTATTGAAACAGAGCTATTTCATCTATGAGTTGAGTAGTTACAACAGAGAACACCTAGCCTGTAAGCCTGAAATACTTATGATTTGGCCTTTTACAGAAAGTTTGTCAATCTCTGAATTAGATTCTAAGAAAGACCAAAGGAAATGAGAGCATGAGTCGGGGGGGCGCTGGGCTTGGGTGGAAGGGCAGAGGGACAGAGAGAATCTTAAGCAGGCTCCATGCCCAGCATGAAGTGCAACAGGAGGCTCCATCTCATGACGTGGAGATCATGGCCTAGCCGAAATCAAGAGTTAGATGCTTAACCAATTGAACTACCCAGGTGCCCCTTTTCAAAGCATTCCAGTTTTAAATTCGTAGTGATGAATGGAAATTGCTGAAGAATTCCAAAATATGCTAGCTTGTCTAAAAGGTTTATTTCATTTGGTTTTAATGTTAGGTCTCTATAAACTTAATAAATGTGTTTCTCCCTTTCTCTCTTTTTAACCCTACAGTGTAATTCCTGAATAAGACATAGCAAGGGAAATAGGTTTACTGTGTGGGCGCCTGGGTGGCTCAGTTGGTTAAGCGACTGCCTTCGGCTCAGGTCATGATCCTGGAGTCCCGGGATCGAGTCCCGCATCGGGCTCCCTGCTCGGAGGGGAGTCTGCTTCTCCCTCTGACCCTCTTCCCTCTCATGCTCTCTGTCTCTCGTTCTCTCTCTCGCAAATAAATAAAATCTAAAAAAAAAAAAAAAAAAAAGAAATAGGTTTACTGTGAAATTAATGAAATATCAATTTCTCACTTAAATGAACCCCTTCCGATACCTGCAAAGGACCTTAGCAATAAGTTGGTTCTGTTTACTTACAAACTCTTCAAAATATAGTATTTTCACTAAAGTCAGTTAAGAATATGGTCTTCTACTCCAGATTGCCTTTATTATCTATTATCAGTGGCCTTAGGACTTTTTCCCTTGATTCAAGTAAAGAGATACTGAATTGGAGATACATTTAATTTAAATTTAATGGGGTAAATTTATGTGGTCCATGCATGAATAGTCAGTTAGCCATTCCAATATAGTTATGGTTCTTAAGAATACTTATACCTTGATCTATCCAACTCAGCTTATATTAGAGTTCAAAGCTCATGGCTTGAAGTGTAATTGTAGCGTCAGCCAAAAGTTCATGGCTGGTAGAGGAGACACAAGGTTGGAAATGTCCAGAAGCAGAAGCTCCAGAAAATTATTCCAATCGTCAAACATGTGAAATATCAAGTGAAAAATTCAGTTCTGATATGTGTCCAATAGGTACTGAAATTCTCTCATGATCCTGAGATCAAGACCCGAGCTGAGGTTAAGAGTTGGTTGCTTAACTGACTGAGCCACACAGATGCCCCAGGACAGAAGTTCTCTTTTTGATAGAGGTCTTCCCAATTTGATAACATTTTTTAAAGTGTACGTCTCTTCAAGAGTAGAGTTACAGAGCCAGTAGGAACTTAACCACTTTTTGTTATCACAAACAAAATTCAATTTTGACCAAACCTGAAAAGAAAAATCTACATGATCTTTATATATACGTATATTTAAGGAGTTTATTTATTTATTTGACAGAGAAAGAGACAGCAAGAGGGGGAACACAAGCAGGGGGAGTGAGAGAGGGAGAAGCAGGCTTCCTGTGGAGCAGGGAGCCTGATGCGGGGCTCCATCACAGGACCTTGCGATCATGACCCGAGCTGAAGGCAGACGCTGAATGACTGAGCCACCCAGGCGTCCCTGATCTTTATATTTTAAATATTAAAAACAAAACAATATCATAAAATTATTTGAAGAAGTGACTAATCAGTGTGTAGCCAAAGAAATAGGAAAAGAGATTGTGGCACCTAGAAAACGATGCTATTTTTCTACATTCCTTCATTTCCATGGTGTTTGCTATCTTATTTGTGTCTTTTCCATTTTCTCAAAGGCTAAAATATCTCATCTTCCTGGATTCCCTCTCCAGTGCCAATGGGATCGAGTCCCGTATAAAAGAGTGCTTAACGATTAGTGTTTTATTGAAGACTGAGAATGGTAACTACAACTGAAGAATGGGTCTTTCAAGAGTTTGTAAGACACTTTGATTTGAATTTGATTATAATGGTCAAAGTATGTATGCATGCAGTACAACTGAAATTAAAATAAAATAATTATATTCGTTCTCCTGAATTCACCATAGTGCATTCTATTCCTAACCACTGCTGCAAGCCACAATACCTAATTTCAGTAGGAAGTTACTCTCTCTAGAAGCACTGATTGTGAATATTTTAAAACTATTCATGTTCAAAACCTCAGTGTCCCATAAACATTTTCCTAAAACCAATTAGAACAGGCACTTGCCTTTCATGCCATACAAGCTGGAAGGCTATATAATCACTGCCTGGCAAATTTCATAGTCTGAAGACCGATGTTTTGGTTTTTTTCTCTTTCTTCTCATTTAAATGTTGACCTAAAAAGGAATGGATCATTCTTAAATGCGGTTTCAGCTCAGCTACTGGCATAAACTTGGGACTTGGAACATTATTATTGTTAGTTCTAATAATAAAATATTCAAGAATGCTGACAGACTGCTAGGTGCAAATCCGTATTAAATCTGTCTTTACTGAGTTTGTTTTAAGAAGATGCAGTACTGCATATGAAATGTAGGATTGTGGAATCCAAATAATCCAACTTATGTCAAAACTAAACAAATCATCTACCATGGTTTCAAGAAAATAATAATAATAATAGTCTGTTGAGAGAACATTATCTATAGCAACTTGTGAACAAAATTCTTCTATGAATACATTAGCATGCAAGTATAAATCTTGCAAGGTATGGATTCTGCTCACTCTCAGTCCCCAGGTTTTTAAAACTTCTTTGATAACCTAATATGCCAACTTGAGATATGCATTTACTGACTAAGGAATTTCAAGCTTCAGAAATGCTGGGCTGCCAACTTTCCAATTCTTCTTACTCCTGCATTAATTAATATAAACTCATATGGTGAGTTAAACCAGACTTCACGGAGGTTGCATAGAGTACAGTATGCTTGCTATCTATTCTATAATGGAAAAACTGAATGTAGAACCTCAGAAAGTGGGATGGTATAAATATCTCCTTCACCATCCCTTGCAAACAGATTAAAGTCCTAGTGACAGAAAGGAGAGTAAACCTCGGTCAGAGAAATCATCTTCCTATTAAAAAGAAATGTGATGTCCACTTTTGGACTCCCCTCAAAATTATCTTAAGAGACTTGGACAGGATCCAGAACAGAATAAGGAGAATTATTAAGGGAAAATCTGACATTTGTTTGCTATAGTAGATTTGTAGGTAATTATGTCCAACACCTGTATCAACTGACAGTTGTATTTTACTTCAGCTGAAAAGATAGAAATTGAAGTGGGGACTTCAGTGAATACAACCTCCAGATGTTTTTGCTTAATAAAGAAGAAAGCTAATTTAACTATAGGCAAAACATGTGACGATCATAATTCTTGGTCAATGTTTTTAGGGTTGCATTTTTTGATACATAGACAATGAGGGGATTCAGACTGGAAACAATAGATTTGGAGAATACATCACAAAATATTTAAGTCTCTTTATCTTTACTGATAGTGTTTGCTTTACTCTGTAGTTTCTGGGCTCTGTATGACAAATTCAGATATTACAAGGATTTTTTTTTTTTTTTTGATGCCTCTGGTTTTCTTGATGTGTCAGTGTCATGGCTCATTGTGTCTGAAAATTTTGCCACTTGATATCATTTTTTCCATTTCCCCTGACACCCTTGAGTCAGGAACATCGAACTCCTAGCCATGGATGGAGGCAGAACATTCCTACCCACATCACAGCCTCAGAGTGGCTCCAGTCTTATAGAGAAATCCTAGAGAACTAATCGTTAAGCACTCTTTTATACGGAATTAGTACGTGACTGACAGTTCTGATTTGGCAGTGTGTTTTTCCAGGAGACGTTTTATTTCATCCAATTCTAATCAACTGATTATTTTGTAAACACCAATTCTTTGACAGAACTTGTGCTAAAAGAATAAAACACAACTCTGCCTTCAAGCAGATCATACTCTGTTATAAAAAACACAAGTACACCAAGTCTTATAATGCAGCAGAATTTATGCTATAATGCATAATATATGAATTATAATATATAATGGAATTTGCAGCAGATGTTCTGAGAACAACCAGTTATGGGACACCACACTCAGCCTGAATGAATCAAAGAAAACTTCCTTGAGTGGATGATAGATGGGCTTAGTCTTGAAAGATGAGTAGGGAATAAGAGATAGAAAAGAAATCCAGATGGAGGGAACAAATACAAATGTCAGCCAGCTTGAGGAATCAAGATTTTGGGCGGGGGGGAGAAACTGCAAATAATTTAATTTGGCACATGCAGGTGGTAAATAGAGAACATTTCACAAAGAGACACAGCATTGATTTGGAGATTGAACTTTATCCTGAAAAAATGAGGAACCATGGATGGACTTTAGGGGATAAAAAAGAAAGGACAAGATAAGATTTATATTTTATAAACATTGCTTTGTATATTTAATATGAAAAATGGATAAAGGGTGCTTGAAGGAGGCAAACGAGTTAGGTGACAGCACCCCTAATTGTAGGTACCGAAATATAATGTCACAGGGTTGTTAAAAGTGTTGGTTGAGGATGACAGGACTGGGATGGGAATTCTGGCTTGCCACTCATTATGTGTGTAATTTTAGATAAAATAATTAACTTCTTTAGGTTATAGCTTCTGTTTTAATAAGACTTTTGAGGGATTAAACATAGCAATATATACAATGTTCTTAGTATAATTCCTAGAACATATTACACAATAAAAATGTAAGAAAGGCACCTAAATGATTATTTCCAATGATAGTAGCAATAATGGTAAAAAAAAAAAAAGAATACTCATAAGTAATGTATCAAATATTGTGGTAAATGTAAACTAAGTTCATGAGTAAGTTCTTGTAAAGAGAATGACACAAAAATGCTCCCTTAGATTAAAAACACAAGCAAAATAAAATTAGAAGAATCCCCTCCGTGCAACAATAACGATAACTAAAACAATCACAACAGCAACAACCAAAAACGTAAATGAATTTGATTCTTTCTTTGTTATGACATAGTATTTACATAGTATCTGTCAGGCAGTTGGCTGAACTGCTTACATATACACTGTCATCACAGCTGGCCAATATTCCTACATCATTTTATCTTGTAAATTTGGCTGAAAATACAGATTCAAAAGTAGGAGGAAGAAAAATGATGCCTCACTTATTAGGAGAAGAGAGGTGGGGGAGAAGGTGAGGGCAGGGAAGGCGAGAACAAATAGATGAATAGGGAGAAAGGATCAGCATGTGTTAAACATTTCCCAAGTGTGATGCACTATTTTGGGCATAATGAATCTGTGTAGCAACACTGTAAATTGTTACTATTTTATGATTTGGGAAACAGAAACTCCAGAAGGTTGTTAATGGGTGAAATCCATACAAATGTGAGGACATTGTGATCAAAACAAAGAAAACAACAAAAACAAACAAACCAAACACTGGCTCCAGAGCAGGTCTTCTCATGGCAGAATTTGAAGTGTTGGAGATCATCCTGGGAGGTTAACTTAACCAGTTTTGCAGGCAAAAAGCAGTATAGTGGCCAACAGCAGTATTTGGTAAGTTTGCTCTGCTAGGATGCTTAGTAGAACAGCCCCTAGCCTGAAATAGTTAATAGTCAATCAAAAATAATTTAAGGAACGAGAGATATTTGATTAACTGTTGCTGTTGACTGGACCTGGGTATGCCATGATACTATTTTATTTCCATGATGGATCGGGTAGATTAGGTCAGGGAGAGAGGACAGTTGATTCCCCTAGTGTAAAATATTTCTCAATGAAAACCCCTTCAGGTAGGAATCACTGAAAACTATGAAGACTGAATATAAAAAAAAAAAAAAAAAAATCAAATCTGTACATTAAGACAAAAAAAAAAATATTGCCAGAGGCAGTTTGCAAAGAAATTACATCTGGGTGCAGTGAAAAGAATCCTAAGAGGAAAAGGTTCATTCACTGAGTGAGCTCTTTAGGGGAGCTATTATTTGATTAAGCAAGCTATTTATTTAAATAGAACGCATTATAGGACTAGTTTAATACAGGCCCTGAAGGCTATTTTAATGGATCTGAGGATTGCTTCTGCAAAATAGATCTGATATTTTGATCACTGCCAATTTAATCACAGGGTAAACCCCTTTACTGCAAGTCATCCTAAGCTTCTGGTCAGCTTGAGAGAACATTTAAGAGAGGTTAGGACTATAAAGTCAAGCCTGGTCCTAGGTAGCCTTTTTTTTGTTCTTTTTTCCAGAAGATTTTAGGAAAACCTAATTTATTGAAGAACTGAAGCATCTCAGAAGCAATGGGAAAATAATATTGGAATTAAATGAGACCTGCTGAGAAAGCCCTATCAATAGGGAAAGAAAAAAAAAAATAAAAGCAGGGATCTCCCTCTGTTGTGATGGTACCTGTGATAAAAAGTTGATTAGCTGAGGCAAAAGATGGCACCACAATGGACTAACGTACAAATTAGTCAATCCAGTTCTGACAAACATAAAGTTTTTGGGAATTATGTTTTATTTTTTAAAAAAAAAATTAAAACATTTATTTATTTGAGAGAGAGAGAGAGAAAGGGGAGGAGAAGAGGGAGAGAAATCCTCAAGCAGACTCCCCGCTGAGTGGGAACCCAGCATAGGGCTCAATTCCAGGACCCCAAGATCATGACCTGAGTGGAAATTGAGTCAGATGCTCAACCAACTGAGCCACCCAGGTGCCCTGGGAATTATGTTTTAATCATACGAGGTTACAGGGATTTTTTAAGGCTAACATAGTAATGGAAGAATACTCAATACACAAAGAAGATCTGATACCTGAAAATGTTCAAAATGATAACATATGGGATATTTATTCAACTCATATACCCTATTATATGTGCCCCAGTTGTTTATGATCTGTCCTTTTTAATGGGTGTCCATGCTATACTGTATTACATTGTTAACAATTCTGAACGTCATCCTGGCAATGAGAGATAGCATTTGTTTTCAAAACGTACAACTTGAATGTTTATCTAATGTAAAACAAAAACCAAAAAACACCAGAAAGATAAAAACTGTATTTTAAGAGTCGTTAACATTTCAGGAGGGATACTGGATTGTAAGAAAGAATGAAATGGGAAAAATCAGGTTGGCTATATATACTTCTCTATTGTTTTGACTATTTGAAACAAGAATGTACATTTATTGATGACCTAAAAAAAAAAAAGAATGTGCATTTTATGTATTGTTAATTTTAAAAACTTAAGTATATTTTATATAATGAAATTGGTGAACAAT
Source organism: Mirounga leonina (assembly GCF_011800145.1). Lineage (NCBI taxonomy): Eukaryota > Metazoa > Chordata > Mammalia > Carnivora > Phocidae > Mirounga > Mirounga leonina. The sequence continues at coordinate 58,371,254 of NW_023270323.1, read as the reverse complement.
AAGAAATAAGCAGATTTACAACCTATAAATAATTAATTATAGAATTTAATTACCCTGTGGGTTATTTTCCATAGGGAACTGATGGACAAAATCTCTAACATTTGGCATATGTACCCATTTACTTATGTTTTTTGTTTGTTTTGTTAGTGTTTTGTAATTTTTAGCATACAAGTCCTGTACATATTTTGTTGGATTTCCACCTAAGTGTTTCATTCTGTGCAACAATTACATATGATATTGCAGTTTTAATTTTAATGTCTAGATGCTTATTGCTAGTATGTTGAAATACAATTGACTTTTGTACATTGATCTTGTGTCAAACTTCCAGAACTCACTTATTAGTTCTACAGGGTTTCTATAGATTCTTAGGGTAAGCCTACCTAGACAATTATGTCATCTGCAAATGATGGTTTTATTTCTTCTTTAAATGAAATGTATGTCTTTCATTTTCTTTCCTTGCCTTATTAAACTGGACAGAACATTTATCACTGTGTAAAATAGTAGTGATGAGACAGACATCTTTCCCTTATTCCTGATCATAGAAAGAAAGCATTCACCATTGAGGATAATGTTGGTTGTGGATTTTTTTGTACATAATCTTTATTAGTTTGAGAAATTTCCCCTTTATCTCAATTTTTCTGAAAGTTCTAATTATCGGTGGATGTTAAATGTTGTGAATGCTTTTTCTGCATTGATTGATAGGATCATGCAATTTTTCTTTTTTGCCTGTTAATTTGATAGATTACATTGATTGATTTTCAAATATTGAATGTCTTAACATCCTCTAACATACTAGAAATAAACCCCACTTTATCATTATATATAATTCTTTTTTGTTTATTGGTGAATTCTACTTGCTAAGATTTTTTTTTTTTTTTAAGATTTCATTTGTTTAGTAAAAGGCGAAAGATTTATGCGATCTGAAGAGAAACCAGAGTATGAGATTTCATTTGTTTAGACAGAGAGATAGAGAGAGAGCACAAGGAGGCAGAGAGGCAGGCAGAGGGAGAGGGAGAAGCAAACTCCCCACTGAGCAGGGAGCCTGATACAGGACTCCATCCCATGACCCTGGGATCATGACCTGAGCCGAAGGTAGACGCTCAACCGACTGAGCCACCCAGGTGCCCCCCTACTTGCTAAGATTTTTAAAGAAGTTCTCTGTCTATATTCATGAAGGTTATTAGCCTATAGTTTTCTTCTTTTTCTTCTTCTTCTTCTTCTTTTTTTTTTTTTGAGTTTGTATTATCTTTCTGATTTTAGTATCAGGGTAATGGTAGCCTCACAAAATTAATTAAATGTTTTATCCACTTCAGTTTTCTGGAAGAGATTGGGAAAGATTGTATAGGGCTATATAGAAATCTCTAGTGAAACCAGCTATGTCTGGAGGGTTTTTTTTGTTAGTTTTTCTTAGAAGAGGGTGTTCAAATTATGAATTTATTTTCCTAAACAGTATAAGAGCTTCTCAAAATATTTGTTTAATATACATGAGAATGTAGTTTAGTAACTTTCTGAACTATTTTCCTGTTTTCAATTTTAATAATTTATGCTCTTTATTATTTTCTTTATTCTGTTTGTTTTGAGTTTTTCTCTTTTTCTAGTTCTTGAGGTAAGAGTTTAGACTATTGATCTGAGATTTTGCCCCTTTTTGATGCATGCCTTAATGTTATAAATTTCTCTTGGCACTAATTTAGCTGTATTATGATATGATGTATGTTTATTTCCTTTAGTATTAGTGTGTATTTTTTTACATCCCTTTGAGTCTTCCTCTTTACCATATGGATTATTTAGTAGTGTGTGGTTTTGTTTCCAAGTGTTTGGATATTCTCCTTTCTTTTCCCATTATTGATTTTTAGTTTGATATCATTGTTGTTGGAGAACACACTTTCTGATACAAATCCTTTAAATTTTTTTTCAGGTTTGTTTTATGGCACAATATAAGGTTTATTTTGCTACATTTTCCAGGGGCAATTGAAGATAATGTGTATTCTGCTGTTGTTGTGTGGGATGTTCTTGATTATATCCTAGCGGTTGATGGTGCTCTTATGTTCCTCTATATCCTGGGCTGATTTTAGATAGTTATTCTATCAATTATTGGTAGAGGGATGTAAAGTTTTCTAAATTTAAGTGTGAATTTTTCTGTTTCTCCTTTCCTTTCCATCAGTTAGGCTTCAGATCTTCTGCAGTTTTGCTATGTCTTATAGACGGGATTACCCTGTTTTATTTTAAAATCTTCCTCTCTGTCTCTGGTAATTGTCTTTTTTTTTTTTAGTATTTCTTTTTTTATTTTTATTTAAATTTTTTATTGTTATGTTAATCCCCATACATTACATCATTAGTTTTAGATGTAGTGTTCCATGATTCATTGTTTGTGCATAACACCCAGTGCTCCATACAGAACATGCCCTCCTAAATATCCATCACCAGGCTAACCCATCCTCCCACTCCCCTGCCCTCCAGAACCCTCAGTTTGTTTTTCAGAGTGATCATCTCTCATGGTTTATCTACTCCTCTGATTTCCCCCCCTTCATTCTTCCCCTCCTGCTATCTTCTTCTTCTTCTTTTTTTTTTTTTTCTTAACATATGTTGCATTATTTGTTTCAGAGGTACGGATCTGAGATTCAACAGTCTTGCACAATTCACAGCGTTTACCAGAGCACATACCCTCCCCAGTGTCTATCACCCAGTCACCCCATCTCTCCCGCCCCACCCCCCACTCCAGCAACCCTCAGTTTGTTTCCTGCGATTAAGAATTCCTCATATCAGTGAGGTCATATGATACATGTCTTTCTCTGTTTGACTTATTTAGCTCAGCATAATACCCTCCAGTTCCATCCACGTCGTTGCAAATGGCAAGATCTCAGTCATTTTGATGGCTGCATAATATTCCATTGTATATATATACCACATCTTCTTTATCCATTCATCTGTCAATGGACATCTTAGCTCTTTCCATAGTTTGGCTATTGTGGATATTACTGCTATAAACATCGGGGTGCACATACCATTTCGGATCCCTACTTTTGTATCTTTGGGGTAAATACCCAGTAGTGCAATTGCTGGATCATGTGGTAGCTCTATTTTCAACTTTTTGAGGAACCTCCATACTGTTTTCCAGAGTGACTGCACCAGCTTGCATTCCCACCGACAGTGTAGGAGGGTTCCCCTTTCTCCGCATCCTCACCAACATCTGTTGTTTCCTGACTTGTTAATTTAGCCATTCTGACTGGTGTGAGGTAGTATCTCATTGAGGTTTTGATTTGGATTTCCTTGATGCCCAGCAATGTTGAGCAATTTCTCATGTGTCTGTTGGCCATTTGGATGTCTTCTTGGGAAAAATGTCTTTTCATGTCTTCTGCCCATTTCTTGATTTGATCATTTGTTCTTTGGGTGTTGAGTTTGATAAGTTCTTTATAGATTTTGGATACTAGCCCTTTATCTGATATGTCATTTGCAAATATCTGCTCCCATTCTGTTGGTTGTGTTTTGGTTTTGTTGACTGTTTCTTTTGCTGTGCAAAAGCTTTTTATCTTGATGAAGTCCCAATAGTTCATTTTTGCCCTTGCTTCCCTTGCCTTTGGAGATGTTTCTAGGAAGAAGTTGCTGCGGCTGAGGTCGAAGAGGTTGCTGCCTGTGTTCTCCTTTAGGATTTTGATGGACTCCTGTCTCACATTTAGGTCTTTCAATATTTGGAGTCTATTTTTGTGTGTGGTGTAAGGAAATGGTCGAGTTTCATTCTTCTGCATGTGGCTGTCCAATTTTCCCAACACCATTTGTTGAAGAGACTGTCTTTTTTCCATTGGACAGTCTTTCCTGCTTTGTCAAAGATTAGTTGACCATAGAGTTGAGGGTCCATTTCTGGGCTCTCTATTCTGTTCCATTGATCTATGTATCTGTTTTTGTGCCAGTACCATACTGTCTTGATGATGACAGCTTTGTAATAGTGCTTGAAGTCCACAATTGTGATGCCACCAGCTTTGCTTTTCTTTTTCAACATTCCTCTGGCTATTCGGGGTCTTTTCTGGTTCCATACAAATTTTAGGATTATTTGTTTTTCTTTGAAAAAAGTGGATGATATTTTGATAGGGATTGCATTAAATGTGTAGACTACTCTAGGTAGCATTGACATCATCACAATATTTGTTCTTCCAATCCATGAGCATGGAAACTTTTTCCATTTCTTTGTGTCTTCCTCAGTTTCTTTCATGAGTATTTTATAGTTTTCTGAGTACAGATATTTTGCCTCTTTGGTTATATTTATTCCTAGGTATCTTATGGTTTTGGGTGCAGTTGTAAATGGAATCAACTCCTTAATTTCTCTTTCTTCTGTTTTGTTGTTGGTGTGTTGGAATGCCACTGATTTCTGTGCATTGATTTTATATCCTGCCACTTTACTGAATTCCTGTATGAGTTCTAGCAGTTTTGGGGTGGAGTCTTTGGGGTTTTCCACATAAAGTATCCTATCATCTGCAAAGAGTGAGAGTTTGACTTCTTCTTTGCTGATTCGGAAGCCTTTTATTTCTTTTTGTTGTCTGATTGCTGTGGTTAGGACTTCTAATACTATGTTGAATAGCAGTGGTGATAGTGGACATCCCTGCCGTGTTCCTGACATTAGGGGGAAAGCTCTCAGTTTTTCCCCATTGAGAATGATATTTGCTGTGGGTTTTTCATAGATGGCTTTTGTGATACTGAGGTATGTACCCTCTATCCCTATACTCTGAAGAGTTTTGATCAAGAAAGGATGCTGTGCTTTGTCACATGCTTTTTCTGCATCTATTGAGAGGATCATATGGTTCTTGTTCTTTCTTTTATTAATGTATTGTATCACATTGATTGATTTGCAGAATGTTGAACCAAACTTGCAGCCTAGGGATAAATGCCAATTGGTCGTGGTGAATAATCCTTTTAATGTACTGTTGGATCCTTTCGGCTAGTATTTTGGTGAGAATTTTTGCATGTATGTTCATCAAGGACATTGGTCTGTAATTCTCCTTTTTGATGGGGTCTTTGTCTGGTTTTAGGATCAAGGTAATGGTGGCCTCATAAAACGAGTTTGGAAGTTTTCCTTCCATTTCTATTTTTTGGAACAGTTTCAGAAGAATAGGTATTAATTCTTCTTTAAATGTTTGGTAGAATTCTCCTGGGAAGCCATCTGGCCCCGGGCTCTTGTTTGTTGGGAGATTTTTGATGACTGCTTCAATTTCCTTATTGGTTATAGGTCTGTTCAGGTTTTCTATTTCCTCCTGGTTCAGTTTTGGTAGTTTATACATCTCTAGGAATGCATCCATTTCTTCCAGATTATCTAATTTGCTGGCATATAGTTCTTCATAATATGTTCTTATAATTATTTGTATTCCTTTGGTGTTGGTTGTGATCTCTCCTCTTTCATTCATGATTTTATTTATTTGGGTCATTTCTCTTTTCTTTTTGATAAGTCTGTCCAGGGGTTTATCAATCTTATTAATTCTTTCAAAGAACCAGCTCCTAGTTTCATTGATCTCTTCCACTGTTCTTTTGGTTTCTATTTCATTGATTTCTGCTCTGATCTTTATTATTTCTCTTCTCTTGCTGGGTTTAGGCTTTAATTGCTGTTCTTTCTCCAGTTCCTTTAGGTGTAGGGTTAGGTTGTGTATTTGAGACCTTTCTTGTTTCTTGAGAAACCTTGTTTCTTGCTTTATACCTTCCTCTCAGGACTGCCTTTGCTGCATCCCAAAGATTTTGAACAGTTGTGTTTTCATTTTCATTTGTTTCCATGAATTTTTTAAATCCTTCTTTAATTTCCTGGTTGACCCATTCATTCTTTAGTAGGATGCTCTTTAACCTCCATGTATTTGAGTTCTTTCCAACTTTCCTCTTGTGATTGAATTCTAGTTTCAAAGCATTGTGGTCTGAAAATATTCAGGAATGATCCCAATCTTTTGGTACTGTTTGAGACCTGATTTGTGACCTAGGATATGATCTGTTCTGGAGAATGTTCCATAGGCACTAGAGAAGACTGTGTATTCTGTTGCTTTGGGATGGAATGTTCTGAATAGATCTCTGAAGTCCATTTGGTCCAGTGTATCATTTAAAGTCTTTATTTCCTTGTTGATCTTTTGCTTAGATGATCTGTCCATTTCAGTGAGGGGGGTGTTAAAGTCCCCCCCTATTATTGTATTGTTGTCAATGTGTTTCTTTGCTTTTGTTATCAATTGCCTTATATAATTGGCTGCTCTCATGTTAGGGGCATAGATATTTACAACTGTTAGATCTTCTTGTTGGATAGACACTTTAAGTATGATACAGTGTCCTTCCTCATCTCTTATTATAGTCTTTGGTTTAAAATCTAATTTGTCTGATATAAGGATTGCCATCCCAGCTTTCTTTTGGTGTCCATTAGCATGGTAAATGGTTTTCTACCCCCTCACTTTCAATCTGGAGGTGTCTAAAATGAGTCTCTTGCAGACACCATATCGATGGGTCTTGTTTTTTATCCAATCTGATAGCCTGTGTCTTTTGATTGGGGCATTTAGCACATTTACATTCAGGGTAACTATTGAAAGATATGGATTTAGTGCCATTGTATTGCCTGTAAGGTGACTGTTACTGTATATTGTCTGTGTTCCTTTCTGGTCTATGTTGCTTTTAGGCTCTCTCTTTGCTTAGAGGACCCCTTTCAATATTTCTTGTAGGGCTGGTTTCGTGTTTGCAAATTCCTTTTGTTTTTGTTTGTCCTGGAAGCTTTTTATCTCTCCTTCTATTTTCAATGATAGACTACCTGGATATAGTATTCATGGCTGCATATTTTTCTCATTTAGTGCTCTGAAGATATCATGCCAGTCCTTTCTGGCCTGCAAGGTCTCTGTGGATAGGTCTGTTGCCAGTCTAATGTTTTTACCATTGTAGGTTACATATCTCTTCTCCCGATCTGCATTCAGGATTTTCTCTTTGTCTCTGAGACTTGTAAGTTTTACTATTAGTTGTTGGGGTGTTGACCTATTTTTATTGATTTTGAGAGGGGTTCTCTGTGCCTCCTGAATTTTGATGCCTGCGTCCTTCCCCAAATTAGGAAAGGTCTCTGCTATAATTTGCTCCAATATACCTTCTGCCCCCCTCTCTCTTTCTTCTTCTTCTGAGATCCCAATTATTCTAATATTGTTTCGTCTTATGGTATCACTTATCTCTCAAATTCTGCCCTCGTGATCCAGTAGTTGTTTATTTCTCTTTTTCTCAGCTTCTTTATTTTCCATCATTTGGTCTTCTATAGCACTAATTTTCTCTTCTGCCTCATTTATCTAACAGTTAGAATCTCCATTTCTAATTGCACCTCATTAATAGCCTTTTTGATTTCAACTTGGTTAGATTTTAGTTCTTTTATTTCTCCAGAAAGGGTTTCTCTAATATCTCCCATGCTTTTTTCAAGCCCAGCTAGTATTTTTAAAATCATCATTCTGAACTCTAGTTCTGACATCTTACTAATGTCTGTATTGATTAGGTCCCTGTCAGTTGGTACTGCCTTTTTTTTTTTTTTTTTTTTTGAGGTGATTTTTTCCCATCTTGTTATTTTGTTCAGAGGAGAATAGATGAATGAGAGAACAAAATGCTAACAGGGTAACAACGACCCCAGAAAAATATATACTAAAGAAATCAGAAGAGACCTGAAACTGGGAGAAAAGAAAGGGAAAGAAAGAAAAAAGAAAAACAAAAGAAAAAAAAGAAAAATAAAAAAACAAAATATGATCAAATATGGTCAGGCTGGTGCATAGATCAGTGGCACACACTAGATTTTTGGCATATTTTGGTCTGTTAGAAGAAAGTGCCCCCCAAGATTTAAAAAAAAAAAAAAAAACAACTTATATATGTAGAAAATAAGGGTAAATACGATGAAAGGATGCAATATGATTGTAAAGGTGAAAATTATAAAAGATTTTATAGAAGGAATTGATAAGAAGTTGGTTGAAAAAAGAAAGAAGAGGATTAAAAAAAAAAAAAAGGTAAGAATGTGATCAGGCAGGAAACTAGAACAAAGCCATACACTAGAGATTTAGGGTATATTTTAGTCTGTTAGAAGAAACTGTATGCCAAAACTTTAAAGAGAGAACAACATATATATATATATATACCAAAAATAAGGTTAACTACTATGAAGGGATAGAATATGACTCTAAAAATGAAAAATAAAAAAGATTTTTTAAAGGGGGATTGATAAGATGTTGGTTGAAAAAGGAAAAAGAAAAATTCAAAAAAAGAAAGAAAAAGACAGTTAAAAAAAAATTAACTTTGAAAGACTAAAGAATCATGGGGAAAAAGCCATGAATTCTATGTGCAGTATTCCCCTAGCGTTGGAGTTCTGCTGTTCTCATTGATTGGTAAACTTGGTCTTGGCTGGCTGTTCTTGCTGATCTTCTGTGCTCACCCAGCCTGTGACTGAGCATTTCTATCCCTGGCACACGACCCCATTTGGAGTCTCCAAACCCAGCAGATTCCTGCAGTGCACTCCTGCGCTGCTCCTCCCGGGGCAGGAAGGGGAGTCTCCCTGGATCTGCTGCTTGCTGGGTCCCTGCTGGAAGAGCAGTGGCCCAACTGTGCCGCGGATCACAGTTTATGGCCACCCCAAGCTGAGAGCCCACTCCTTGGTTCCGTCTCTGCAGCCGGCTTCCCTGCTCCAATCCCTGGGAGTTCTGCCACAGTCAGGGACCCCTGGTCTTTCTGTGACCCCGAGGGTCTTGAGACCACACTGTCCCAGTTAGGGTTCCACTCCCAGCTTAGCCACTCAGCAGAGCCAACTTCTTAAATTTCCAATTTTGTGCTCTGCTGCTCTATCACTTGTCAGTAGTGGCTTATGGAGGCCCCTCCCCTGCTGTCTATCTTCCCAAGTATCTCTTCTCTGCACATCCTACATTCCAGAAAGTGGTCACTTTTCTGTTTAGAGAGTTGCTGCTATTTTCTTCGATGTCTTGTTGAGTTCATAGGTGTTCAGAATAGTTTGATCCCTATCTAGCTGAATTCCTGGGACCAGACAAAATTTAGGTCTCCTACTTCTCTGCCATCTTTCCATGTGTATGTAGTTGACTGACAAAATTCTCTACCATCCAGCATCCCAATTAATTGATGAAATAAGCTACCTCAACAGGGATATTACAGGATTTCCAGAAAATAAAAGAAGGAGAAAGAAAGAAAGAAAGAAAGAAAGAAAGAAAGAAAGAAAGAAAGAAAGAAGAGAAAAAAGATAAAAGAAAAAGAAAGAAGAGGGAGGAAGGGAGGGAGAAGGAAGGAAAGAAGGAAGGAAGGAAGGAAGGAAGGAAGGAAGGAAGGAAGGAAGGAAGGAAAGAAGGAAGGGAGGAAGGGAAGAAGGAAGGAAGGAAAGAAGGAAGGGAGGAAGGGAGGAAGGAAGGAAGGAAGGAAGGAAGGAAGGAAGGAAGGAAGGAAGGAAGAAGGAAGGAAGGAAAATAGAGACACACACATGTACACACAACCTTCTATGGCTCAAAACACAGTATCATGGCCCTATCTGCAGACAACTTACGATAATTGCCAAATACAATTTAGTGATAAGAAAAATCCTTTCAGTGATTAAAAAATACTTCTAAGTCCCACTGAAGTACTGCTGTAGTTTAACTATACATAAGGAATTACTTAACCATCTGCTATTCCAAATATATTTATTTTTTTTAATTTATTTTTTTAAAGATTTTATTTATTTGACAGAGAGAGCACAAGCAGAGGGAGAGAGAGGGAGAAGCAGGCTCCTTGCTGAGCAAGGAGCGCGGTGTGGGACTTGATCCCAGGACCCTGGGATCATGACCTGGGCCAAAGGCAGCCGCTTAGCCTATTGAGCCACCCAGGCATCCCTCTAAATATATGTAATGCTCATTTTTTAAGATGAGCCTAACCACCCTCCCCTCAAAAGTAACTGCACTGTATCTTTGAAGTTAAGCAGAAAAACAAACAAACACCCAATATTGGTGACAAATATACAGAAGATTCACTTCTTCATTCTTCTTAAAGACTGAAACCTATTCTCAGGACCATGAAGAGCTAGAAATTCACCTATTTTTCAAGGACTTGTTTGTAGACTATGCAGCAACTTTGTTGTCTTTCCTGTATCAAAATCTGAAAACTCCTTGACCCCCAGTACTTCCTCTGTACCCACCATGAAATCCTCCATGGGTGGTGAAGGTACCACCTCTGTCATCACCATGCCCTTGGTCACCACAGATACCAAGACCTCCCTGCCTCTGTATCCCCCACAGCCACGGTTTGGACAAAGTGTAATTCCAAATGTTTTGGCATTTAATCTTCTTTCTTCAGCCCCAGTTGGTCTCTCTTCTCTATTATTATCACAAGAAATATTATCAAAGAAGGATTTGTTTTTGTCATAATAGTAATTAGGTCTAAGTGGATCTCTTCATCTGTATTTCCTTAAGTGTTTTTGCTGAATATCAACTTCTGAGTCTTCTTTATCTTCACCACTTATAGGGTTCTTCTGCTTCTCAAGTTTATCTACTTTGAATTTAAGTTTATAAGGAAACTGTCAATTTCTTCCTTGTTATAATGTGCATTCACACTTTCAAGGTCAAAATTTCATTGGACTATCTTCAACACCACATTGGCCTCTGCCACCTCAATGACCCCCACACTCTCTCCTTGAAGCCAAAAGAGCACCTGGAACTATTTGTTTGTTACTATCATTTTTGGGTTGCTCATTTTCTGGTCTTGAAACTTTGTGTACTTCAGCTCACCTATGCTCTTGATTCTCTATTGCTTTTTGGCTGGTAGATGGTAAAGTCCTGAATGATATAGGGTTCCAGCACCTGCTGGAAGAGGTAAGTGAGCAGAGGTGGTCTGTACTGCTTGCTTCATGGTTGGGCTTTTTCTCAAAGGGTCTAACTGAGGGCATGAACGACCTTGAGATAACTGTGTTTTTAGAGCTCTTGCATCCTGTGTAAAGGCAGAACCAACTGTGCTACTTTGGGATAGGCTACCACTATTTGATGTTTCTGTTCCAAAGAATGTCAAAGAGCTTCCAGAAACACCAATAGCACCAAATTGCTGCCCAACTAATGAACTTCGACAGAATTGACTGTGTGTTGACATCTTGTGGAAAGGTCCATAGGAACCCACTGACTGGAATGAAGAAGTAGATGAGCCTAGAAGAAACTGAATGATAGCTCGGTCCGGGGCAAAGAACATTGTGGGTTTGATGGCTCGCAAACAGTGAGGTCTTTAATATCACTCCCACGGACTATGATGTATTCAAAGACTTCAATCTGAAGGTGGTATTGGACAAACTATTGGTCAGTCTTCTGGACCAAAGGACTAAACTTTGGTGAGGGCTACCATGGATTTCTTGATGTGGATGGTGCAGATGATGCCTTTGCAGTGGATCTCCACCTTGGAGATAAGGCTCATCTTGCTGCCTATGTAAGGAGCGCCCCCGCTCATGGCGCCACGGCCACTGTGGCCACTCACAGAAACGCAGATCTCACACCACTGTTGCAGCTCTGCAAGCCTATTGGCTCTGTCAGTACCTGCAGCAGCTGCCTCTATGTGCAGATATTTTTTTTTTTTAAAGATTTATTTATTTATTTCAAAGAGAGAGAGAGCTTGAGAGTGGTGGGGGGAAGTGCAGAGGGAGAGGGTGAGAGAGAATCCTTGAGAAGACTCCCCCATGAGTGCAGAGCCTGATGTGGGGCTCCATCCCAGGATCCAGAGATCAACACCTGAGCAAAATTCAAGAGCTGTGGCTTAAGTGACTGAGCCACTCAGATGCCCCTATCTGTGGATTTTTTAATGTGTTTCTTTGTATAGCTCTTTAGTGGTTTTTATAGGTATGATACATATATAATATATTTGTATTTATATATAATATAAAATATATAATATGAAATATGTGTAATGTAATGGAATATGTGTATTGCATTACATATGAATAAGTTACCAAAGTGCACTGATACTGTAATTTCACCAGTTTGAGTGAAATTGAGTTTTTACTTCCCTTTACTTAAATTTATCTTCCCATTTATAATATAGTTAAGTATTTCCTCTACATACAATTAGAACCACATCAGTGTCCTAATTTTTGCTTCAGTATTAAATGTAATCTATAAAACTTGAGAAAAGGAAAATCTATTATCTTAATTTTCAGAAGCTTTACTGTGTATCTTCTTTGAGTTTATCTTTTTCAAATTTGCTTTTGTTCAATCTGTAGGTTTATGTCTTCTACCAAACCTGGGAAGATTTTGCCATTACCTCTTTTGAGTATTTCTTAGATGCACCCTCTTTTCCCTCTCTTTCCAGGACTCTGATGATGCAGATGTTTCCACTACAGAGGAGGAGGAATCACATAAATCGTTTACATAAGAAAAGATACCAGATAATGACAAATGATATTATACGTTACTATGGTACAAAAACAAACAGATATAATATGGATTTCAATATGCAGCCTTTTAAATGGAATTCCTAGGACACAATGAAAACCTTGCACACTCTATACTGACAAACTGAGAAACTCCTTATTGATGAGAATACTGAGGGATTTAAGCAATAAGTGCTTAAAACATGTCATGTATTTTTTATCCCAAACATGGTTGATGCAAATTTTTGTCCTATTTATCAAAAAAACACAATTATTGTTAAATCAAGTAATTGCTATAGTAATTGCAATTTGAGATCCTGTCAAAGCTCTACACTGTTCTATGAAAGTAGAATCAAAAATTTTAATTTGTAAAATCCTTTGCTTAAGGCACAATGTTACTTTTTAAAGAGGTAATTGTAGAAAGGCAAATAACATTTCTAAGATGCTTCCCCCCACCATTGTCCCTTCAGTAAGGTTCATTAGAAATGAAAATACTAAGAAAATGGGCTGTCAGAGCCTCATTGAAACAATATCCAATTTTGAAGTATTGTCTCTGTATGTGTACTTATATTGTTAAGTCTCCAAAGTACAAAACTATTTTCTAATCTACTATATATGACAGAAATATAAGTGCTTTTCCTTTTTTATCATTTAAAATAAGTTTTAAAAATAAAATTCCCTAGGACATTAGAAATAACTGTACAGGTATGTATTTTTTTTCACTAAGTTATTATAAAAGAGTATATTGGATGGGATAACTGATTTTTATGTGAATAGAAATGGTAAGGAGTAACAATTTTAGAAACTATGTTTAAAAGGATAAAAAAGCAAAAGGCAAAAGGTGATACCAGGTATTTCTCTATTTCTAGTTATCTACTTCTTCCATAATTTCTTTCTTTTTATACTGTAAATCAAAACGGTTTATGTAAGCTGGCTTCTCAACTTGTTTTGAACCTTTGGTACATCACTAAATTCCACACAGTGTCAGCTTTCTCCTGTGTGTGGTGAGAATGGATGTTGCACTAGCAGATTATACATTTCTGTTCTCTCTGAATATTACATGGATTTTACATTTTTGTTTACTTTGAAAAAATATAACTTTTCATCCAGATTCATTGGTTGTAAATTAATCTCTCAGAGGAGAAAACAGTTACGTAACAAGAATTTGTAAATATCTGGTACTCAAATCAGTGTACCTGGATAGACACGCTATCTTTCTTATTGGAAGTTGGCAATTACTGTTTTACTGGATTATCTTGAGGAACATATTCTTTTTTTTTTTTTTAAAGATTTTATTTATTTATTTGAGAGAGAGAGAATGAGAGAGAACACATGAGAGGGGGGAGGGTCAGAGGGAGAAGCAGACCCCCCGCTGAGCAGGGAGCCCGATACGGGACTCGATCCCGGGACTCCAGGATCATGACCTGAGCCGAAGGCAGTCGCTTAACCAACTGAGCCACCCAGGCGCCCCTTGAGGAACATATTCTTGAAAATGTATTCTTTAAAACTGGAGGTCTTCATTCCTCATGTTATAGTGTCTATTAGCCTAAACATGAGGCATCGCAAGACACACATTTAGGTTGAGTTTTGTGAATGTGGAGAATCTTCCAGACAAGTATTTGGGAACCCATGCAGGAATGGTGAGAACTAGGGATTGGATATCTAGGATATGTTGAACTCCTGGTAGACTTGGGCCTGTGGGGATGGTAGTCTGACCAGGTACACTACCCAGAGGACTCAGCAACTTGCCGGTAATTGACTGAGTTAACTCACTCTTTGTTTTCTCTCTCCTATTTTCTTACCTTTTAAGAAAAGTATGGATCACTTTTTTTGTTTGCCTGTTTAACATTTTAAAGCTATTGTTAATTTTGTTCCATTAAATATATAGGCTCTAATATAACTGTGGTTTTTTTTTTTTTCAAATTCAAATTCAAAGAATTTGTTTGCAGCATTTATTTTTAACTTCAGCACCATAGCTGCCCAAAGTAGTACACAGGAGATCCACACCTGTAAGATGTGAGAAACTTTGCATCCCTTAAAACGTATCTTATAATTACCCTATGTTAGAGAGAGGATTCAGGTTGCTGCATTCAATTTTCATAATATATATGGATTATTATGATTTTTTATTTTGCTATTGGTCAACTTCAAAGATTTGTTCACAAGCGTATATATCATAATATGAAGCCCAAGACCCATTCATTCACCTTGAAGAGAAAACAAGTACCTCTTTTATATTTTCCGTCATTTTTTTGTTTTGTTTGTCACCTAATTATAAGTATGTAAATAGTACTATATTCTCAGAAGGTGTTTGGTCATGAATATTTTTGACACTTAAATGCATACCCACATACATAAGTGTCATTTAAACACCCCAAATATTTTTGTTAAAGCTATACTACATAGAAATTAATCATATTAAGAATTAGAAATTTTGTGGGGTGCCTGGGTGGCTCAGTCTTTAAGCGTCTGCCTTTGGCTTAGGTCATGATCCCAGGGTCCTGGGATCAAGCCCGGCATCAGGCTCCCTGCTCAGCCGGGAGCCTGCTTCTCCCTCTCCCACTCCCCCCGCTTGTATTCCCTCTCTAGCTGTCTGTCTCTCGCTCTGTGTCAAATAAATAAATAAAATCTTAAAAAAAAAAAAAAAAAGGTGAAAATAGAGCTACCCTACGACCCAGCAATTGCATTACTGGGTATTTACCCCAAATATACAAATGTATGGATCTGAAGGGGTACGTGCATCCTGATGTTTATAGCAGCAATGTCCACAATAGCCAAACTATGGAAAGAGCCAAGATGTCCATCGAAAGATGAATGGATAAAGAAGATGTGGTATTTATATACAATGGACTATTATGCAGCCACCAAAAGGAATGAAATCTTACCATTTGCAACGACGTGGATGGAACTGGAGGGTATTATGCTGAGCGAAATAAGTCAATCAGAGAAAGACATGTATTATATGATCTCACTGATATGAGGGATTCTTAATCTCAGGAAACAAACAGGGTTGCTGGAGTGGTGGGGGGTGGGAGAGATGGGGTGGCTGAGTGATAGATATTGGGGAGGGTATGTGCTATGGTGAGCGCTGTGAATTGTGTAAGACTGTTGAATCACAGACCTGTACCTCTGAAACAAGTAATACATTATATGTTAAAAAAAGAAGAAGATAGTAGGAGGGGAAAAATGAAGGGGGGGAAATTGGAGGGAGAGATGAACCATGAGAGACTATGGACTCTGAGAAACAAACTGAGGGGAAGGGGTGGGGGGGTGGGTTAGCCTGGTGATGCGTATTAAAGAGGGCACTGAATGGAGCACTGGGTGTTATACACAAACAATGAATCATGGAACACTACATCAAAAACTAATATTGTAAATATTAACATAACATAATAATAAAAAATATAGAAGAAAAAAAAAACACTATTGATAATTAAAAATTCCTATGCAGGGGTGCCTGGATGGCTCAGTCCATAGAGCATATGATTCTTGATCTCTGGGTTGTGAGTTAGAGCCCCTTGTTGGGTGTAGAGATTACTTAAAAAAAAAAATCTTTTAAAAAAAACCTATGTATATTTTCCTCATCACATTTCTCTTTGTACCTCTCAGGTGTTACCACAGCCTTCAATTCTGTGTTTATCATTCCCTTGATTAAAAAAAAAAAATTACCATTCTATACCTAGCCTTTAAAATTCTGCTGTTCAGTTTTGCATGGTTTTGATCTTTACGTAAATGATATCATGCTAAGGTAGTCTTCTGTGACTTGCTTCTTTCCCCATTCAGACTTACTTTTGTGAGTTCATCTACTTGATTCATATAGTTAAATTCAATTCAGTTTAATTGCTAAATATGCATTATATATATCCATTATCTGATTGATTATATTTGAGCCATTTAAATATTTTTCTCATTAAAAACAGTTCACTATAAGTAATTCCTATATGTACTTTTCAATGCACACATCAATGATTTTCTCAATTTGTTAATTCATATAAATTGAATATGAATTGCTTCTTTGAAAATGAAAAACAAGGCAAGATGGCTACTTCACTACTTCTTATTCAAAATTTCACTGGGGCCTCTAATCATGGCAGTAAAGCAAGAAAAAAAAAACATAAAGACCGGAAAGGAGGAAATAGAACTCTATATGCAGATTTGTGTACATAGGAAATTCCAAAGACGCTACAAAGCAGATACCAGAACTCAATATTGAATTTAACAAGAGCAGAATATATAAGGCTAATATAACATGATCAATTAAATTTTAATATACCCACATACAATAATTGAAAATGATATTTTTAAAAATCTTACTTTTGGTAATATCAGAAATGTAAAATACCTAGGAAAAAAATCCATAAAAACAAATCCGAGATCACTTTTCTGAAAATTATAAACATTTCTAAAAGAAATTAAAGAATAGATAAATGGCAACATATATCAAGTTCACTGGGCAAAAGACTTACTGTTACTATGATAACAATTCTTCCAAACTGATCTGTTATAAATTAAACTCATACCAATCAAAATTACATCCAGATATTTTTTGTGGAAATTGATAAGATAATTCTAAAATTTAGAAAGCCCTTAGATTTACCAAGTTAAATTTAAAAAGAATAATGTTGTTGGACTTACAGTACTTGATTTCATGATTTACTATAAAGCTACCACAATTAAGATAGGCATTGGCAAAAGCAAAGCAATAATACAGCTCACTGGACAGAACAGAGATTTCTGACAATGATTCAAAGACAATTAAGGGGAGGAAAAGAAGATCTATTTTATTAATATAACTAGATCAAATTGGCATATATATGGATAGAAAGATAAACATTAATTTTTATACTATACCATGTAAAACAATTAACTCAAAATGTATCATAGACCTAAATATAAAACCTAATACCTAAGGCATTAAATTCTACAACAAAACACCAGAGAAAATCTTAGCAACCTTAAGACGAGATCAGGGTGGTATGGCCATAGATACTTTGCAACCTTAAAGTGGCAAATATTTCTTAGAATTAAAAAATGAGCAAAATCATATGAGAAAAAATAACAAACTAGATGTCGCCAAATTAAAATCTTTTGCTCTTCAAAATACATCATTAAGAAAATAAAGATGATAAGACAGAGTGAGGGAGAAAATATTCATAACACACATGTGACAAAGAACTTGTGTACAGAATCTATAGATAGCTTTCATAATTCAATAAGAAGACATACAATGCAGTAAAAAGAAGCAAAATATTTTATCAGACTCTTCATAAAGAAGAATACAAACAGCTAGTGAGAACATGAAAGATGATTGAAAGCATTGGTCATCAAAGAAATGCAAAGTAAAACCACAGTGAGATACTACTGCATATCTATTAAAATGGCTCCAGAGTGTTGACAAGGATGGGGGACTATGACCCCTCTCATACACTGCTACAAAGAAGATGAAAATACACAACCACACTGGAAAATCTTTGACAGTTTCTCACAACTTGAACACATCTTACTGTATGACTGAGACAATTGACTCACAGATATTTAGCCAAGAGAAACAAAAGCACATAGCTAAACCAAACACAGTATACAAAAATGTTTATAGCAACTTCATTTGCAATAGCTCAGAACCAGAAATAATCCAATTGCCCACTATATTCTTACAACAGGATACTATTTAGCAATTAACAAATAACTGTTGATACACAGCAACACAGATGAGTCTTAAAATTATTTTGCTGAAGAAAAGAAGCAAGCAAAAAGAATACATACTATATAAACATTTGTATACATTTAGAGAAAAGGCAAACTCATTTAGAATGACAAAAGCAACTTAGTTATTATGTGCAGACACAGATGGAGGAAGGGAAGGGATTAGAAAAGAGCATTAAGAACTTTCTTGGGGGGCGCCTGGGTGGCTCAGTCATGACCTTCAGCTCAGGTCATGATCCCAGGGTCCTGGGATCAAGCCCCGCATCGGGCTCCCTCCTCAGCGGGAAGTCTGCTTCTCCCTCTCCCACTCCCCCTGCTTGTGTTCCCTCTCTCACTGTGTCTCTCTCTGTCAAATAAATAAATAAAATCTTTAAAAAGTAATTGAGTGGCGCCTGGGTGGTTCAGTGGTTAAGCGTCTGCCTTCGGCTCAGGTCATGATCCCAGGGTCTTGGGATCGAGCCCCGCATCGGGCTCCCTGCTCCACGGGAAGCCTGCTTCTCCCTCTCCCACTCCCCCTGCTTGTGTTCCCTCTCTCGCTATGTCTCTCTCTGTGTCAAATAAATAAATAAAATCTTAAAAAAAAAAAAAAAAACTTTCTTGGGTTATGTTATTGTCTACATAGTCAAAAATATTAGAGCTCTTATGCAATTATCTAGATAAGTACCATGAAATTATTTTGTAATGAGGAAGTGATAAAAAATGTTATCAAATAAAAGTAAAGAGTTTGCTTAAAAAAAAAAAAAGAACTTTCTTGGGGTAATAGAAATATTTGCTTTCCTGATGGTTTTGATGGCTTCACAAACATATACATCTTCTAAAACTGACCAATTATTATTAATTTTCTGCTTTATGTCAATTATCTTTTAGAAATTCATTAAAATAGAGAAGTCTGAGACCCATGAAGATGACACAAGAGTGTTTTCTAATCAATGAATCGTGAAGAGGAAATCTCTGTTTCTTTTATTGTACTAGATTCATACTTTTCATCCACAACTAAAATACATCATACCTATAACCCTGGATTATATTTATGAGTTTTCGTATATCTTCCTCATGTTTTCCTTGTATACCTAGTTGATAGCAGATAATTTCCTTAATAATATGTATATATATTCACTCACTAATGATTTATTAAGCACCTACTTTATACCAGTGTTCTAAGCACTGAGGCACAGAAGAAAATAATGTTCTAGTCTAGTAAAAAGAGACACAAAATCAATCAGAATATTCCAAAGTAAATTATGTAAAATAGAATAAAGTAATGTAAAATATGTAAAATTGTTGAATGAATGAACGAGTGAATGAATAAATATAAACCTGTCTTGAGAGTCCAAATGCACTTTATGCATATCTATTGTTTGACTTAAAGTAATAGAAAACCTAACTAATAGTAAAGAAAGATTGTTTAGTTTTGTCATAAAATGTGAAAATGTGAAAACTGGAGTGAGGCAATTACTGTCCTTGTTTCAGCGACTCAATGTTTTATCTGTCATCCAGGCTCCTTCTGTCTTTCACCTTTTCCAGCCTTATTGCATTTGATGTGTTCCCATTCTTGTCGCCTCATTGTCATGACTCGGATGCTATACTATCAGGCTTTTAGAGTTGGGTTTAAGATTATCAATATGTAATTCTTCTGTCTCTTGCTCAACTCTGAAACCACTGGACAGATAGCTGCAGAAATCAGACAGAGTTTACAATCTCATCTTTGTTTCTGAAAATCCTCACTTGGTGACACCTCTCAGCCCTGTGACTAAACAGATTCTCTAAAAAGCACTTGTTCAATTAGATACACAAACATGAGCCCTGACCAGCACAGCTAGACTTTCACGGGCCTCCCTTTCAAGGATAGATTGTACTATGGGATATTTACCATCTAAATGAGCAGAGAAAACCTTTGTTCTGAAGACAAATGCTCCCTGGGTTAGGCTACAAATGTTTCTTTTCTCAGTCTCTCTTTCTTGGAAAGTAGTACAAGAAGCAGGAAGAGGATGGAAGCTGTCTCCACACTGAGTAAAAAACAAGAGAATTTTCTATAGAGTATTGGAAAAAAAGGAAAAGTAGATATCCACCTTTATTTGGGGGTGGATTGATTTCTTAAGTCTTTATCTGCTTTGTATGAAGAATAGAAATATAATGTGGTGAAGTCTCAAAAGTCTGTAATCAAAATAACAGTGAATCTGAACTGAAACAAAAAGGCTTTGACACTTTGGGCATATTGCAAGCCTCTCTGTAACGTTCTGTTAATTGTGGGTATTTTCAAACAAGATACTATGTATTTATGCATTATCTATCTATCGATTGATCGATCGATCATCTATCATCTATCTAATCTATCATTTATCTATCATTAAGTAGACCCCAAAAACATATATTATATACTCTGAATTGTGATACAAAAGAATGTGCTGATGACAAAATTACCCTAACCAAGGAGAAAAGGCTTTTGGGCTCAAAACTTTGTGAACAAGCAGTCTTAGTATTGTTCTGTGACAAAAGGCTAACCCTCAACACCAAACCAACTTCCTTGAAAATATTGAATCTGAGTCAAAGTGATAATAAAATGGAAAAATATATATCATCTCAGGCACTGGACAAATAATGGAAATATTCAGACAGGTGAATGACACTTAAAACTAAATAAGGGTCTGTAGGTATTTTTCAAAATAAATCATTTTACATCCATTTTTATCTATCATTGAAAAGAAAAAATTGTTTACCTTAGAGACTGTGGCACTATTAAACAAAGTTTTAACATAAAATTACCTTATTAAAATTGCAATAGTGTGTCAATGATATAGCCTAAAATAGTTAGGCTTCGTTCATCGTCTGTTTTATATCCACTCTGCCCTCTTCTCTTCACAGTACTTTGGCTGGTTTAGAAGCTACTATTTGGTTTTTTATTATTGTATATCTAAAACACAAAAACACATCCAAAAAATTAAAGCTGATAAACTCATATGTAATAATGGATATAAAGTTTTGCCCCAAATTATATGTAATGGCTGAGGATGTGCTTGAAAACACACATTAATTAGTCTGTGTCCTCCAAGAAGCTGATTCCAAAATGAGGTTAGATACACAAGAGATTTATTAAGGGAACAGCCTGTGAAGGCAAATGAGGAGAGTTTCTGAGGAGGATGGAAGAATCTTCAGACCATGATCCAGTTTTTTGTTTTTTTTTTTTTTTCTTAAGAAAGGCGAGGCGGGGAGGAAAGGAAAGATGATCTCTGAAAGCCACGCAGTTCTGAAAATATTTTGGCAAAGCTGACAGAGTCCCTTGAGCCAAAAATGCCATGTCACCGAGTGTATGGACTGAAACAGTATTACTAGAAGTAGGATGTGATTTCTGCAGAACCAGTGAAGGCCTAACAGGCGCCATGCTTGCTTTTCAGTGCTGGGACATGCATTGTGCAGTAATTTGTCTTATACTTTGGCGAGAATATCACTGACCACAGCACCCCCAGAAATGTCAGTGGTGCCAGAACAGTCAGGTTCCTGAATCTTTGTGATGTTAATCTCCCATCCTCGGAAACACATGTGTCTTATCAAGGCCTCCTGAACACTAGCTGCCTCTTTCTTGTTCTGCCCAATACAAATAAACTCACTGCCATTCTGGGTCAGTGTAATTGTCTCTGGGGTATCCAGGAGATCCAGATCTCTTCAGACTATAGGATAAAAGTGGGCAGGAGCACTGACAGCCCTGAGGTAAACATTGTTCCACATGAATGCAACCTGTTCGGTGACTGAAGCTGAAGACATATTAGTTAACAAATCAGTGGCCACATCCCATGTTCCTGAGACCTTATTAATCTGCTCTAGCACTGACACCACATCTACCACAATAGTTGTGATTGAGACCACTACTTGGTTGAGCCTGCAGTCCTCTACCATCATTCTCTCAGACCCAGCCTGGGTCTGTCGAGATCAGATAGGCAAATTAAATAAAAACACAGTGAGGACCATCACCTCGGTAATATTTTAGTTCTCTAGTGGTGGCGCTAATCTCTGCTGTCCCCATCTCTTAGAATACAAAATGGTTTTAGGTTTACTGGGGTGATTGGAGAGGAGGGACTAATTTTAAAATTTTCGCTTTGCCTTTCTCCACACGATCACTCTTACCAACAAGCCAGAGACCCAGTGAGGGGACTCTCCAAGCATATCGATTCCAGTATGCACTCAGGGCCTGAAAAAAAAATGACCAGTGGGTGAGTCCATGTATCCACCAGGTACACTATAAACCAGACCTCAGCTAGAGCCTCATGTATTAGATGGCACCCTTAAGCTCCCATGCAAATGGAGGGTTGCAGAGATGTTTTGAGTCTCTAAGGTATCAGACTTTGTGCCCTCAAATTCTCTTTTCCATAGTGTATGATCACCAGAGTAAATGGCCATAGATCTTTCTGTAAAGGGACCTGTGGCAAGGTTTCTCTTCTTATAGACTTATCTACTCTTCAATTATAGAATTCTGATCAGAAAATTGACTCAGTTTTAGACACTAACAGGAGACTGTGACTTCTTTTTATTGGGGGCAGAGGGAACTCTTGATCTGATCTTACATCCTTGCCTTCTCTCTCCCCCCACTCCTTTCTTCCCTCCCTTCCCTCCTTTTTTCTTTCCTTCCCTCCCTACTCATTCCCCCTCTCTCCCCGCTACCTTTCCTCCCTCCCTCCCTCCACTTCCCTCCTCCTTCTTTTCCTCCTCCAGCCCCCCACCTTTCTTTCCTTCCTCCCCCTACCCCTCCCTCCCTCCCTCCATTCCTCCCTCCCTTCCTTCCTTCCTCCCTTCCTTCCTCCCTTCCTTCCTTCCTTCCTTTCTTCCTTCCTTCCTTCCTTCCTTCCTTCCTTCCTTCCTTCCTTCCTTCCTTCCTTCCTTCCTTCCTTCCTTCCTTCCTTCCTGTTATAGGTGTTAAGGAATACTTTTACTGATTGCTCATCTATTTTTTCCCTAGGGATGACATCTCCTCAACCCCCTGTGGGTCAAGACCCCTTACCTGCCTCTCTGGTCTTACTGGTTAATTGTGGTCTCCTGGCTTCTGGATGTAAAGTAGTTACCAGGCCTCTATTACTTCAAGGGTCTGTCCTTTCACTGGACATTAAGAAACCAGTTCTGTGACCACCTGTCCTGCACTGTAGCCACCGGCTCACATATGATTGACAAAGCCTTTAGCTAATACTGGAAGGAAACCCTGCATAAGAGTTACATTGTAATTATAGATATCCAAAAACTGGCTGTCTCATTAAGTCATGATAATGTTGTGCATATGTATTTTAGAAATGCTTTCTTTAAAAAAAAAAATTAGCTGTAAAATCACAACTACTTAAATTCTCCTTTGATTTTAATGAAAATATTGATTATATAGGAGAAACCTCTTATAAAATTAAAAATTCTCAGAGAAGTGACCTAGGAACATATCATCTAGAACAAATGTGGTTAACATGAGACTATGTAAATTTCTAGACAGAAGGATATTTTGTATTGTAATAATTTTATATTTATCTTAATGTAAATTAGAAAAAATGTAATTATCACCTCAAATCTATGATTTCATGGATATTAAATATATATTTTAAAGTAAAAATGCTTAAATACTTTTAAAAACACACTATTGACCATTATACAACCACACATTTGGTAAAATTTAAAAACAATAATTTAAATAAAAATCTAAGGTAAGTAACAGTACAAGCAAATATTTGCTGAAGTTGAACATATGATTAGCCTATGATTCAATAATTTTGTTTCTAGTTATATATGTCCCTTCTATTAAAAAATTATTTCTTATTTCACCAAAATATACTAAAAAATGTTACTAGCAGCCTTATGATCGTGAAAATCTGAAAACAACTCAGATGGTATTGGCACACAATGGGCTATATGACACCGAAGTGAACAAGAACAAAGTATTGCCACTCATCAGAGTATGGATGATTTTCACAGACATATTGATGAACAAAAGAAGCCAGACACACAAAAAAGGACATACTGACTGATTCCATTTACATAAAGTTCAAACGCAGGTAAAACTAAGCTGTGGTGTCAGAAGTTAAGAGAATGGTAAGGAATATGGACTCAGTGGGGAAACCAGGGAACCCAATGGGGCTGGAAATCTATACTTTGATCTGAGTGGTAGTTACAGGGGTCCATGCATATTAAAAATTCATTGAGCTGTACACTGCAGATTTGGACACTTTTAATGTATAAAGTTATACTTCAATAAAATAAATTAAGCAGAAATCTATGGTGGTGGTTACACTACTACTACTACTAAAACAGTTGTCAACTGGGGGGCCAGAGGAACAAGTCAAGCTAAGTTCTCTTTTTATGAATAGTAAAACTGGGGGCGCCTGGGTGGCTCAGTTGGTTAAGCAACTGCCTTCGGCTCAGGGCATGATCCTGGAGTCCCGGGATCGAGTCCCACGTCGGGCTCCCTGCTCGGCAGGGAGTCTGCTTCTCCCTCTGACCCTCCTCCCTCTCGTGCTCTCTGTCTCTCATTCTCTCTGTCTCAAATAAATAAATAAAAATCTTAAAAAAAAATGAATAGTAAAACTGAGGCTCAAACAAGTTTAGGTGACTTGCCTTAATGCATGCCATAAGTTAGGGAGAGTATTCAAACTAAAGTTCCTGTCTCCTTACTCTCCCCCCACCCCCTGCTTCCCTGATGTTGTTTCATATAGAAATTTTCCTTCAGTCTTATTGTACCACATATTTAGATACCCCTCCAAAAAAGACAATAGAATAGGGAGTCACAGACAAACCTGGTTTTCGGTATTGGTTATAAAGAGAAGGATGGCAAATGTCAAATTTGTGTCTTACATCACTGAACAAGAACAACAGAGCTCAATAAGTCTTACATTTAAACTGCTGAGGTTGTCTATTTGAAAGGGTACTGGCCAGCGATGAATTGCACACATGTTAAAGGAAAAAAGTATTTAAGGGAGGCCAAAAATATGGAAGCCCTGAAATATGCCCCCTGGAAAATGTGGAAGAATTCATTGCTTTTCTGTTACAGTGTTATACTTGGCTGAACGGGCTTCAAGTTTAACCTCACTCTTCTTGGATTTGCATCAGTGCTATTTTAACTGTTCTGCTCTAAAAATCCAGATTTGCTATTTTATCAGAGCGAGTTCCTATTTAAATATAATTAGAGAATGTGCTGGAAACAGCCTCAAGCCCTAGAAGTCCAGCATGTCATGAATGTCCAGCATCAAAGAAATTCAACAAGGCAGTTACTCTGATGTACTATCTCATAGGGAAGAAATTGACAAACAGAAAAAAATTTGGTGACCTCCGAAGACAAAGGAAGAATGTAGAAAAAATATTGAGCATATTGCACTCACTTTCTCTTCACATGTAACAGAAGGACTCTGAATATTTAGAAGCTCTAAGATTACTTCATAGTTAATTTAACACCTTGATAATTCACTTCTACTTTCAAATCGTACTTTGTCATTCCTGTACAACCTGCTTCTCTAATATAATCAGTTAGGTTGGCAAAGGCAACAGATGTTAAGCTCGGAGTCTCTTTCATACTGACTTCTTTCTAAAGTATCAGAAATCTTAATTTTCTTTTAATGTAAAATCTAACAAAAGGACACAGGTAATGGGTTAATAACAACATAATTCATTAAAAGAGCCTACTTTCTCATATTGGAAATGTGAGTCTTTCAAAATTTGATTTTGAAGGCAATGACAACACAGACTTTAAAGGCTGGAAGAGAAGTCTGAATATACCAAGAAAGTTCTTCTGAGCACAGGGCAAAACCACCACCAGGCTTCGAGTGTGCTGACTTTACCCAAGCCTCAATACCCCATTGATATACCACTCCTTACTGTGTTGATCCTTTCCTCAGGATGGTTCAAATCTGTAGTGATGCACTTATCCCTCTGGAATCGCCGTGTATAAGAGAAAGAAACACAGAATTCTGAATTACGTAGGGAACAATTTTGTGATATATCTCCCATATGGTAACTACTATAGGGATTTTTTAACATATTAACCTTCATTATGATACCAAGAGAGTTATCTTGTCAAATGTTTCATCTATGTTCTATATCTATATTCATTAAGACTTTGATTAAAAGGAACTTGAAATCCAAAAGCTTCAATTAACTGATATTTTTTCTGTGTTCTACTTTTAGGAGAAAAATTAATTCATTAAAGGAAAAAAAAAAGAGATAATTTCAGAGATTTATCACAAAACCTTAACTTTCATCTTCTTTTTCAAGCCACTGAGTCTATCTACCAGACCTTTCACATATCAAGTATTGTTGAAGATAAAGGGAGTTTGAAGATCACTGCCTTCAAAACACTCAAGGCCAACAGCAGGAACAGATATGTAAAAGTTAGAGTTAAAGGCAAGAAAGATTGATCAATGCTACCTGGAAAAGAGGAAGAAAAGTATTATGAAAAGCTTAAGAACAGAGCTAGTTTTTCTAATATGTCCCATTTATTCTGTGATTATATTACTTTAGAGTGATCCTGAAACTCTCCGAGATCATAAATCACCAGTGATTAAATAATGTTAACTTTGTACAAAGGAAGAAAAATGTATTCAAAAATAGTTACATACCATTAATAAATCCCAGGGGTAAGGAAACCAGTACTTACCTAACAAGAAAACTGATCAACTGAAACCTTTAACTTTATATACCTGCAAAATGTTTTGTCTCATATTGTCAAGATAACATCTCTTATTTATCCCACGCTGTGATTGAACAAACCCAATTCATGAGATATAATCATAAATTGGCATTTTTTTCACTACCCCTTAAATGCACTCTCTGGGGCAGTGTTTTCCCATGTTACTGATTGAAATGAAAGGTCAGTCTTGTTATTTATTTATTTATTTTCCAATTTCAAGTAATTGAAACCTCTCTTGGTAGTAACTACTGCCTAGTCCAGTATATACTGATAATAAATTAAATTCCTAAAGTGTATTGCAAGCTACTCAATTTATCCTGAGAAAGCTCTAGGTCTATAGGGAGAGAGGGATGGAGTTTGCTCCTTCTCTCTCTCCGATTTTCTTTCTTTCTCTTTTACATTTTGTTATCAGCTTCTTCTAACTCCAACAGTGTAGGGTCTGGGCTTAAGGATGAAGGGAATACAAAAGGGAAAGGGTTTAGGGAGTAGGAAAAGAATGACTACGCTGGCACTGACCTAAATGTTTACTTTGATAAGAAAAAAACTTTCAATGCTAACACTTTCTTTCAATGGTGTTGTATTGAACTCCTTGGAGATTTGTTCACATTCCCAATTGCAGAACATTTTACATGTCCATTCTCTTAAAAAGATTGAGGAACTCTCTTTCCTGGATGATCCTGTACATACTCATGGACCCTAAGCACCTAGAAATCCCTCTGATTTATGCTTTGTTATTGAAGAGACCAATAGCTAAAGAGCCAAGAGGCATGCTGCCTTCTTATAATATAGAGTTGTTCCTTCCAAACAGCACCTGAGCCAGAGGCTGTATTGGGGGCAGCCCTCTTGCAACTATGTGGGGCCATGGGATCTGAAAAGATCCAGCATATATCACTTCCAGATCAAAGTGGGTAAAAAGAGGTATCTTACCCATAGCCAGCTGAATGGGGAGAGATCTAAATGCCTAGAGTAGCCATGCAGTAGAAGGACTTTGGATCCCTGAATGACTTGCAAAGAAGAAAGCCAGCCTCCTTCCTACCTATTTGGAATTTATATGAGCAGAAATAAAATTCTATTGTTTTAAGCCTCTGCCAGTGTAGGGTTTAGGTCTTTACAGCAACAACCCAGCGTAACTTTAACTGAAACATCCCTCTGTAAAGTTCTCAGATAAAAAGTTTGAGTCTCATTATGCTTTCTGTTTATTGATCCTGGTCGAAATCTGGTAAAAGGTAAATGTTCCACATCATCTGCCCTGACAGAGTTTGGGCATACAATTGCCCAAAGCAGCCACTTCTTTGCTCTGCTGTCAATGCAGTTATAGGCTGTGTTTTGTTTTTCCAGTTTTCCAGGTTGGAGTCCCACATAATGTCACTGCGATCCCAGATCCTAAGGGTTTAAGTAATCAGCTTTCCGAGTAGTCTCCCAAAAGTTCTTTCTTCTTAACCCCCTGCCAGAGGTTTTAAGAGTCATGAAACCTCCCCTCTCCCTTCTTTTTCAAGTCCTTGGTATCTTATAACTTACTTCAAAATGTGGTATCTAATTTCTATGGGCTTAAACCACACACATTGCAGCTTCCTTTTATATTCATTTAGCTCTTTGAGGTAGTCAGAACATTATCACATTTACTTTGTTATTAGCTTTTACAACAATATCTATAAAATAACTTAGACTCACCACAAAGAAGCAACTATAGAAAATATATTGGGGAAACTATTTGCCCCCAAGATTCCTTGTCTTCCAATGATACTTTCTCAGAATCATTCAAAAATGACTTCTGTGGGGCGCCTGGGTGACTCCATGGGTTAAGCGTCTGCCTTTGGCTCAGGTCATGATCTCAGGGTCCTGGGATCAGGCCCCGCATCAGGCTCCCTGCTCAGCGGGGAGCCTGCTTCTCCCTCTCCCTCTGTCTGCCACTCTGCCTGCTTGTACTCTCTCTCTGTCAAAGAAATAAACAAAATCTTTAAAAAAAATAAAATAAAATGACTTCCGTGAGTTTACATTATTTAAGGAGAAAAGAAGCCCAAAGTCTTTGCAACAATGACAGTAACATTTTTCTCTCCTTTCAGCAAATGGTGAGTGTGTTAGAATAGTTATGAGGGATGAAAGTGGTAAGGGTGGTGGTAGGTGATGGAAAGTGAGAGAAGAAAACAGTACAATATTATATAACCCATGATATTTAAAAAGTATTTATTAAATTTCATGGGATGTTATCCACCATATTCCATTTTTAATGTTTCCTGTATACAGTTTCCTTTCATTTGTTGTTAGAAGGTGAAAGAAATTCTCCTCAGTAATTTGTGTCCTGTAATTAATTTCTACATAGCGCAGGGTGTAGAGAGGTCAACAATAAAACAGAGGCGGAAAAATGCAGACATTCAATGTGGGGAATCCTACCAGGAGAAGATATAGGTCTTTTTAATTATATCGACGTTTAATCCTGGAGGCATCATCAACTAACCTGGCAAATCAAAACCCCAGCATTAAGTTCAAGGACAAACAGCAATGAATTGCAGAATGCCAGGCTCCTGGTAATCCAGGCAATGGTCTCCTTAACCCCTCTGCATCCTCTCATTTACTTTGGTTGCTAAATGAGGACACAAACACCTGTTCCAGCAGCAGGTGGCATTTGTTTATTATGGCTTTACCTGCTGGGTTTTAATCAGTCTGCAGCTGCAGGAACCCGCTTAAGTAACAGTTTATAGGACCGGATTTTTACCGAGTGGTATTTTCCATGAAGAAGCAAAGTTTCATTCAACACTTCCATCATACACAAAACACCACATAAATGGCTTTTATTTCTCCATCTCTCTTCCCCTAACATTTAGGACTACTAATTAGTGAATCATTTCACATGCAGAGTTGGAAAGCTAAGCTCTTATTCTTCTGCCTTCAGGGATACTCTGTGTTATGTGCTCTCATTACAAAATCCCTGTTTCTTAGGAAGAGAACATCTAAACTCTCTCTGCTTGTGCTACTTTTCTTTTGTAAGCCTCAGAAGGATTGTTAAGGCAACTTCCATCTTAGAAGGGAAAAAAAATAAATAAAAAGAATCAATAAGAAAAAAAAAAAGCACTGCATCTAGATGAGAATGCATCTCTGTACTTAAACTACATAACAACTCTTTAAAAAAAAAACACAATAAGAATTTCAAAATTACTTCAATACCACAAGGTAAAAAAAGACATTATGAGAAGTGAACTTCCTTCCTGATGATACTCCGATTTTCTATCAATGTAGATCTTCCTCTAATTTTTTTAGAAAGCACTCATTTTTTTTACTACATCTTTTGGAAGATGGTTATCATTCAATTAATATTAACAGAACATTTATGCAATTTGTGACTGAAACAATGAAAATATATTAATGATTGTCAATCTCTTCAGATCAGTAACTCTTTCACTCATAGTTTTATATTCAGGGCTTAACAGAGATGTTACAAAAAGTAGAACTCTTTAAAAACTTTGAAAAATGAGGGAATGAGCAAGCAATGTTGCTCGCAAATTACCCACAAGAGAAATCCCAGACATTATGTGCCTCCTGATGAAAGCAAACCGACAAACCAAAAAGCAACTACAACAGCTTCCAGTCTTGCCAAATTAATTGAGCATTGAAAATAGCTGGACAAGACTCTGATCCCCTCCTCCTGCCAATTAAAAAAAAAAAAATGCCATCATCAACACACTTGCTCAAACAAAATTTCTAAGAATCCTCCAGCATTTCCTCTTTCCCTTATCTCCTTCACCTTACATCTGATCCATCAGCCATCTCCATGAGGGCAAAGACATATCTATCTTGCACTGATGGATCCCCAGGCTTTATACAGCCTGCCACAGACTACGTTTTGAAAGAAAAAAAGTATGACTATATGATGAATGAATAAAAACATATTGGTTACATAGCATAAGTAATAATTTCTTCCAAAAACAATACATATTACCAGATTGGCATTGTAGTTTATAGTTAAAAGTCTAGGCATCTTTACCCTACCACTTACAAGTTCTTTGATCAAGCTCTTTGTGTAGTTTTTTGTTTTTTTTTTTTCTCATCTGCCAAATGCATATAATAATGGTACTTAACTCATAGGTAGTTTGGGGAATTAAATGAATTAACATGTATAAATTACTCAGAGCAGTATTTGGCATATAGTGAGTGCAAACAAAATGCAGCTGAAAAACACACTGCCTATACTCATAGATGTAAATATACTTATTAATTAATGATTTTAATTTTAAGTCTTTGTGAACTCATAATCCTGTTATGAATGTAATAGGATCCTTCTTCTAGTCCCTTCTATTAGAATTTCACATTACTTGAGAATGCTTTTCTCTGAGCAACAACAGAATCAATGGTACAATTTACAGAATACTTTCTGTAGGATGACCCCATCTTCTCCCTAATATTGAAGGTACAGGATTATTCTGATTCCTTTATCCACCTATTTAAGAAAGGGAAGTGTCTGATGTCTGGATCATAGGGGTGATAATAGTAGAAGAAAAAAGAGAATTGAATGAAGTAGGAAATATAGAGTGGATAAGAATCTATATAATGTGTCAACAAAATTAGATATGGCTCAGAAGAGAAGGAAGTATGAAGTTAGGGAGGGAGAAAAGGAATTAAGGAGGGAAAGAGAAATATAAAAAATCAAGGACTCTAGGAATGGTAGTAATGCTATTTATTTAGTCAATGATACAGGAGAGATAAGGAAAGACACTTTGTTAAGACTTGATTGGGATATTTGTCTGAAACCTCCATCATAATTCTGTCTGGATACATCTAGGATTTAATACTAGAACCATATTCTTATATGTTGGATATATAGTATCAGTAAAGGGTAAGCGTGCTTGGTTGGCACAGTTGGTTAAGCATCTGACTCCTGGTTTTGGTTCAGGTCATGATCTCAGGGTCCTGGGATTGAGCTCCACACTGGGCCCCACACTCAGCCTCACACTCAGTGTGGAGTCTGTTTGAGACTCTCTCCCTCTCCCTCTGCCCCTTCTGCTCATGCTTTCTCTCTCTAAAATAAATAAATAAAAATCTTAAAAAAAATGGTAGTAGGAATTCTGAGAGCAGATAGAGTTTGGGACACATGAAATAAAAAGAAAAGACTGCAGGGGCACCTGGTTGGTTCAGTCACTTAAGCGTCCGATTCTTGATTTCAGCTGAGGTCATGATCTCAGGGTCGTGAGATCGATCCCCACATCAGGCTCCATGCCCAGCATGGAGCCTGTTTAAGATCCTTTCCCTCTCCCTCTGCACCCCCCCCCTTGTGCATGCACTCTCTTTCTAAAAAATAAATAAATAAAAGAGATGACTGTAGAGAAGACAGTGGAAGAGAATAGAAGACAAAGGGTTGGAATAAGAGGAGTCACAAGAAAACATCTTCAGAGGAATACAGTGAAAATTTTAAAAAAGAAGAAGGAATTGTATGAGAAGCCAGCTGCCACAGGGAAGCAGAGCTAGAAGAGGATATCGAGGAGATAACAGAATAGGTTGACTGGTAGGCATTGGTGACAAAACAGAAAATCATGTTGGAAGAGGTGTGCCTGGAAAATCCAGTATAAGAGCATGAGAGGTAGGAGGAGAAAATAAAGTGGAAGTAGATCTGCGTGCACAACATTCTCCCAAATTACAACAGTAAAATTTTAAACTTGATAGGGGAATACAGCTGATGAATTTTTCTTCAGAGAGGGCTTATTTAAGCTGGGATTGAGAGCATAGGGACAGATATTGAAAAAAATGCAAAATGAAAGTTAATATATGAATACCAATCTTGGGATTAGAACAGAGGTGGGTCAGATTGGAGAAGGAAGGTGGTGTCTTGAAGGGATCACTGGAGCAAAAGCCTAGACAGTGGATTCTCCTCTTAGCTCCAATGCTGATCAGCTATGTGGGTGACTTATCACCTCTCTGAGCCTCAGTGGCTTCCTTCTAACATAAATGTTTTGAACTAAATAATGGTTAATTAAAGTTCTTCCACCAGTAGAAATAACACTTTTCCATCAGACATCAGTTGTAGTTTTGAAACAGTAGTTACAAAGAAAGGTGATTTATTTATAATAAAAGTTACAGGGTAAAAATGTTGAGAGTATAAAAATGGTTGGCCTTGGTCAAGATGCTTTTTCAACTTATTGAGATAAATGGTGCAGGTATGACTTGCATTTTGCAAGTGAACTAAAACATATATATTCCATTCCCATCTATGTTATTGACTGGGGAAAAAATCTTCAAAGATGGATGTATTAAACAAGTATTAGTCTCAGAGCAAGTTGAATATACTCGTGCTAGAAATATATACATTGCTGGGTTTTCTTTTTTTCTTTTTCTTTTTTTTACAACCCTGGAAAGTCTCCTGAGTTTTTCTAATCTCTCTTTTCTCTTTCTCAAGCCAGAAGTCCACAGACTTTTTTCTGTAAAGGGCCAGATAGCAAAGATCCTAAGCTTGCGGGTCATACGTCTCTGTTGCAACAGTACAACTCTACCACTGAAGCATGAAAACAACAACAGAAAGTACGTATGTGAATGAGCATGCAGACTTTATGTGTAGAGCAAACAAGCACTGGATGTGGCCTATAGGCTGGAGTTGGCTAATCTCGGGCTTATCCGACTGGAATATGTTAATTAAGAAGGAATTCAGTGTTCAATTTTCTTCTGGTTCATTTCAGGTCTCTTTACATGTCACAAATATTTGATATTATAAAATATAATAAGGAAAAGCACTAAACTATGTTAAGTGTTCTGTATTTACCTGATATTGAGACTTCAAAGAACCCTTCAGAAGTAATTTTTAAAAAATTTTTATCTGAGGAAATTGCAATGGAGTAAGGCCATATAGCCAAATGTCAGAGTCAGGATTTGAGAACAAAATATTTAATTTTTCCATTATGCCAGCCTTCCTGCCATGGATAAATCCCTCTGGTACGTCTCTTCCAGAATATTCAGAAGAAATTAGTTTGACATTGGGTGGTACATAATTTTCAGACATTCAGTTTTCTACCCAAGATTTTCCTGAAGTATATACCACAGTGATATCGAGGCTGAGTCTTTGAAAGAGGAAACTGGCTTATCTTCCAATCAGGAAGAGGATTATGGTTAAAAGGATGATGCTAATCACTCCAGAATCTCATTCCCTAAGCATTATTGACCAAAGGAACTCAGACTCTGGAGCAAGACTGAAGTTCCCATCAATCTTCAGTTGCTGTTGACAGATGAACTTGGAACTCCACAAACAGTTCTGTGTGAGACTTGAGCATTCTCTTGGTTCGGGCTGTTTCTGCTTTCTCTTTTTGTTTTTGCCATTACTCATTTCCCAGAGACAGAGTAAAACAAGTTTCTTTGTTCTTCCCTCATTATATAACAGAAGAAAAAAAATGGAAATCGTGCTATTTTGGACTTTTGTCTTTGGGTTTTATATGTGACAAAGGTATAAAAAGAAAGATTCTTATTGTTCTTTTATTACTTAACAAAACAAAGCATTATAACCCATGTTGTCAAAGATGTGGCCATTTTTAGGCATCTTTCTCTCCTCACTGTGGCACTTTCTCCTGGGAGAACAAAGTCGTCACACAGTTCACTACATACTTTTCTTTTTCAAAGCAAAGGAAGATTTTTTTTTTTTTTTAAGATTTTATTTATTTATTTGAGAGAGAGAGAATGAGAGAGAGCACATGAGAGGGAGGCAGGTCAGAGGGAGAAGCAGACTCCCTGCGGGACTCGATCCCGGGACTCCAGGATCATGACCTGAGCCGAAGGCAGTCGCTTAACCAACTGAGCCACCCAGGCGCCTGCAAAGGAAGATTATTAAGGTCTCATCTGACCAGAGACCCTCTCATTTGGGCCATCTGTCTCTTTGTGCTTTCTTGAGGGAATACAAAAAAAAGGACATTTTTTTTTCCTTTTTATCCTCATTTAGTGTTTTATGAGATTGTGTGTTAAGCCGTATTTTAAGAATTTGAACAAGCAGAGACCCTGCCACTTTGAACATTTTTTTTTCTTTTCCTTTGTGTTTGCCATTTCAGTTGGAGAAATCACACGTATTTTTTCCCTCTATTAATATTAAGGGAAAGGCTATCTTAAGACTGCTGTTCTCAAGGCCAATTTTGTTCTCCCATTATTGTTCTTACTTTAAGGATGTGATCTCAGGATTGATGTGCACCAGAACCTAACCTGCCAGGTGGACATTCATAGAAAATTAAATGACATTCACCTACTCCTCAAATGGCCAATTGCACATGTGCAAAGTGAAATATTTTGCCTCTTGGAAAATAAACGAAAGGCAAGGAGGGAGTAAGATGTGGAAAGAGGGTTCCCTACCAATAAAATAAAAATTTTAACATTTCCATACATCTAAGATTGTTCAAAGTTGCCTCTTCTGAATATAGCTAAGAGAAGTAAAAGGGCAGATATTCGGGGTTATTATTTTCATAAGAAGCAAAATGAGATTGATGATCTAAATATTATTGTAGGACCTCCATCGATATTTATTTTATGTAATAAAATGATACCTAATGGTTCCTAATCTGTGTGAAGTTATCACTGACACAAGAGAAGCAGGTGTCAGTGGTAAAGCTAATTCTACTGCTGCTTTCTCAGTTTGAAAACTGCACGTCACTGGGCTGTTGTTTCACAGCGTGGTTACCGTGGGTGTTCATTACAATCACACCAAGCATCTAAATCATTTTTAAAGCCGCTTACACTAAGAATAGTTTTATGGTTATTAATCTCATATTGGTGTTCATGATAATCGTTTCGCTTCCATATTCAGTAAAAAAATATTAGCCATCTACTCTGTGCCAGGCACTGTTGTATACCCTGAGAAGGTAGAGATATAAAGACAAAGAGGTCTCTGCAATCATTGAGTTTTTACTTTTTTTTTTTTAAGATTTTATTTATTTATTTGAGAGAGAAAGAATGAGGCACAGAGAGAGCATGAGAGGGGGAGGGTCAGAGGGAGAAGCAGACTCCCTGCTGAGCAGGGAGCCGGATGCGGGACTCGATCCAGGGACTCCAGGATCATGACCTGAGCCGAAGGCAGTCGCTTAACCAACTGAGCCACCCAGGCACCCGAGTTTTTACTTTATATAACAGCACGCCACCTTCTAATATCACAAGATTATCCTCACTGGTGCTTGTTTAACTATTTGTCAAGGTATGTGCCAAGCGCCATATTAGTTGGATGCAAGGCAATGTTTAAAGGAACATAACTTATGGAAAAGTATAAAAAATACAAGTAAATGGACACTTGGAATTTAAAATTGTTGTTAACTTTAATGGTTATATAATTATTGAGTAATAATATGTGCTAGTACTCTGTTAGGTTTTTGGAATGTGTTATAAGACAAGACAGAGATGACTTCTATTCCAGGGAGATGGATTATAGCACATAATGGGAGTAAGAACAGGTTACCACGGGAACTCAAAGGAGTATTCTTTAGGAGTCAATGAAGTCTTCTTTTTAGAAATTATTTTATAGCTAAGAGCTAAAAATAAGAGAAGTCTTCAAGCAAAAAGAAAAATGGAAAGTATTTAGCATGTACAAGGTGATAACATAGCACAGACAAAGGCCTGTAGTAAAGAAGGAGTATGACTATGTTCCTGAAGCCTGCTGAGCATCATTTGTCATAGCTGGATTAGATTTCAGTGTCATTTCTCACAGCTGAGTTAGATTTCAATATGAAATATGGTCTGGTACAAAGTGGCCAGAAGAATAAGCAGAAGACTTCCAACTTTAGAGAGATCTTTGTCAACCATATAAAGCTACTTAAACTTTACACTGAGGGCACTAGAAATATGAAGAGTACTAGTCAGACCATGGTATAGAATAGTGGTATCTCTTTGGGTGACTACCAACTCATACCAGGATTTTCCTTGAGAATCACCAAATATATTGAGTTCTAGGTTCTAGTTCCAGACACTTTTAGGTTCCATTACCTTGCCCTTGGGCCATAGCTGATGTATGCAGATATAGACACCTGATTCCAACTAAGTCTTTTTGTATCTAGCAATGAAATAACACAAAAAATCGTTGTGTCATTGGAGTCAAGTCATGTTACCAGTATCATAAGAGATACAAGTCCCATAAATCCCTGCTTTTGAGATTTGCTGGAGTAATTCTGATTGTTTTCCTTCCCCAAATTTCAGTTTATCTCTTTGTATAAGTGCTATGAGTTACCTTAGTGTTTGTGCATTCCATCATTGAATAAATTAGTTAGCAGTCTCCATAGTTAGCAAATAATCCTAACTACTAGGCATGATGAAATGTTCCCTCTTTCAAGAATTCTTCCCTGACTTCCCAAGTTTGACTTATATTATTCCTTCTTTTTGGTCACCTTGAACCCTTGTTTGTCCCTACCATAACATTCATCAGTCTTGTAATTATTTTCTTAAGATTTATTTATTTACTTGAGAGAGAGAGAGAGACAGAGAGAGAGAGAGAGCAAGTGCAGGGGGAGGGGCTGAGGAGGGGCAAAGGGAGAAGGAGAGAGAGAATCTCAAGCAGACTCCCTGCTGAGCATGGAGCCCCGACATGGGCCTCAATCTCACGACTCTGAAATCATGACCTGAGCCAAAATCAAAAGTTGGACGCTTAACCAGCTGAGCCACCTAGGTGCCCCTGTCTTGTAATTAATTTTAATTCAACCTTCTTATGACTAATCCACACTTTGTCAAAGCTATGATGTTAACATGCTTGTGTCTAGGTACTGTTTCTTTTGTATCACTGTTTTTCTAGAACTTAGTAAAGAATCTGGCACATAATAGGAACTCATTAAATGTTTGGCAAAAGATTGAATGAATGAAAATGATTATTTGAAAAGGAAGACTCAGTCAGCAAACAATGTAGCTCTGATCTACAACAATTTATAAATCCCTATTCTGAGGACCATATTCTTGGGGCAGGAAAGAAACTGAAAACTTTGATGTGACATATAGGCCCTTGATTTTATAACAATTTTATATGCAGAAATGAAGTAATTAAGATTCATTTAAGGTATACAATGACTGAAAAGTAAGATAGAACTTACTTTCTGCCCATGGCAGTTCAGATCATGCACTTATCAAATTCCACGTTATAATCAGGCTTGTCAGGTACTTCTACTAACCGGGAAGCAATTCAAGTTTCATTATTTCAGATATTTTAACAGTTTGTATATTTTATTCTCAGTTAATCAAATGGGAACCTGACTTCTATACCTCTCTGATTAACTCGGGTAGTATGAATGTTTCTAAGACATGGTTCATTGAGTGCTATTAAATACGGAAAGGAAAAACAAAAAAGAGATGGAATAACTGAAAATCATATCTTGGAGACCACCTATGTCGCTATGGTTTTCCCACCCCATGAAGCCATAGAAGAGGTCTTGTCCAACTGTTCCTAATTATAACCTTCTCACATTGTTGTATGGAATATATTCCTTCAGAATGAATCACGCTTGAAACACTAAGGGTACAAGATGTGCAATCCAGGGTAGAAGTGCTAATGGAGGACACAAACGGGGATTTTGCCTTTGGAGTCCAAGCTGTGAATTAGTAAAGCTCATTCTAAATCAGATGACCAATGAGTGGGACCTGAAATATCCCAGACCAATCATTTTGAAAGATCTCATTTTTGTGTTATTGTTTCTTGTGACATTTTGCCTTCAGTGCTCAGTAGAAACTTCAAGAGGAAGCTATTTTCACTACTTTTTTTTTTTTTTTTTAATTACCAAGAGTGTAGAACATTTTCATCCAATTACCACTTCCCTTTGCCACCTGAGCACAGCCAGCAGTCAGCACAAGAAAGTGATAATGGAAAGATACTGTCTAACCAGGCCATACTACTCTTCAAAAGAACAAGACATAATATAAAATGCATGTCTTCTCTGACCTTGACTTTCATTCCCCTGTTTTACTTGGCTGAGAATTTAGCAGATATTGATAGCAGCCATAGCAGAAGACAAAGTAGTGACAAATATACTGATAACATTGAACAGGCCCTATGTTGGACTGCAAATTTTGGTTCTAATACTCAGCTAGTTACTCTCTTGCTGAGTGATGGTAAGCAATGACTGCCTCATTCTGACAGTCAAATGCAGTTCACTGTATTTGATACTTGACATGATTTAAAGAAAAGGAGTGATTTGAAACTATTATGGAAACAAAAAATAGGAGATTTCAATTTACTGTTAGAATTCTAGGCAACAGTGGAAATCAATACAAAGAAAGCAGGTCATTCCTACAGCCACAGCACTGGGGTAAGTACTATATGTACATCATGGCATAGAATCTTCACAAAAGTGCTACAGAGTGGGTGTCATTAGCTCCATCTGACATATGAAAATGGAGGTCTAGGAAGTTTAATTAGCTTGCCTAAGATAACCCAGCTACTAAGTAAACGAGTCAGGGTTCAAAGGTAAAGATGGCTGCCCACGCATTATATCACAATTGCAAAGTCAGCTCCTGAAAACACAAAAGAGAAAAGACTGAGGAACAGAGGTTATTTTTTTTTAAAATCTCATGTACAAAAAAAACTGTACTAGGATGGTTACTTATGCTAAGGGTTCTTGTTAGGTATTAGGCAGTGAAAACGTTCTTTAAACAAGTAAGTTTAAGAAGTTCTGAGTTAAAGGAAAAAAATCACGTTATTTGCTGTAAGACTTCCTGTAGTCTTTCATATGAATTACACATTTGTGAGACTGTATGGAGGATGCAACGTTTTTCAACATATCTGACTATAAAACATTTTTATTTTGAGAAGCATCTCATGAGATTAGTTCTCTGTGGAATATACATTATAAGATACAGGAAGGGGGAAAATATAAAAGATTCTTTGGTATTTTTACTGAATGAAGGCAAGCCACATTCATTTCAGAAATCAAGAAGAAATATAGCCCTAGGGATTGGTTCTGAGGGCAATTAGATATTAGAATAAATATTGAATAATCTGTATTATTAACAGACCTCTTCTGAAATTACTCCTTTTTGTAAACGCTGAAATAGAAAGAGGCATGACTCAGATCCTTTCTTTAGGGACATCATAATCTAACTTAGTGGTTTGCAATCAAGAGTCATGGCATAACGGGGGCAGCCAACAAACTCTTCCAAGTTCTACATTCTG
Source organism: Mirounga leonina (assembly GCF_011800145.1). Lineage (NCBI taxonomy): Eukaryota > Metazoa > Chordata > Mammalia > Carnivora > Phocidae > Mirounga > Mirounga leonina. The sequence goes on along the minus strand of NW_023270323.1, from coordinate 58,331,486 downwards.
TGATGTATGAGGTGCCAAATTCTTTATGTACGTGAACTCATTTCATTCTATAGTAACTCCATGAGGTATGTACTCACATTGTCTCTTTTTCACAGATAAAGAAACTGAATGGAAATGAGATTAATTTGTCCAACATTCTGCATCTCTAATGTGCTGACTCCAGAATTCAAACTCAGATCTATAATCTTGCATAGGCCAGAAGAATCAGACTCTATTGGTATGGGAATTGCTGGTAGTAGGTGAAACATGAAGATAATTGGTTGCAATTGAAATATTCTGACTCAGCATATATATGATTCTGACTCTTCTCTTTCTCTTTCTCTCTATATATGTTGAGAAGATATTTTTACAAATCACCCGTGGAGATTTTTTTTTTTTTTTTAATTTGTCGGAGAGAGAGAACAGGCAGGGGGAGCGGCAAGCTGAGATAGAAGCAGTATCCCTGCTGAGCAAGGAGCCTGATGTGGGACTCGATCCCAGGATCCTGGGAACATGACCTGAGCCCAAGGCAGATGCTTAACGACTGAGCCACCCAGGCGCCCCACCCAAGGAGGTTTTAATACTGATAATTCATAAACAGCTGGTTGAGAAATAGCATACTTGTCTGTACCGTAGCCTCAAAGTAAAAATCATAATTTAATTCTGTAACCTGTAATTAAACTTCTATAACTCTTCATAAGTAGCTACTTAAACTTTACTGTAAGAAATACTTATATAGTCCTCCGTTTCAAATACGACATCGCTTATACTTTCTAGTTTGCTAGTGAATGTTAACCCATTCCCTGGACATAGGTAGTCTCGCTAAGCTTTGTTCTATCTATTGAAAATAATAGACTAAAAAATAGAATATGAATGGAAGGACAAAAATCTACCATTTTAAATGAAAGTTCTCAAAATGAAATTCTCCTAGTAGTTGCTCAGTAGAGACAACTGAAATACATAAAATTGACCTGTGTGTTCTTTGCAAAGGTAAAGATGAGAAAATATATTCAAGATTTCTTCCAGCTCCTCTGATACTGGTATTAAAGGCAAGGATCTGTTTAATATCCTTTAATGTAGAGAATTATCAGTAAAAAGCCCTGAAATGTGACTTACATAATTAAACAAACAAACAAACAAACAAAAAACACTAAGAAGCAGCGTGACCTCGAGCAAGTCACCCGCCCTCTGGGGGGTTAATTTTTCTAATCATCCAAATAAAAAGCTAATAGGGCACCTGGGTGGCTCAGTCAGTTAAGCATCTGCCTTTGGCTCAGGTCATGGTCTCGGTGTCCTGAGATCGAGTCCCCCATCGGGATCCTCTGCTCAGCGGGGAGCCTGCTTCTCTCTCTGCCTTTGCCTCTGCCTGCCGCTCCCCTTGCTTGTGCTCTCTCTCTGTCAAATAAATAAATAAAATCTTTTAAAAAATAGCTAATAATTATAAAATGATCTCCCACCAAGCATTTACTATGGACACGATTCTGTGTTAAGTACTTTATTTATATACAATCTAACGTTTATTCCTATTACAAAATCAAGTGATGTAGTTATTTTTTTTTTTTTTTTATTGTATATAGATATAACTGACATAGAAGGATAAATGGCTTGGTGAGGTGATTTGGACAATAGATGGCTAAACTGGGTTTAGCCTCAAAACCTGTTTTCTGGAAACTGTGTTGCAGGCTTTGCTTATAGAAACTAATGTCTCCTTCACTGTATAATTCTTTGATTTTAAAGGTGTTAAAATAAAATAGTACCTTACTGCTGTAGAAGAGTTCATATAACTAACTTCTGATCATTGACTCACATATTTGTAGGACACTTTAGATTTGAGAAAATCTGGCTCAGTATTGCGTAGAAAACCAGGAAGAAATCTTGCTTTGTATTTCATACATTTTGACAATTATAATTCATAGCAATAATAATGGGAATAATAGTATTCTTCAGCTTGATTTGTTAACTACCTATTTCCTGCCTGTAACCTCACCAAAGATAAATATAGAAAGTCCTTGAGAAGGGCTTTGTTGTTATAATATTAGACTTTTAAAATTTCACTTTGACCTCTTTGAATCAGGTTTCTTATCTGGGAATCTGACCAAAACTGTTCATATCAGTAGTTTTGATCTGCTCTAAGTATAGGAAAAGAGCCAAATTTTTAAGTTCATTTTTTAGCTCTTTTAAGTTCTTTCTGATATCAAGGCAGAGGGGATTATATTCCAAGAGGAGAGAACACTGTCCATGACATGCTTGTGTAAATTCTCGGAGATGTTCAGTGTCCTGAGCCCTCCATTATCATCGAATTATTGAGCTTAATGAACTTTAGAACTCAGAGAGTTCAGTATTCTTATTTCATAAATAGCAGCATAAGGAAAGAAGAGAGCATTTGGGAGACAAAAAGGAAAAAAGAAGAAAGGGAAAAAAGATGGCACAAAATAAAACAATAAGATTGACATAATTATTTGCCAAGCTGTATATTAGACTTGTCTTATATGCTATCACAGTTAATGAGTTCATGATTAATACCTAACAATTCATAGATAAAAAAGTAAGATTTCAAATACAATAAGGAAGTTGTCATAGGTGTGTTTTATGGGACAGTGTTAGATTGAAGTCTAAAAGGGTTTTATATCATGCTGCTCTTTATGATGTTCAACAATGTTAGTCTTCTTCAAGGTCATAAATTAGTGAGCGATCACAAATTTGAATTAATTTTTCTGTTTTCTTCCACAATGCCCTTTCTATTGTGCCTTACTATCTCTTTCCTAAGACATGTATACCTATGAAGCACTGCAAGGCACAGAGATGAGCATGATCTCAAAGTCTTTGGCTTATATGTCAATCAAGGCAAGAACACTATGGGAGGGGAGTAGTTTCTTTGAAGTCAAATCCATTCCAAATTTAGGGAAAGATAAATGGAGACATGTGCAGTTGTCAGTTTGATAGACCCCACGAAATTTAATAATGTGACTGTCGATGTGAAAATTATTATTATATTCAGGTTATGTTAAAAATGATTCAATTTATTTTACTTTGGAGAATTCATACTAAGAACTTTCATTTGTGTTATGCTTTAAAGTTAACTGCTTTAAAAACAGCAACAATGCTCACAACAACCCTGTGAATCAGATTATTACAATCCTTAGGGAAAAGGGAATATGAAGCACTGAGAATTAGAAAGACTTCTTGGTAGGCTTAATAAATGGCAAACGGGCTTGAAGCCAAACACTCTCAATCTAGTATATTTACTATACATAGCAAACCTGAACTAATTGACATTTGTAGAAACTTCCACCCATGAGGAGAAAATGCATTTCAGGTATGCTTGAGTCCTTCATCAAAATAGATCACATTTGATTTCAGAGAATTGAAGCTTTACCTTAAAATCCCATTAACTACTTTATTTCTATTAACATTTAACTATTAATAATTATCTCTATGTAAATAATAACTATTTATGTTTTAGTATGGGTGCTTGCTCACACATTCACCAGTTTTGTTTTTAGCGTTAAATATATCACATCAGTATATTCAGGTATCAATGCCTTTGAGATTCAGTGCTGTCAGGTGATGATACTGAAAACATATCACTCAACAGTGTGACTATATAATGCTCCATAAGCAAGTGTATTATTAAAAGGCATGATTTCATAAAAAGAGCAGTAGGTGAGTAATTAGAAAAACAGATTCAAGTCTCAGAAATAGCAGTAATTTTTTTAGACTTCAGATACCTTGGGTTTCTTTCTTTTTCTTTTTTTTTTTTCAATAGAATCAACTCGTTTGCAGTACTGCTAAGGTTAAGGATTGTATCAAAGGGTCATGGTATATAAGATAATTCAATACATTTGATGCAAATTGCATGCATTTGATATACTAGAAATGGACAATGTAGCAATATTTTCTATGAGTGAGACTGCTATTTGTGCAATATTTAAGCAGAAGTTTGAATTGCAGGTTACTGAAGTGGCATAGCCACTAGCTAACTGGGTGAACTCTGGTAATCTGTTTCACCTCTCTGAGCTTAAATCCCATCATCTCTGAATAGAAATAGTATCATATAACTAATTCTGTAGGTTAAATGCAATTTAAGGTTTTTAAATTCTCAGCTTGGTGATTTTACATAGAAACTGGTCAAAAGTACCAGGAAAAAAAAAAAAAAAAAAGGAAACAAATAGATTTACCAACCTCTGGGAGTCTATCCTTTAATTTAAATTTCAAGAAAATATTTATCAAGCAGCCTCCAGAAAAAAACATTTTGGTGGATGATAGAACACTTACTGGAGATTCTAACATCCCACTTTCTCCCTTGATCCCATAGTTGGCTTCTTTTGTTGTTCTGTAGCTGGTTATTCTGTGTAGGGAGTCAATACTGAGTACATGCTAATGTACAGAGTACACTTTAACTACAGAAAAAAGCAGCCATAGACAACACCATCATGTGCACTTTGTTTGCTTACTATGATTGTGTCCCCAAATTCATGTCCTCTTTCTTTTGGTACCCTCCAAAGGTGAGGAGAACCAGAGGCTTAATTGGCTTACATAGCCTGGTATAATTCACTTTAAGTAAAAATGCTGACACACAGCCATATGGAAAACCTCCCCATCACCCACTCCTCAATCTGGTGAAATAGTGTCATCATTCAAATCAGAGTATCTCCAGAACCGCACCCCCAAAGAATTTGCTAGTCTCTCTTTAGTACTCCCAATGCATGTGATGTATAATATCAAAAAAATACAACATTTATCATATTCATTTTATATACCTATATATAATAAAAGCAGATTGTCTTTGGCTGAGTTCTCCAGCAGCAGACCATAAAATTAGAATTCATATTAATTTGAAATGATTACTAAGAAATGTTACCCTGAGAAACAGTGAAGGGAATAAGGAAAACAAGAATAGGAGGAAGATAAGCTAGGCTGTAATTTAGGGTTAAGTTCCAAGGATTATAGCTTAAAGTATTTGTTCAGTAGGAAAGAATGGTCCAGCAAAGTAGGCGGGGCTTCATGCTTACCCACAGCATCCAAAGATTATCTTCTCCATTCCTGTGTTCCTGCTCTGGCTTCACCTCCAGTTGTAAGCTTCTCATCCAGACCCATGGAAAAGCGATTGTTGTGAGTGCAAACTCCTCTTGTTTCTGAGTCCCACAACTATTCCAAACAGATACACTGTATCCACACTTTAAGAATTCACAACAATTTTAATTGATTTTTTTAATATGGTTATAAGACGGCCATCTCTTTCTCCTATGGAACACTACATCAAGAACTAATGATGTAATGTATGTGATTAACATAACATAATAAAATTTAAAAAGAAAAAAATAAATAAAACAATCAAATGCAAATCTTATAAATAAAAAATGCAACATCAGAGATGAAGAATACCCTGATGGGCTCTACACTAGTCCAGCCACAAGTGAATAAAGGATCAGTAAAAAGAAGATAATTCAATACAAATCATCCAAACTGCTACCTAAAGAAGGGAAACAAGTAAAACAAATAAAAAGCAAGCAAACAAAAAGAGTCCAAGAGTTTGGGACCACATTGAAGAATTTAACATATGTGTAATTCAAGTCTCTGAAGGAGAAGGAGAGAACAAGACAAAGAATGATTTCATGAGACAGTGGACAAGCATTTTCCAAAAATTAATGAAGTACTACCAACCACAGATCCCAAAATCTCAAAACATCCTGAGCAAGTTAAATAACAAATGAAAACAAATAAATAAAATATCTAGACACGTCATAGTCCAACTGCTGAGAACTGAAGATACACAGCTAAAAAACAGAGAGTGACATTTTCAAATACTGAAAAGAAACAAACAAACAAACAAACAAACAAAAAAGAAATAACCTTTTCATCCAGGATTCTATATACAGTGAAAATATCTTTCAAAAATAAAAGCAAAGTAATTACTTTTTTGAAAAACTAAAGCTGATCTAGTTTATTGAAAGCATATTAGCCAAAACAAACAAATGAACAGAAACAAAACACAAACTGAAGGAAAGTTCTTGAGCCTACCAGACTTAAATTTAGATTAACAAAACAAAAAAAAAGATAAAGAACACCAAAAGTTGTAAAATCAGGGTAAATATAAAATATTTTTCTATTTTATAGCTTATTGCTATTATTTTTTATTTTTTCCTTTTTCAATAAATTTGTTTACTCTCAAATTTAGTATAGATATTCAAGTTAAAAGTTATTTCTCCAGAAGCTTGACAGTTTTCATCCACATCTAGATGAAATAAAATTAAGTGAGGAAACAAAATTTACTTGTTACATACTTAATAAAAACTGAAGATGTAGTAGAACAAAACAAAGATATGATCCAAGAATGAAGAAAATATCGTGCTTCAAGAAAGAGTAGAACAGAAGAAAATAAATCCTGTATTTGCTGATATTTGCTTCAGTCAATGAAATCAGTATATACTAGTTTATTTAATAAAGAGAATAATTAGATACCCAGGCATTTGAAAAACAAAAAAGAATGGTGTACAAGGAAGATATTAACTATATCCAAAGCAAACTAAAATGGAATATAACCTAATACTTCAGAGTTAAAAAGTGATTGTACATAGTATTCGTTCTGATGATGTAAAAGAAATAAAAAGGATGACAGAAGATAAGGAGTGAGCAACATGAAGAGGCGGAAAAGAGTGAAAGAACACTACTTTTTTTTTTTTTTTCCTTTATATCATTTGGAGTTAGAATGTACTGCCTAAAGTTGAAGCATCAAAAAATAAATTTTAATTAAAAGTAAGACATTAAACAAATAAATAAAAATAGAAGGTATATTAAAATTTTGATAAATGTGCAATACGAGGTTGAAAGAGAGAAATGTTGAAGAACACATAGAGTAAAAGATACTTAATAAACGTACCTAATTCTAGTGTATAGAATTTACCTGAATTCTGATTTAAATATCTAAACTGTTAAAAATATGATAATCTGTAAAATAAGTAAACTCATGTTATATTTAATGGTAGTAATGGGTTGCAATTTTTAATTGGATAATGATGCTGTGATCATGTCCAAAACAAAAGAATGCTTATTTTTTAATTTTTTTATTTTTTTTAAAGATTTTATTTATTTATTTGAGAGAGAGAATGAGAGACAGAGAGCATGAGAGGGAGGAGGGTCAGAGGGAGAAGCAGACTCCCTGCTGAGCAGGGAGCCTGATGCGGGACTCGATCCCGGGACTCCAGGATCATGACCTGAGCTGAAGGCAGTCGCTTAACCAACTGAGCCACCCAGGCGCCCCAGAATGCTTATTTTTTACATTTATACACTAAAATATTTAGAGACAAAATATTATATCTGTACTTCACTCCAAAATAATAAGAGGTGGGTAAGAATTGGTGGAGGGAATGAATGAAACAAAATTGGATATAGGCTGGTAATTGTTGAATCTAAGATACAGAGGTATGACACTATTCTTTAAACTCTTATATATTTGAGATTTTCTATAATAAAGGGCAAAGACATTGGAAAACAGAGAAAAGGAAAACTAGAATAAGTGAAAGAAATGCTTCATTTTTCATGGTAGACACTGAATAAGTCCATAAATCAAGATATATATATAGATATATGAAAATATTAATTACTATAACAACCTGAAGAATGAAAAATAAATGATTATACAAGAGGTAGTAAAGAGACAACTATGTATTATGTTATACATTTCTCTGTTTTGCTTGGATTCCCCTTCCGTTTGCATATATTACAATTTAACTTAAAAAATAGTTGAATACCTTAACAATAACAATACAGGTGTTAAGCCTGTAAACAGGCTCCATTTTGAAAATGTAACAACATAATGCCCCCTTTCCTACTTCTTTTTTGAGATAAGTATCCAATTTAAAAGCAAAGCATTGACAGTTTAAAAGCTACTCTGAATCTGCACATCTCCCAACACTGACATTCTGTTAACCCTTCCCCTGGTAGGAGCATGCCTCTTCAATATCCACTTTTTTTTTTTTTTTTTAAGATTTTATTTATTTATTTGACAGAGAGAGACACAGCAAGAGAGGGAACACAAGCAGGGGGAGTGGGACAGGGAGAAGCAGGCTTCCCGCCGAGCAGGGAGCCCGATGCGGGGCTCGATCCCAGGACCCTGGGATCATGACCTGAGCCGAAGGCAGACACTTAACGACTGAGCCACCCAGGCGCCCCTCAACATCCACTTTTGAAAATGAAAGCAAACCATAATGTAGCTCCATGATGCTATTTTTTTTATTGTTATGTTAGTCACCATACAGTACATCATTAGTTTTTGATGTAGTGTTCAATAATTCATCAGCTGTGTATAACACCCAGTGCTCGTCACAACACGTGCCCTCCTTAAAACCCATCACCAGGCTACACCATCCTCCCACCCCCGTCTCCTCTGAAACCCTCAGATTGTTTTCCAGAGTCCATAGTCTCTCATGGATCGTCTCCCCTTCTGATTTCCCCCCATTTAGTTTTCCTTCCCCACCCCCAATTTCCTCCGTGGTATTCCTTATGTTCTACATATGAGTGAAACCATTTGATTATTGTCTTTCTCTGCTTGACTTATTTCACTTAAACATAATCCCGTCCAGTTCCATCCATGTTGATGCAAATGGTAGGTATTCATCCCTTCTGATGGCTGAGTAATATTCCATTGTATATATGAACCACATCTTCTTTACCCATTCATCTGTTGAAAGGCATCGTGGCTCCTTCCACAGTCTGGTTATTGTGGACATTGCTGCTATGAAGTCTGCCCAAGCATGATGCTATTTTCAAAATGAGACCATAGTCTCTGAAAGCTTCAGAAGATTATGGAAGGGTAAGGACTTTGACTGGGGAGGAGAACTGGTAAGAAACTATTAAATTACAAATAGGTTATATATGCATATGTAAGAAAGGAAATCTATGGACTAAAAAAGTCCCCATCACATTTTGTCATGAAAACTTTAAAATATCGTGTCTTCAGTATTAAGTTACCATCACCTATGATCACGATAAAACAAAACAAAACAAAAAAAATCTTAAGATGTTTGTAGTATCTACTCTTTATCTCATTGGAAATTTTTTTTTTGTAATATAAAATAATTCTTATCTGATTTATATTATCAATATTATACTCCATGTGGTCAGGGCATATCCACCACACAGTTGATATAAACTTGTTCCATTATTACTCTGAGTAGAATTATTTATGGAAAAAAAAAAAAAACTAAGAAAAAGCCCTTTCCAACTAAAATTTAACCAAATGTCATGTGTGGAAGGATGGAGCAAACTGGGAAGGACCACCCTGACTGGTCAGAAGTTCTATTTTTGAGTGGATGATTACATCATATCAACACACACAAATTTTGTTTGTAATGTAAAGTCTATTCATTACTCTACTGAATAAATCTCTCCTAGTAAAGCAGAACCTACTAAGAAGTTAGTTAAATTCTGCTTTGGTTAGCATTAACAATGTCCTCCGAAGAGCAAATCTACTAGAATATTCCAGTTCCTCATTTTATATCCAAGAGAATTGATCACTCTTTCTGCAAACACATCCTCTACGTTATCATAGAACACTCCTCTAACCTTTTTTTTTTTTTTTTAAGATTTTATTTATTCATTTGAGAGAGAGAATGGGAGAGAGAGCACGAGAGGGGGGAGGGTCAGAGGGAGAAGCAGACTCCCTGCCGAGCAGGGAGCCCGATGCGGGACTCGATCCTGGGACTCCAGGATCATGACCTGAGCCGAAGGCAGTCACTTAACCAACTGAGCCACCCAGGAGCCCGAACACTCCTCCAACCTTAACCTATAATATTCTCCTGGGGTTTCTCATCTCTCCCTAGATAGCCCTTTATGCAATCCACTCCTGAAGTGAAATTTTTAATGGACATTTAAATCATGATGTTATCCTTAATAAAGCTCACCAGGGGTGCCTGGGTGGTTCAGTCAGTTAAGCATCTGACTCTCGGTTTCAGCTCAAGTCATGATTTCAGGGTCGTGAGATGGGGCTCTGTCCTGGGAAATGGAGCCTGCTTAAGATTCTCTCTCTCCCACTGCCCCCCCTCCAAAATCACCCCCATTCCCTCTTCTCACAGGCCCTTGTGCAATCTCTCTCTCTAAAAACAAACAAAGAAAAATAACAACTCACCGATTTCCATGACTTTAACCAACACCTATGTACCAACAACTCCAAAATACACATTTTTAACTTAGACATCTCATTTGAGTGCCAGACATATATTTACAAAAGCTTGCTTGGCAAATCTACTTTTGAATATTTCATAAGTATCTCAAACTTTGCATATTAAAAATAGAAGTCATGATTTTCCCCTAAATACAGTTCTTGCTCAGGATTTTCATCTTAGGAGATGGCATTACTCTTCAACCAATTACTAAAAACAAAACCTAGGGCATCCCCTCCACTCCATCTCCATTACTATCATCCCAATGAAAAACATTTTTCACCAATTAATTGATTTCCCATTTCCCTCTTGTCCAGAATAAATCCATTTTTTTTTCACATTGCAGCCTATCCTGTTTTTAAAATGCATGTCAGAGCATATAACTTTGCTTATGTAGGTTGTTGAATTAATCTATTCAGTTACATGTTCATTTTCTAATTAACTGATATGAACAGTTCAAGTACTGCCTAGTAGTTTATTGCTGCAGGTCAAAATGTCTCAGCGGATATGCAATTCTAAAAATGGCTCTGCGACTATAGTAGTTTTATTTATCCACAAGCACTTAAAAGCATCAAGAAGCTTCTAATTGCTAACAGGGAAAGACCTCACCTTTCCCAGCCTGTCCTCCCTGACCTATATGCAGAACAGATATTGTCATTTCTGACAAGAAGAATGAAGCCGACCACTAATAATATGTGACAGAAGTAATTAATTTGTACATGTGAGAACCTATCAATCCATTGTAGCAGAGTTCTCTAAGGAAGATTTTTCACACAATTGCACATTTCCCAGTCAGATACCTTGATAATTGGTAAATGTGAAATGCAGTGGCCGTACTTTATAGAATGTGGTTCCCTATCACGTATGGCCTGTGATGTCCTAGAATTAGAAGAACTGCTACAGGCAACAGTGACCCGACAGACAGCAAGTCTCACTTCCAGACAATTACCGTTAAAGACATAACCTACTTAAACGAAGTAACAGGGGATTGCATATCACATAAGGAAATAAGGGCATAGATGAGGGTAGCATTTTAAAATTCTATTGCAAATAGGTAATTAGCAGGTAAAAATAGAAAATAAGCTTGCTCCAACTGTTCCCAGTTAAGAGGGAAGCTTATTATTGGAATCCAATACGTGGCGTAAAGCAAAGCCAGGTAAGTAAAGCAGAGGTTGTGGAGTTCAGGTGAAAAATCAGGAAGAAAAAATTTACTCATTTGTTTCCTTGAATGCTGTATAAATTTTCACTGATACAATGGATTCATTATGTAGCCCAGTTCTTTTTTTTTTTTTTTTTTAAGATTTTTATTTATTTATTTGGCAGAGAGAGACACAGCGAGAGAGGGAACACAAGCAGGGGGAGTGGGAGAGGGAGAAGCAGGCTTCCCGCAGAGCAGGGAGCCCGACGCGGGGCTCGATCCCAGGACCCTGGGATCATGACCTGAGCCGAAGGCAGACGCTTAACGACTGAGCCACCCAGGCGCCCCATGTAGCCCAGTTCTATATAAAAAAAAGTCATTTTGTGTTTTAATGGATGGTGTATAGTAATAAGACTGTGAAAATCTGATTAAAACAACTTCCCTTATTAGAAATTCTTTGTGGAAAGTATTTCTTATTTTTCTATGTGCTCCTTGCAGTGATAGTATCTGAGTTGTGGTGATAGAGATAAAAAAGAAACTTGTCTTACATTAACTAATGTACAGTGTCTTTGTTTTGCCATTAGCAGCATTTTTTTGTTAACACCTTTCATTTTCTTTCTTTAAGAATATCAATATGAAACACTCTACCAAAACTACAAAACAACTCTGTTTATTTATATAACATCAGAAATAAAACACACACATATAAGTTTTCTGTTAGCATATGGTAATTTTTTTTTAAATCTAGTTTTTTTACTTGTTTGCTTATGTTTTAAGAATTCTGTTAAGGAGGGTGCCTGGGTGGCTTAGTCGGTTAAGCGTCTGCCTTCGGTTCATGTCATGATCCCAGGGTCCTGGCATCCGCTCAGCGGGGAGTCTGCTTCTCCCTCTCCCTCTGCCACCCCCCCACTCGTGCTCTCTGGTTCTCTATATCACTCTGTCAAATAAATGAAATCTTAAAAAAAAAAAAAAAGAACTCTGTTAGGAACTCCGCTATTCTTATAGGGACATAAACATGTTCATAGATTAATTGTAATCTTTTATTAAATATCGGATATATACAAATAATATTTCCATCATATGTGTTCAACTTAAGGTCTAAAATCAGTAACTTTATTCTCCTCCAGAATATTATAATGACCTAAGAACAGTTTATGCTATTCCATTCCCTCCCTTTTCTTTTCAATTCTTGTTTAGATTTTGTATCTTATTTTAACCCCTTGTGGATTGATTATGTCATCGAAAAGCAGCTGTTCAAATTGTTTTTTTTAATTATGTTCATTTAGCCAGCATATAGTACATCATTAGTTTTTTGGTGTAGTGTTCCATGATTCATTAGTTGCATATAATACCCACTGCTCATCACCACATGTGCCCTCCTTAATACCCATCACCGTGTTACCCCATCCCCCCCATCCCTCCCTCTGTAACCCTCAGTTTGTTTCCTGGAGTCCAGAGACTCTCATGGTTTGTCTCCCTCTCCGACTTCTTCCCATTCAGTTTTCCCTCCCTTCCCCTATGGTCCTCCACCCTGTTCAAATTCTAACCCCCACAATCTGGAAATGCGCCCTTATTTAGAAACGGGTCTTTGCTGATGTAATTAAGTTACAATGAGGTCACACTGGAGTAGGAGTGGGACCTCTTCTTTATAAGAAGAGAAGAGATGCACAGACACACAGTGAGAATGCCACACAACCATGAAGTAGAGATTAGATGATGTATCTACCAGCCAAGGAATGCCAAGGATTGCCGGCAGCTTATAATAAGCTAAGAGAAAGGCACAGAGCAGATATCCCTCAAAGCCTTGAAAAAAAACCATGCCCCTGCTGACAACTTGGTATGAAACTGCCAACCTCTAGAAGTGTGAAAGAATAAACTCCTGTTGTTTAAAGCCACCCAGTTTGTGGTACTTTGTTACAGAAGCCCAAGGAAACTAATATACTCCTCAAATGTGATAATATTGTTACCTTATTTAGGAAGTATTTCTTTATGTATGCTCATATAGTCACCAATATCCTGGATTATGATCTCTTCTTTCATGTCAAACAATTTTCTATCAGGGATCCTTACCCTTGATCTATAGAATAGTCTAGAAAATATTTATGAGGGTTTTGGGGCCATAAAAACAATAGCAACCAAACTAAACCAAAACTGTAACAACAACAACAAAACCCTCAGTTTGTATCCATCCGAGCATGTCTTTATTTTGCCTTTACTCTTGGAAGATGGTCACTGGGTGTGCAGTTAGGCTCACAGTTACATTCTCTCAGCACTGCACGGGAAATGATGTTCCCTCTGACTCTCATTTCCGCTTTTGGGAAGTCAGTTCCCAGTCTTGTCATGGTTCCCTTGTAGGCAATTTGTCTATCTCGCTGTATAATTTTAAGATATTCTCTTGGCTGTTTGTTTTGTGCAGATTCAGTAGGATATGTCTAAGTTCAGATTTCTTTTATACTGTTAAGAACTGATTAGATTTCCTGAATCTGAGGATTACTCTAAGTTTGGGAACCTGCTCAGCCATTATCTCTGAAGACTGTCAATTCTCTCTTAGGTTTTTTTGGAAACCAACTTACATGCATATTGTATTCTCGATCATTCCCATTGCTTGTCCTCTCTTTAATATATCAAAACTTTCTTTCCTCCCTTCTGTTATTTTATTTGTAAAATGTATCCATCTATATAATACACTTTACATTTTAATTGATCTTTTTTCATATATCGTCAGATATTTGCATCAACCCTTGTTAAGTGTATTTTAATTATTTTATTTATCTAAGATAACATATACTTAAAATTGTGTTTTGTCTTATAACTCCAATATCTGTACATCTTGGGAATGGAAGCTTCTTGTCTCTTAGTTTTGTAAGCTCCTGCTCTTGATGATTCTTTCATTGTTGTTCGTGTGATTTTTTTTCTTATCTGTGATTTTATTTCTCCTGAAAAATTATCTATGGGATTTTTATCAGGTTTGGCTGAAAGCAGCAGTCCCCTAGAGAGTACTTGCATTTGCTTCTGCCTGGTGCCTGAAGGTACTTACATGGGATCACTTAAAAATAAATTTTCAACTTGAAAGTTTCAGCTCACTAGCTGCAAATCCAGATGAGGGCCAGTTTGTGAGTATGAATCCTCAGGAGAAATTTCTTCTTCTTTCCATCCAATGCCAAGATCCCAGCAGACATGTTTCTTTGTTATTTTTTTTTTCCTATAGTGAATTTATTTCTCTTTAGTTTGTACCACTGGTGCAAGTGCATCTGAGCATAACAGGTTTTGGAAACTGTTTTATTATTATTACTAGATGTGAATATACTTATGCCCTCTGGTCTAGCAATTTCTCTCCTCTGTATGTATTCAGTGCAAATGTGTGCATATGTGCAACAACAACAAAAAAGTACAAAAATGATGGATGCGTTGGCTTTAGGGCAAAACCCAAATGCAACCTAAATGCCCATCAATAGTAGAATAAGTGAATAAATTGAGGTATAGTCAGAATATAGACTATTACACAGAAAATGAATGGAATAAACCACTGTCGCTGCAGGCAGAAACATAGCATAGAACAAAATAAGCGAGACACAAGACACATTTGCTATGTGATTCTATTCATATGAAGTTTTACAGAGGCAAAACTCATCTAAAGTGTTGAATGTCAAGAGAGTGAGCCACTCTAGAAGAAAGACAGGAAGTGTATATGAGGGTGGTCTCTGGCAATAGGTGCAGGTTACAAAGTGTGTTCATTTGGTTATTATTCTTTGAATACTACCCCCAGTTTGCAGATGTCAGATCTTGGAACTTCTCAGCCTCCACAATCATGTGAGCCAATGCCCTATCTCTATCTATCTATCTATTATCTATCTATCTATCTATCTATCTATCTATCTATCTATCTATCTAATCTATCATCTATCTATTCTCCTACTACTATCTATCATCTCTCTATTCTCCTACTACGATTATCTATCTATATCTATCTATCATCTATCTATCTATCTATCATCTATCATCTATCATCTATCATCTATTTATCTATCTATCATCATCTATCTACTATCTGTCTGTTTATCTATCTATATATCTGATCTCCTACTAGTTTTCTTTCTCTGGACAATGTTGACAGATAACAAAATACACCTTCACATTCTTGCACTTTCTACCTGGAAAATGCTTAACTAAAATAACAAAACAAAAACAAAACAAAAAAAGAAGAATGCTTTGAATCATATCACCAACTTTCTTAAACCTCCTCACTGACTCATTGTGCATTTAAGACATAAGGTACAATCCTTGTCAAGGTGTATGTGGCCACACAAAGTCTGTTTCCCACCTTCCTCTCCAACCTAATGTAGAATCATTATCTCTCACTTCAAATCAACTACACTGATCTTTTGTTTTCTCCAAATAAAAAAGTACTTCTCAACTTATGGCATTTGCATGTGCTATTCCTTCTTTCTGGCATACTTAGAGTTGCTTTCTACTCAACCTTTAACTCTCTGAAAAAATGCCACTATAGGGTACTTTAATGGACCTCCAATCTATATTATAGTCCACCTCACCCCCAATATTCTTTTATAGATTCTAATGTTTATAGCTTTTACTATACTGTGTAATTTGTGTGTTCACTTGAAAGTTCTCTGTCTTCCTCTGCTTTACTATAAGCTTCGTAATGGCAGAGTCCACTTTTATTTTATTCTTTATTGTATACCCTGTTATGATTCTAGCTCATAGCTGGTTCAGAGTGGATACAATGTTTGCTGAATGAATGAAGTCTTTGGTCCATCTTTACTATAACAGAAATTAAAGAAGGAATAGGAAACAAAAATTAATCTTCCACCACCCACCGCTTTATCACTATTGTTTTAAGGAACTATGAGAGTCATTGCCAATGATCACTATTTCTTACATCCATTATCTATATGAAACATTCTTCAAGGTCAGAGCTAAAATAGCACCAGAAAATAATCATGTACAATGCTGTATCAATTATCTATTGCTTAGTAACTAATCATTCCAAAATTTAGTCTGTTAAATAATAACCATTTATTTTGTTCACTATATTGTTAATCAGTAATTTAGTCTGAGCTCACTTAAATGGTTCTTCCGGTTTAAGTGGGTTCTGTGATGGATTTGTAGAAAACTGTGAGCTTGCAGTCTGCTTCTAGAAGTAAGCTGCCTGTGGCCTGGGGCATTCTTACACATTGTCTCTCAAACTCCAGCAGGCTAGTCTAGACTTTTTCTCATGATGGGGATACAGGGAAGAGAGAGAGATTGGAGAAAAGAGAAAGAAAAAGGAAAAGTTGTTTTCAAGGCTCTGAGGATAAGGCTCAGAAACAAACAGCATTCATTGAATTCCATTGTGAAAAAAAACTAACAAGTCTTGCACAGATTTAAGAAGTAGAAAAATAAATTTCACCTGTTGAAGGAAGAAGTTACAAAATCATGTGGTATGGGTATAGGAAACCACTAATTGGGGCTGTCACTGCCACATATATCAATCAACAGACAAGTATTTACTTAATATATATTAGCTTTGTGTACTGTTGAGGAAGAAAAATGTTCCTCTGCTCTTCAGGATTCTAACAGTTGATCTCAGAGTTAAATTGACACGAGACAGGTTAACAGGAAAAAATTACAAGGTTTAATTATGGGCACATGGAGGCTCAATAATTAAATTGGGGCCTAAAGAAATTGACAAGAAAGGTTTTTTTTTATACTTTTTAGACCTTTTAGAAAGAGTAAATCTATGAGAAGTTGACAGGACAAAGGACACATATTTGGGACCTTCAATTAGTAAGGAATTCTACACAGACTTTGGGCGGGGGTAGTAAATTAATGAAAAGGGACAAGGTTTGTTTAGATAGCCTTTTCTGCTCTAACTTCCCTCTCTCTGATGATAAGAATGTTTCTTTACCTCCTGGTACAGGGTTGGTACCTTTCTCATGGGAGTTTTATTTCCCACTTTCTGGAGTGAAAAGTGGTGTCAGAGTGTTCTTCTTACACTGGCTGTTACTTAAGTAACTTTTAATTCAAAACAATCAGTATGCCAATAATCAGTATGCCCAAGGCATTTGGGCAGCCTGTACTTTGCCCCTACAATACTATATGCTATAAAGGATACATAAGTATGAAAGATCTCTTCCTATATATTATCTCTATTTAACCAATTTAGTCAATAATGGTATACTTTAACGGTAGTTAATCTCTCTTTGCCCAATCTAATTTGAGGAGGAATATGACACCATTTCATTTGTAAAAAAAATGGTATAGTTTTCTAGAGATTCTCCATGACAGATGGGAGATATTAAAGTAAGGACATGTCTTACTAAATAATACAGACATTTCATGTAATATAGTGTGTTACACTATCATATACATTACATTGTAATGTATATTTAATACCATATACAGTATACATATCATAGGTTATACAGATACTTAAAAATAGAGCTGTAAAGGTATATTGGAACATTACTTACCAGCCTCATATTAATTCTTAAATTGGTGTGATTAAGGCAATAATGACTGACTTATATTTAGAAAATATTGAAGTCTAACAGTTCATATCTTTCACTGAAATTTTTAAAAAGCTTATTTTCAAACTGACAATGAGATGATATATAACATGAGAAATTGTTTTACAAATTCATTAGGGTAAATGATAGAAATGCTTAACACTGAATGTTTTGCAAACTCCAAAACACCATAATTTTTATTACTCTAGGTATCTTTTATAGCAACATAGATCTCTAAATGTGAAATATACTGAAGACAGCAAAATGCTTTTTTGTTAAATTTAGATTAGCACTATTGACACTGTTAAAGTTGTAGAATATCTGGATTACTTTGCTAACCTCTCTTGGGGATGTCAGGACAAGAAATTAGTATATTTGCAAAGCACTTATAAATGAGCAGTTTGTAACTGAGTTGCTATGCTTTTGCTGGGTATAATATAATATTTAAGACTCTTCTGGAAAACATTTTCCTATTTGCCAGTTTCACCTTATGTGCAAAACTCTTTTCCCTTTTGGGAAATAATATATAATTTCACATGTAAACAAAATCCATTTTTTGTGGTAATGTATGAGCCATAGTTGAGGTGATACTAAAAGTAAAAGTTGAAATATGTCTTGCAGTGCAACGTGAATGAGAGGCACACATTTGAGCTAATTGTCACAACTGGGATTTAAGCTAAAACGGAGATTATTTAGTCAATGAGAGGAAACTAAAGTGATCCTGCACAAATTGCTAACTTAGGACAATCATACAGCATCTCTGAGTGTTAAACATTTTAATTGACATTTTATCTTTCCAAACTGCACTATAACTCCACAGGCAATTTTTTATTTTGGGAAAAGTATCAAATGGCAGACACACACACACACACACACACACACAAGGGAAAATGAAAAAAATAACATAACATAATAAAAAAAAAAGAAAAGAAGAAGAAAGCATTTTAACCAGGAAAAAATACAGATGGATAAGATAGATGATGATAGATAGATAGATGATAGATGATAGATGATAGATGATAGATAGATAGATAGATAGATAGATAGATGATAGATTAGATAGATGATAGATGATAGATAGATAGATAGATAGATAGATAGATAGATAGATAGATAGATA
>NW_023270323.1:58304130-58312573 GCF_011800145.1 Mirounga leonina | reverse complement strand
ATAGATAGATAGATAGATAGATAGATAGATAGATAGATAGATAGATATAGATAGATAGATAGAGAAACAGCATGGTGTCAGGGAAAAAAAAGTTACTGGTCTGGGGATCAGAAGTCTTATTATGACAGAACTTCTGCTACTAAATCTGTGAACTTTGCCAACATGGTTAGCAATTGTGTAAAAGCATAAGTTTTACACATCAAATCATTAATAATAATAACATCAATAACCACTACCACCACAATAATAACAATAAATAGATATCCGTGCCCAATGGAATTTATAAATAAAGCAAATAATTGCAGGAAGAGCAAATAATAAAATATTAAAACTGAACCTAATTTCCTTAAGGAGTCAATCCCATTTACAATTGCACCCCAAACCATAAGATATCTAGGAATAAACCTAACAAAAGAGGCAAAGAATCTGTACTCAGAAAATTATAAAATACTCATGAAAGAAACTGAGGAAGACACAAAGAAATGGAAAAACGTTCCATGCTCATGGATTAGAAGAACAAATATTGTGAAGATGTCAATGCTACCTAGAGCAATCTACACATTCAATGCAATCCCCATCAAAATACCATCCACTTTTTTCAAAGAAATGGAACAAATAATCCTAAAATTTGTATGGAACCAGAAAAGACCCCGAATAGCCAGAGGCATGTTGAAAAAGAAAAGCAAAGCTGGCGGCATCACAATCTGGACTTCCAGCTCTATTACAAAGCTGTCATCATCAAGAGAGTATGGTACTGGCACAAAAGCAGACACATAGATCAATGGAACAGAATAGAGAGCCCAGAAATGGACCCTCAACTCTATGGTCAACTAATCTTTGACAAAGCAGGAAAGACTGTCCAATGGAAAAAAGACAGTCTCTTCAACAAATGGTGTTGGGAAAATTGGACAGCCACATGCAGAAGAATGAAACTCGACCATTTCCTTACACCACACACAAAAATAGATTCAAAATGGTAGAAAGACCTAAATGTGAGAGAGGAGTCCATCAAAATCCTAAAGGAGAACACAGGCAGCAACCTCTTTGACCTCAGCCGCAGCAACTTCTTCCTAGAAACATCGCCAAAGGCAAAGGAAGCAAGGGCAAAAATGAACTATTGGGACTTCATCAAGATAAAGAGCTTTTGGGGCGCCTGGGTGGCTCAGTCGTTAATCGTCTGCCTTTGCCTCAGGTCATGATCCCAGGGTCCTGGGATCGAGTCCCACATCGGGCTCCCTCCTCTGCAGGAAGCCTGCTTCTCCCTCTCCCAGTCCCCCTGCTTGTGTTCCCTCTCTCGCTGTGTCTCTCTCTGTCAAATAAATAAATAAAATATTAAAAAAAAAAAAAAAAGATAAAGAGCTTTTGTACAGCAAAAGAAACAGTCAACAAAACCAAAAGACAACAGACAAAATGGTTGCAAATGACAAATAAAGGACTATCAGATAAAGGGCTACTATCCAAAATCTATAAAGAACTTATCAAACTCAACACCCAAAGAACAAATAATCCAATCAAGAAATGGGCAGAAGACACAAACAGACATTTTTCCAAAGAAGACATCAAAATGGCCAACAGACACATGAAAAAGTACTCAACATCTCTCGGCATCAGGGAAATCCAAATCAAAACCTCAGTGAGATACCGGCTCACACCAGTCACAAGGGCTAAAATTAACCAGTCAGGAAACGACAGATGTTGGTAGGGATGTAGAGAAAGGGGAACTCTCCTACACTGTTGGTGAGAATGCAAGCTGGTGCAGCCACTCTGGAAAACAGTATGGATGTTCCTCAAAAAGTTGAAAATAGAGCTATCATACGACCCAGCAATTGCACTACTGGGTATTTACCCCAAATATACAAATGTATGGATCTGAAGGGGTACGTGCACCCCGATGTTTATAGCAGCAACGTCCACAATAGCCAAACTATGGAAAGAGCCAAGATGTCCATCGACAGATGAATGGATAAAGAAGAGGTATATATGTATATATACACACACATACACAATGAACTATTATGCAGCCATCAAAAGGAATGAAATCTTGCCCTTTGCAATGATGTGGATGAAACTGGAGGGTATTATGCTGAGTGGAATAAGTAAATCAGAGAAAGACATGTATCATATGACCTCAGCGATAGGAGGAATTCTTAATCTCATGAAACAAAATGAGGGTTGCTGGAGTGGTGGGGGGTGGGAGGGATGGGGTGACTGGGTGATAGACACTGGGGAGGGTGTGTGCTACAGTGAGCACTGTGAATTGTGTAAGACTGTTGAATCACAGACCTATACCTCTGAAACAAATAATACATTATATGTTAAACAAAAAAAAGAAGAAGAAGGTAGCAGGAAGCGGAAAATGAAGGGGGGGAATTTGGAGGGGGAGACGAACCATGAGACACTATGGACTCTGAGAAACAAATTGAGGGTTCTAGGCAGGAGCGGGGTGGGGGATGGGTCAGCCTGGTGATGGGTATTACAGAGGGCACGTACTGAATGAAGCACTGGGTGTTATACGCAAACAATGAATCATGGAACACTACATCAAAAACTAATGATGTAATGTATTGTGATTAACATAACATAAAAAAAAACTGAACCTAATTTCCAAAAATCAAGAAATTAAGCAAGTGTATCAAATAATTAACATATTATTTGAAAAATACAAGAAAGGAAATATTAAAATAACAGGGTTTAGACTATTGGAAGGGTTGAACTATTAAATAGGGTGGTCAAAATATTTCCATGAATAATAACTCAGTCTCCCATGGTAAATCTTGAGAATGACAATAATATTTAGATATTAAATTTTGATGAGCTTTATTAGACAGAAAGAAAAAAAAAATCCAGAAAAAATCACTATCTTAAGCAACAGCAAATAAATCTAATTCCTCTGCCAAACGTCAGCACATCCAAAAAATTAAACAGAGCTATAATATCTCTGAAGCCATCTCTTCTCTGTTCTAAGCAGCTTGCAATTTGGAAGACTGCACTTTACTTTCAGGGCTCAAAGTACTTTATATGTTTAAGAGAATAATTACAGAGATGCTCCATTGATCTAGGTGTTAAGTATTATTATTCCTATTTTATGGAAATGGAATTAGAGTTGACAAGGCTCAGGGGGTCAGTCCAACTGGGAAAATAAAAACTATTAATTTAAATCAATAGCATAATGCTGACTGGCCTAGTGCCCTTGAATAAGTCACTTAGCTTCTACCTCCTTGTCTGAAGACAAGGATGGAAGGAGGGAAATAATATTATCAAAGAGTTCAAGTCAAATTTAGAATGGATATGAGGTTTTATAATATTCTAACCCCAGTGTCATATGGCAAAGGAGGTTGCACTGATTGAGAAATGGGACACTAAGTGTTTAAATGACTTTACTAATAGCACAAGGCAAGCAAGTGATAGAGTTTTATAAAGCACTTTAAAGTTTACTTCCAGTCAGGTATTTTAACCCGAACCTGCAAAGCAGTATTCACATATGTATCCTTAAAATTTATTTTTGAATTAAAGTCCAGGCTAGCTTTAGATTTTTTTTTTCTTTCACTTACCAAAGATGTATTTATCTGACTTAGTGTCAGGAAAGTTAAATATATTTATATGGGGATTTATTGCATTTTAAGTGTCCAACCTATAATTTTCTTGAATATGGAATTTCAGATTTGAAATATGAAAATTTCAGAGTTATAGTCTGCTTATGCTCACCCTGCTCCTTTAAAAAAAAAAAAAGCAACTAAGATCTGCATATCCAATCCAATATTCTGTCATCTGAAAACATCTCATTAAGATTTCATTCTAAAATGTGAGTACAAGACAATGGGGTCATTTTATCCTCTTAATTTTTATAGTGTTTTTTAAACCTCCTTCATTTTTTCTTTTAAACTAGTGTGCCAAATTTCCAGTCTTGTTTCCAAAAAAAAAAAAAAAACAAGAAACAAACAAACAAAAAAACAAGAGGAAAAAGCAGCAGCAGAAGCACCTATATATATGTAGTTTTAAATTTTGTTGTTTTCAAAATGCGAGATGAGGCATCTTAGTAGAAATAAATTCAATTCTTCATCTCTCTATGTATGATTTATTTACCAGAAATACTTTACTATAGTCACCAGTAAATATTATTTTAAATAAAATGGCTATTACTGTATAAAGTTATTTTTTCCAGGAATTCACTGAATCTGATCAATTGTGTGAAATTTTTGACTGTACTTTGTTATTTAGGAATCTTGACATTTATTAAATACCTTGTCATGCATTCGTTATTTTAAAGTAAAACTATTTGCTTACAAAAGTATATTTTAGACTACCATAAAACAAACTGGTTCTGTATTACTGATTTACCCTCGTTTGGTTTCACACACAGGCATGGGTTTAATCCTCTTTCTCTCTCTCACCATGGTGTTCCTACCTAGGGAAGTTGTGTTCATTTGACTATGGCTTGCTCCTTTGTAGGTAGAATCATTCCTTTTCTGAGAATATAGACCCTTTTTAGGGTTACCGTAAAACATTACCATAGACTGGCTAGGTTAAATTCGTTTTCACAATCGGGAGGCCAGAAGTCCAAGATAAGGCGTGGACAGAGTTGATTTCTTCTGAAGCCTCTCTTGGTTTATGGATGGCTGTCTCTTCCCTATGTCTTCACAGGGTCTTCCTTCTAGAAACCTGTGTCCCAATCTCTTCTTATAAGGGTATGAGTGATATTAGACTAGGGTCCACCGTAAAGGCCTCATTCTAACTTAATTATCTTTAAAAGACCTACCTGCCATTACAATGATATTCCAAAATTTTAGGTGTTAAGACATATGAATTTTGGGGGATGCAATTCAGCCCATAACAGGTATATTATATTGTCTTTAAGTTATGTAGCTTTCTCATATTTGTTTTACTTTAGACATAGTTATGCCATTATCTCTCCAATTCCTGCTTGTTGACTTATTAAAAAAAATTAAAAAAAAAAAACTGTATGTGAAAATTTCTCTCTGTAGTACTTTGTTGCCTAAAGACCAAGATATGCTTTTTCTGTTGTTGAAGCATGCATTGTTGACTTTTTACTCATAAATCATTAATAGTAAACTGCGAAGTTTGGAAAATAGAGTTTTCTTTCATAGGCAATTCATCACACACAAAAATCTTGATTTTCATGAAGGTCTGTTTGTCCATGCTACATTTCCTTCAAATTCAATATTCTGCTTTTCTAAATCAGGCTTCTCTAGATCCAGTGGTATTTATTTTTCCAGGTTTTTCTAACCAATATTGAAAGTACAATAATTCTTTTTAAAAGTTTGGAATCTAACCTATTTTACCAAAAAATGCAATTCTTGCACTTTTATTCTGTTCTTTGGGGCATTACTTCCAGATGTATTTATTCTACTCCTTTCATATTGACTCTTGGTAACTTTGTATTTTAAATTCCTGAATCTTATTTCAGATTGAAGATTCCATGTAGGTTTAGTAAGATGGTTGCTTTATGCCCCTGTATGAATGCATATTGAATGAGCAATGGAATATAGTATTTTTATGTAATTTCAGAAGAGTATTTTCTTAGATAAGTCTAATCAATTCTAATGCAATTACAGATGCTGGCAATATGTAGATTCTTGATACATGTGTGTTGATTGAATAATAATTTCTCCTTTTCAGTAACTGTTGAGAAAATTAGATTTGATGATCTTCATATTTATTTTTTCTGTTATTATAAGAAATAGACATATGTTAAGCATCATGTGTAAAAGCAGCTCTTTCTGTCTTGAGATGCACTGAATTTTCTTTGAAACTATTCTTTACATTTTGCTATTTGAAGTGCTTTTTCTGTCTTCTCATCCTTTTCCTCTGGTCATAAAGCACATGTGTAGTTTTCTTAGCAGAACTGTCGTTTGATGCAGTATCCAATACAGTCTGATTAATGAGTCTGGCTGTACTCCACAGGATAACGTCTTACATCTCTTGGCTCAATGTTTTCACCAGAAAAACCATTAAAACAAATTTCAACTCAATCTTTTTGTCCTATATGAAAGAGCTAATTGGAATTTATCCAGTAGGTTAAACTAAATTGACCTTTACAAATAGTTATAGTATTCTTAAACCTTTGATGTACACACACTATTGGAAGAGGTCATTGAGAGGACATGACCACTGGTTGACCCTCAAGCTAGATGGGGACAAGCTGAGGCTCCTCACCCCTATCCTTGGAATGTATGGTCCTCCCACCATTCTCACAGTGGAGTCAATTTTCAAGGGCACAACCTTGAGAGAGCAATGTGTTATTGAAACCATCTGGATGATATACAAGACATGACCCAGGTAAGGCCTCTATATAAACTTAAGATTTTGGCAGGCAGGTATAGAAAGCTATTTGCCTATGCCTGCCTAAGACAAGCCTCATATGGGGCACCTGGATGGCTCAGTCAATTAAGTGTCTGCCTTTGGCTCAGGTCATGATCCCAGGGTCCTGGGATTAAGTCCCACATCAGGCTCCCTGCTCAGTGGAGAGTCTGCTTCTCCCTCTCCCTCTTCTCTTCCCCCTGCTCATGCTCTCTCTGTCACTCACTCTCTCTCTCTCTTTCTAATAAATAAAATCTCTCTCTCTCTTTTTTTTTAAAGATAAGCCTCATAAATAAGTTCCTTCTGTGTATGGGGTCAGTTTGTGAACCAACAATTGACACGCAATGCAAGATATCAGAGATAGGTCTTGGGAAAGAAGCATCCAGGGGGAAAATCCCAACTAGGCCATTGATCTCTATAGGAAAGGGTGGCCTGTATATCAGGTGTTTGTGGACCACAGCATGAGTACAGACCTGCCCCCTAAATGCAGCCCTTCAACAGATGAATGGATAAAGAAGATGTGATCCATATATACAATGGAATATTACTCAGCCATCAGAAAGGATGAATACCCACCATTTGCATTGACATGGATGGAACTGGAGGGGATTATGCTAAGTGAAATAAGTTAAGCAGAGAAAGACAATTATCATATAGTTTCACTCATATGTGGAACATAAGGAATAGTGCAGAGGACCACAGGGGAAGGGAGGGAAAACTGAACGGGAAGAAATCAGAGAGGAAGACAAACCGGACTCTGGACTCCGGGAAACAAACTGAAGATTACAGAAGGGAGGGGGGTTGGGGGATGGGGTAGCCAGGTGATAGGTATTAAGGAGGGCACATGTGGTGATGAGCACTGGGTGTTATATGAAACTAATGAATCATTGAACAGTACATCAAAAACTAATGATGTACTGTATGTTGGCTAACTGAACATAACAAAAAAAAAGAGAGAAAGAAAGTTGGAAGAAGAGCTGGACATGTGAGTATCCACTAATCTGCTGGCTTCAGGGCTGGCAGACAAGGTGGGAGAGCTCGATAATCAGGTGGAAACTTAGCCTACGGTTGTGTAAAGCTAAGGGGGTGCAAGCTGCCAAGGATTAAGTTGTGAGTGCTTGTGACACAGCCTGATTGGATCACTAAGAGGTGGAGTCCCTAGATTGGGACAACCGAGGGGGGAGGAGTGAGGAGAGCGAAGGGAAGGATGTTGTGCTGATTGACAGGGAAATGGAATAGGGAACCCCCTACAGTCAGACCCCTAATACAATGGAAAATTTTACAGAGTAATTACCTGAAAAACTCATTGTAGAAAACTTGCATTGTTCCTTGAAAGTGAAAATCTTATCATGTTTTTGATATGTAATCCCTCCTGGAGATAATCAAAACCTTGCCCACATTGGCCTGAGACGGAAGGAAACAACAACAGCAGGGGAAAGAGAGTTTCTATTTTAGATTTTATTTATTTATCTGAGAGGGAGAGAGTACATGCACCTGAGGGTGAGCACGAGTCGGGGGAGGGATGAGCAGAGGGAGAGGGAGAAGCAGTCTCCCACCCTGAGCTTGGAGCCCCACGTAGGGCTTGATCCCAGGAACCCTGGATCATAACCTGAGTCAAAGGCAGACGCTTAACTGGCTGAGCCACCCAGGAGCACCCCCGGGGAAAGATGTTTTTTAAAAATATAGACTCCTGTAGAGGCTCCCTCCCTCAAAATCTAGTTCACAGCCTCCCTAATATTATTCACTAGGGCGAATACAAATCTTAAAAGTCTGCCTCCAAAGTTGGGAGGTACAGGCTGAGCTTCATGATCAGGTAGCTGAGGATTTTGCTTCAAGGTAGGATGAGATTGCCAGCTGGGGCTCGTGGGCTGGGAGGGGTCTCCAGCTGTATCCTGCACTTGGGCTCAGTAATTAGGCAACGTCACTGTAACTTACCAGGTGGGCTTCTCTATCAGGTGGGGCTGTGGGCTCTGCTCTCTGACTGGACTGCATCACTGGCCTGCGCTCCCTGCCTAAGCAAGGCTGCAAGCAGGCTGTGTTTGCAGTCGGGCAAAGCCAGGCAGAGGCTGTGCTCTGCAGCTGGGTCATGTTTTGAGCTGGGTTGAAAAGCTGTCTAGGGTCACGC
>NW_023270323.1:58300694-58304120 GCF_011800145.1 Mirounga leonina | reverse complement strand
TTGTTATGTGGGGCCCCAAGGTTATAATCATAGTTGGGCAAGGTTGCCGGCTTGGTTTCCTACTTCAGGATGGGCTCCACAACTACAGAAGATTATGATTAATCTTCCTGGTTGGGCAGGATTGGAAGCCATACTCGGCATAGGTAGGAGGACTTCAGTTTTATCTCCCTCCTGTCATAGTATCAGCCTGCAGAGCTCACAGGTTCTGGAGTTTTCACAACGGTCTCTTGTTTATGGATAGTTAATAGCTGGTCTTCTTGTGAGGGAAATGGAAGTTGGGGACATCCTATGTCACTATCTTGATGACATCACTCCTACATTTTTGGTTTTTGTTATTTTGCTTTTATTTTCCACATAGCATTCTCATTCTTATTGGTAGAAATGTTTTTAACTCTTCAATATGCATCTCATTTGCCCCCTGTATTAAGTCTTCTCTATCTACTCTATTCACATTACACTCCTTACAGTTCCACGTAGTCCAGGAATGTATCTGTTTTTGTGTGGTATTTTATTCTCGGTGCCAAATACAGCAGATAGTACATATCAGATTTCAATAAATATTACTGAATTGATGCTTTCAATAGATTAAAAGTGAAGTGGTCTACAAAGATAGTCTTATTAAACTCTTCCAGATCTTATGCTTTACCATATGGTAAGGTAAAACATAATAAGGAATAATTTAGCAAATAGATTTTTCATTTGAATGAAATACATTTAGTATTTAAAACTGATAAATGGATCTGAGAAATAACTGATCAGCAAACTTATAGTAGAAGTAAAGTTATCTCTGAAATATCTTATGGCCAAAATCATCCTAGATAGATAGATAGATAGATAGATAGATAGATAGATAGATAGATATAGATAGATAGATATCATTACAAATAATGTTTTCATTTATTACATTTTGAAATTCCTTTTGAACAGATATTGCCATAAAGGAAATACACATCCAAGTATTTCTTTTTTCTTGCACATTAGTAGCCTTCTATTATGCATTTATTCTCCAGAGACACATCGCCAGTAGTTATTTCAGGTGATAGCAAAGCTTTGGAAAGAAAAAACAAAAAAGCAAGCAAGAAAGAAAGAAAGAGAAAAGGAAGAAAGAGAGAAAGAGAGAAAAGAAAGAAAGGAGAAAAAAAATGAAAGGAGGGCGCCTGGGTGGCTCAGTTGGTTAAGCGACTGCCTTCGGCTCAGGTCATGGTCCTGGAGTCCCGGGATCGAGTCCCGCATCGGGCTCCAGGCTCAGCAGGGAGCCTGCTTCTCCCTCTGACCCTCCCCCTCTCGTGCTCTCTCATTCTCTCTCTCAAATAAATAAATAAAATCTTAAAAAAAATGAAAGGAAAAGGAAATAAGGGAAGAAAAATGGAAGAGAAAGAGCAGAACTTCAGGCACTATATGCTATTTACTTTTTTCCAAAAGTTTGTCTTTTTTTAATTTATTTTTATTTTTTTTTTAAAGATTTTATTTATTTATTTAAGAAAGAATGAGATAGAGAGAGCATGAGAGGGAGGAGGGTCAGAGGGAGAAGCAGACCCCCCGCCGAGCAGGGAGCCCGATGCGGGACTCGATCCCGGGACTCCAGGATCATGACCTGAGCTGAAGGCAGTCGCTTAACCAACTGAGCCACCCAGGCGCCCTGTCTTTTTTTTAAATTTTAATTTTAAGTAATCTCTACACGCAACATGGGGCTTGAATTTACAACCCCGAGATCAGGAGTTGCACGCTCTACTGACTGAGCCAGCCAGGTGCCCCTCAAAAGTTTATTTTAATAGCAGTTGCATTTTAAGTCATTTTCTTTAGTGATTTGAAACATCCTTTTTATGACTATCTTTCCAGAGAACTGATGCCAATAATGTAAAATGAACATAACCGATGTGTTACATTACTTTAAAAAATATGTTGAGCCTCCGATACTAAATGCTGTCATATTTTTGTACGACCTTTTGGTATCACTATGAATCTATTAATTGATAAGGAACATTTAATTCCTAAATTCAAGAAAAATGATTTAAATTTCTACCAGACATAGTAGACCACACTAACATGGAAGCCCCTGGAACAAATACTACTAACGTTAGTCAAAGTTTATGTTACAAAAAGATTGCAAAGTGATTAATGCATAAATGTCTAGGCAGAGTCTCAAATGCTCTTTTTCAAGAGATTTTCACATACAACTACATAATCAATACTCAAATTATTTTCTCAAAGAAACTGAAATAGGAAGGCCTATTTTTTCACTTACAGTTCTTAAAACTCTATATTTCAAATCTGATCTTTAATGTAATAGGTGAACATAGCCGAAAGTACTATCTTTATTGGAAGCCAAAAAATTGTTGTGCTCATTTATTTTATAATCCTACTTAATAAGTAAATTTTTAAAAAGTCATTTCTTCAAATTTCCTAATAAATGAGTATATATAAAATTTTTATAATAAAAAATATAAAAATCCCTGTATTTGCAGCAATAATGTTCAAGTCCCATTTATAATAACCATGATCTCTATGAACTAAAATAGAAGTTTTAAGAAGTACACAAATATATTTATAATATTCATACTATCTTAACTAAGATCACTTTAATCATTGTCTGCTTCTTAAATGAACAAAAGTCTGGATCATTTCATCTGTTTACCTGTTGTGAAGTTTCAAGAAGTAGACCTTCAAGGGTCTAATGATAGAAATAAAAGTGTGTGACAAGCTCAAGCAAAAGGATGAAATGGAGATCCCTAGAAGTGGGGATTGTCTATCTCCATGCAGCAGTGGCATGTTTATATATATTTTTTATTTTTATTTTTTTAAAATTTTAAAAGATTTTATTTATTTATTTGAGAGAGAGAATAAGAGAGAGAGAGAGCACATGAGAGGGGGGAGGGCCAGAGGGAGAAGTGGACCCCCTGCTGAGCAAGGAGCCCAATATGGGACTCGATCCCGGGACTCCAGGATCATGACCTGAGCCAAAGGCAGTCGCTTAACCAACTGAGGCACCCAGGCGCCCGGCATGTTTATATTTTAGTTTCCTTTTTAGACAATATTGCATTCATGGCATCCATTCTGGAGAAAATGATCAATCTTGCTAGAGCAAAAATAAGCTGCACCCCTAGGATCTCTGAATTTTTATTTTACTGCCATGGTAGCCTCTGAAGATGCCCTCCACTTCTATAACCTAAAATATTATTTCTTTTTCCATGACAAAATCACCCATATCATAAGAAACAGTAGGAAAAAATACTTAATCAGCTAACAATTCAATGGTGATAAAATTTGCGATATACACTTTTGGTCAAAGTTTATTTTCCTCCAAATGTTCTCCTGTGATTTTATAAACATTTGTATAATTTTCTATGAATGAGAGAGAGTATGTAATTTGAGACATACCTAAACCCTAGTATCATAGGCATCATCTTTTTAACTTTTTTCCAAGAA
>NW_023270323.1:58122119-58294619 GCF_011800145.1 Mirounga leonina | reverse complement strand
TATATATCTTCATCCCTGCCAATTTCAAATGGCATTTTATCTTCTTCTGTAGTATCTTTTTTCTCTTTCTTATTTTGTTATATACTGCTCTCTCAACAATTCATTTCTTTTTAACTCAGATTGCCATTTTTAACCCAGTTGGTTAAGATACCTATTTCTTTCCACTAAGATCTTTCTTCTATCTCACTTTCCCTCATGATGAGTCACCTTGGGGTGGCCATAGCATTTTTTAAATCTACTAAGGAGATTCTGCTCAAAGGGATACATTATATTTAGGTTTAGACTGATATATCCATAGGGTTGTAATCACTTCCAGGACTAGTATTTCTAGCTATACTCATATAAAAGGTTTCAGGAGTTTTTAATATGGATTTGCAAAACTAGGAATCACCATGTAAGTAGTGGAATGGGAAAAGTTAAAATTATTTGGAACAGAACTAACCTGTGGGACATTCGTGTAATTATCAGATGTGTAAATGTTAAGAGCAGGATCTGTTTCTCTTCAACAAGTTAAAACACAGTTTGCTTCTGTCAGCAATATATTTGATTATTCAACTTTTTTCCTAGGGAGCCCACTTGAACATTTTACCAGACTCAAGCCCTAAAACAGTTGAATTCAGTCCTTCCTACACAGATTTTTTTTGAATGAATGAATTGCCAATATTTAAAAATAAGGCATGTTTTTATATACATAGCATATTTGAACCATTTTTAAGTAGATGGTCTACTGGCATTAAGTATTTGTAAAACTTGAAAACTGAAACTCTATACCCATTAAATAATTCCACTTTCTCCTCTTCCTCCAGCCCCTGGTAAACACAATTCTATTTACCCATTTCAAAGACTCTGACTGCTTTAAGTACCTCATGTAATTGAAATCGTACAGTATTTATCCTTATTTGACTGACTTATTTCACTTAGCATAATGTCATCAAGATTCATTTATTTTGTAACGTGTGTCAGAACTTCCTTCCTTTTTAAGGATAAATGATATTCCATTGTATGTACATACTGCATTTGGTTTATCCATTCATATGTCAATGGATACTTGAATTACTTCCACTGTTTTGGCTATTGTGAATACTGCTGCTATGAACATTGATGTATAACTATCTGTTTGAGTCCCTGTTCTCAATTTTTTGAGTATATACCCAACTAGAATTGCTGGATCAGATAGTAATTTTTTTTTTAAAGATTTTATTTATTTATTCATTAGAGACAGAGAGAGAGAGAGAGGCAGAGGGAGAAGCAGGCTCCCAAGGAGCAGGGAGCCCGATGCGGGACTCGATCCCAGGACCCTGAGATCATGACCTGAACCGAAGGCAGACGCTCAACCATCTGAGCCACCCAGGCGCCCAGTAATTTTGTTTTTAATTGCTTGAGGAACTGCCGTACAAAGGTAATTTTTATAAAGGAAAATTTTATACTTTGGGGAAAAAAATCCAAAATTTAGGAGGATTGAGTTCTCTTTCTAGCATGTCAGAGATTCTTCTGAGTCAAGAAGATGCTCAGTCTATCATGAGAAGCATGACTCTTTCACTTAGCCCCATACCCCTCTCGTATAGCACTCAATTGTATTACTTGCTTGCCCCTTTGAGGTACATATTTTTGGAATCCCAGCCTAGAGTTTAGGAGGATCTACATAAAAAGAATGATGAAAGAGAGTAGGAGGGAGGAAAACAGCAAATACAAATGTGTTAAAGATGTATGAGACCCTGCCTCAGTCCTTAGATCAATATCAGGAAGGGGAGAAGGCTACAAGAGAGGTAAAAATTTTAAGTAAATTATGTATAAGAAAAATAAAGAATGCCCATAAAAATTGGAGTTGACTATTCAAGAATCATTTGTAGATATGTATGAATTTGACGTGCCATGCTTTAGTTAACTAAAAGTTTCAGTTCAGTGAAATTTCAGTTGCCATATTAACTGTAAACAAATTGCATAAAGTACCAACTTTGCTCCTAGGTCTTGAGTTTACAAACTGCTACATAACTAACAGATGTATAGCAAGATCAGTGACCAGTTATGCTCCTTCTTTCAAACTCTCAGTTAATTGGTCACTGTACATTTGTTAGATCATGCACAGACAGGGAAGGATGTAGTGTGTTGTCTTGTCAGTAGTAAACCCATATGACATTTTGCAAAACTGGATAATTGAAAGAGGGAATTGGCCAACAAAGATAAAAATGCAACAGGTAAATAAAAAATGATGATACTGAATGTAAAATTTGAATCAAACATGAGTTATAAAAGGAAGGATTGCTTAGGAGAGTGTTGACATTGCTACCATTCTAGAGACTCTAGAGGAGAAACTTAATGAAGGCAAGCTTTATTTACATAAGTAAGAAAATTTGTTGTGAAGAATCAACATTTCTCAGAGGAAGTAATGTTGGCAAAAAAAAACAAAACACACTTCACATTTAAGAAATTCTTGGAAAATTTTTATGATATTCCAAGTATAACAGATAACATGTTGGAAACTTTCCCATGCTTGGAAACGGTTATGCCAATTTGCCAAGGCTAGAAAACATGCTCACTTCATATAAGTTGTGAAGAAGTTACTTCAAATAAGTTATATGAAAAAGAAGGCAAGCAAGCAGTATTCAAACTACGCTTGGTGATTTTTTACAAAGAAAGAAAACATTAAATCTCAATGTTTCTAAAATTTAAATTGTGTACTAAATAAATATTAGTTTTCTTATTTAATTTTACTATACATTTATAACCATCAGTATGAAAGCTTTTAATTTGAGAAAAATTTTTACAGTTCGTGAAAGAATCATATTTTTTTTCTTATTGATTATTAAGATAGCTTGGAATGATTTCAGTCTTCATGGTTGTTTATATGTCTTTGCTTATCCTTGTTTTTGAGATGAATAAGCACAATGCATGGCAAAATTACTAGCAGAATGTAGACAATGTATAAATAAAATAAAAATGGTCTGCATCGTAAACTTCAACACTGGTATTTTTTACCGATGCCATTTGGGGCAGGAGGCTCAATCCTTGTATAGCTAATTATCTTCCCCATTGAAGTGCAAAATGCAAGCTACTTGTTAGGGAGATTACTGTTTAGTGACTAACATGAAGTTTAATCCAGTGGGTGTTCAGTTAGTAAGTATTAGAGTTGGTGATTTGGGCTTTTTAGGCAGTTTGAAGAAGATAACAAAAGTTGTGAAGTGAGAGGCCAAAAGATTTGGACTTTGTGCTGTGGTAAAAAGGAAGGCACTGGGGGTTGTGCACAGAAGGAGTTGATTAATTAGTGTTTTATAAAGATTAACCAGGAAACACTGGGCAGAATAGATTAGAGAATGGAAGGTCTAGTGACAAAGTGGTAAATTGGGAGTGCAGAACAGTTGAGCAGGTGTATGATGATAAGACTTAAATTAGTATGATCTTGATAAACATTGTTCAATGAATAAAATCTAAAGAAAAATTGCAATTAATGTATACTTTTAATGCAGTTAATCATGATTTAAACTATCAGTAAAAGTGTGCTTGAAGAAAATCTTGAAAAGTCTTTTATGCTCTGATAACTATGTAATTATTTTACCAGTATATTCCATGACTTTCAGACAGGGCTTTTTTTTTTTTTTTTTTTTTTGTGGGTCTTTTATGAGTTTCTTTGCAATGGCACACATATTAGGCAGAGAAAATTAATTGTTATAGCAAATTACATGAATTACTGTGGCTTACAATAATAAAAGCTTATTTCTCAGACCAGAGAGAGTCTGCAAGGCAGGGCCAACAAGTATCGGATTGCATCTTTCTGCTTCCTTCTATGGCCTCAGAATGCTCTACTTGAGTCTCTGATTCCGCCTGGGGGAGGTGGAAAAAAGAGGATCTCCTGGGAGATATTAGAGGCTAGACCTGCAAGTGACATATGTTAGCAGTAGCCAGAATCCAGTCAATGTCCCACTTAATTATAATATGAGAATGGAATGGTCTCTACCAAAGGAAATACATTGGGTTGACTTGGAGTATGTGTGTTGAAATTGTCCCCAAATTTGTCTTCCTAAAAGAAGTTTCCAGATGGAATTGAGAAAATGTGATATCTTAATAAGACTGTTAAGAATAATATGCAACCAAACAACTATTATTTTACATCTGCGTTCTAATATCTGCAGTGATATTCTGAAATCAGAAAGATGTGAGGAAAAAAAAAAAGGAATGACAGTGTGTAATGAAGTCTAAAGAAACCATATAGAGGGGAGAACAGCAGTCATTAGGAGGTCAAGGACGACAAAAATGCAATCCCAGAACTTTGAAGTAAAAAGACAGAACAACTAAATTCCCCGGATGACATTAGCGATCTGAAAAAATATAGATTACCTACAAGTGATGCAACGTTAATGAACCAGTTTGCTTGGCAAAATCCAGTTACAGCAAAATAAGTATCAAAACATGCTCTGGTTTGAATGATAAAATTTATGATCATCCTGCTCAGAAGAGTGTAGTTATGGGAATTTAATCAAGTAAACATGAAGTAATATTTAAGAGTATCCCCTAGTTAATTTAACTTCAAAACCAAAATTGCTTAATAAGATTAACTAAATTAATTGAATAGGACTCTGTTCTCAAAAAAAAAAAAAAATAAAAAATAAACTTCTGGCAAAAGAGGAAGAATTATCAGACTATCTTAGAAATAAGGGTTCCATACAGCAAGGGTACATCAGTGTACCCACAACAATGTCTAGGGGAAATAATTCATAATAAATTGAAATAGTAATGCAGTCTGCTGAGTAAAACTATCCCTATAGAAAAGACAGATGAATTACAAATGACTTGATGACATTGGTCATTAATACTTTCAAAGGATTCTCCTTGCTATGATTGTGTGCTTAACACACAATGCACTGATTAGAGTTTTCTTTCCAATAGAGTTTTTTCGTTGAAAGAACTTGCACTGATCTCTAACATACACATTTTGTTAAGTTTGTATTATTTTAATGATAAAATAAATTGAAATTCTGGATTTTGCATCAGACATTTCTGTTTAGCTAATGTGAGTCAGATCCCCTTAAAAACAATTGCGTCTATGAATACTGGAAAACCTTTTTGGTGCCTAAAAAGTTAAGACCAAAATTCTAGTCCTATTCCACCCAAGAAATTGTCCTCTTGATGTCCTTATTAAAGAGCCAGTTGGTCTCTCTGGATGAAAAATATATTTAATTTTTTCCTCAGTTTCATTTGGTCAATGGCAATACTCAGAAAGGAACCTATGAAACTTATTTATTAGAAATTATTCTCCTGAAACATTTGTGGATTTAAGGATTTTCTGGTTGGCTCTGGGGTCAAATTTCTAAATCTAAGTGGAAATAGCAAGATGATTGAACCTACACAAAATAAAGTTAGATCTGACCTATAGTCTAATCACAGGGAAAGCACACATCCTAGTCTGAAATTGGAAAGTTCCTGGGAACTCTGCAGTGAGGATTTTCAGTGGAATGGCAATGGCTTTACTCTAACGACGGGCAGAGCGAGATTTCAAAAGCCATAGTTAGTTTGAAGGCGAAAACATTAGTGCTTATATGACAAAGCTGATAAAGTCACCACAGCCCTGTAACGTTAGAGAAAATTTAATGATTCCCAATCATTTCCTTCTGATTGGATTGCTCTGTAGACTTCAGAGCATATTCAAAAACAGCTTTCTTCCTGATGAAGATTTTATGTGCTATAAGGCAAGACAACAGATATTTCGTGACAAAGGAGACAGCAACCAGAGGTGGCAATGCCCAGCCAAGCAGACACAAAACACAAACGTGTCCAGTTTTCATAACAAATTTGTTTCTTTCCTGGCATCCCCAACATTGGAAATATGACAAGAACTGACACAAACAAAGGTAGTGAATCAGAATTGATGTTCGTCAAATAAGAACAGAAAAGAGACACACTTGATAGGCTTTTGGCATTTGCACTTAGAATTCGATGAGGAAGCATCATGCTGGGAGGTGGAGAAAAAGGAATGAATATATTGAGTGAGAAAGAAAGTGAATATGAATGGTTGTGCCATATGTGCAGTAATGTAATTGCTAGTTTGGAGATAAATAACTTCTCTGTATATATTAGGGATGATTTGACTGATAGTGATAGCATAAGAGAAGGCATTAAATATTGAACTTTCTCTCTCTCACACACACACATCCCATATACACATACTCATATGCATACTCAAAAATATGCATATGAAAACATATGCATAAAACTATACTTAAGACCAAAAAACCCTGTCTATAATATTTGCATTTATGTATCATTTATACTATATCAACTGTGGATAGTATTATTTGAAAGGACCACACATACTTCATGTTAGCACGAGATGAATTTTTCATTATCCAAGCCTCAAGATGAACGTAAGCAATTTTAAAAAGTGCTGGCAGGATTGGTGAAATATTGTATGGGATAAATGAGATATTATTAATGCAGTATCATTAGTTTTGTTCTCAAATATTAATCTTGAAATCAAGAAAATAAAGAATGCTTTTCTAAATCCAATTGATCTTTTTGGCCTAACACTTCACTATGTAAATTAATTTTGCCTGGAGCAAATTAAAATATAATATTAACATTAAGGTATTACAGTAACCCCCCTTTATCCACAGTTTTGCTTTCCATGATTTGAGTTATCTGACATCTTCCTTCTAACTAATTGTCAGAAGGTCAATAGCAGCCTAGCACTACATCATCATGCCTACATCCCTGACCTATTTCATCTCATCACAAGGGCATTTTGTCATCTCACATCATTACAAGAAAGGTGAGCACAGTACATAAGATATTTTGAGAGACTGCATTCACATAACTTATTACAGGATATTGTTATCATTGCTCTATTTTATTATTAGCCATTGTTAATCTCTTACTGTGCCTAATTTATAAATTAAACTTTTCTATAGGTATGTATGTATGGGAAAAACATGGTATATATAGGTTTTGTTACTATCTGAGGTTATAGGCATCCGTGGGGAGTCTTGGAACATATCCCTATGGATAAGAGAGGACTAGTGTATTTCATAGTTCTATGTCATATACAGATTACTTTTACATGTATTGTTATATTTGAGAATCAGTTAATTCAAAAAAGTAACAAAGGCATGGTCTGAGTTTTTATTAAGAAGTGTGACTATAGACAAACAAAAAGATCAATTGATATTTCAGAAGGATGAAAGCCTAAAGAAAGGAATATTAAATTAGTACTAAATAGGTACTATTAAATGTTAAATATTTAACATCATTTTAAATAAACAAACAAGCAACAGCCTAATCTGGTTGAATAGGAAATGTATTGGAGCTAGATGTTTATTTTCAATTTTGTAATTGAGATTGCTTTTTAATCATTGAAGTTCAGTAAACTACTACCAGTTTTATTCGTTGTTTGACTGTATCACAACATGGATTTAGGATTAACTTAGATGAAATCTGAGATAATTATCATGAGTTACATATAAATTGTCTGGCACCATAACTTATGCTTCATCTGCTTTATCAATATTTTTCCTTTTATAATACCTGCTTATATTACTCCAAAGATTTTAGGATTATATTGAACCCAGAGCTCTCCCCTCAAAATGACAACCCTTATTATTGAAGGTCATATGTCAGGAGTTTTCTAGATTCCCTGGATTAAAACCATTACATATATCCTGGTATCAGAACATTTCCAGGCTAAAAGAACACTGACTAGCCACTAAAAGGACATTTGACCCTTGAAAAACATGGGTTTGAATTGCATGGGTCCACTTATATGCATTTTTTTCAATAAGTATATGTACAGTATTATAAATGCATTTCCTTTTTTATGATTTGCTTAATAACATTTTTTCTAGCACACTGTATTTTAAGACTAGAGTATATAACATATATACAAAATATGTGTTAATTGACTGTTTACATTTAAACTATTAATAATTAAGTTTGAGGGGAGTCAAAATTTATGCATGAATTTTTGACTCTGCTGGGCATTGGTGCCTCAACCCCCATGTTATTCAAGGGTCAATTGTGATTTTGAAATAAGTTCTTTTTTTTTTAATTTTTTTATTCTTATGTTAATCCCCATACATTACATCATTAGTTTTAGATGTAGTGTTCCATGATTCATTGTTTGTGCATAACACCCAGTGCTCCATGCAGAACGTGCCCTCCTCAATACCCATCACCAGGCTAACCCATCCCCCCACCCCCCTCCCCTCTAGAACCCTCAGTTTGTTTTTCAGAGTCCATCGTCTGAAATAAGTTCTTTTCTTGCATTCCTTAAAACCTATGACAATTCTATAAAAATGTTTCTTAAGATTTCCATGGGTCTATCCCATCCACATTCTTTGTAGGTCGAGCAGCCTATATCCTCATCTATCCCAGCCCAAACTGTGCCAGAGCAGTACTATGGATTATTTTATGTCACTACAATCTTATATCACGTTCACTGCCTTCATGAAAGGGTTAGTTATATCCCCAGTTCCCCTAGTACCTAGTCCAGAATTCTCTTTATTCCATCACAATTCATATCTTATTTCCATATGACCCTCCTTTTTATTTTAAAGTGTCAAGTAGCTCAAATGAAATTGATTCAGGAATGAGTATTGATTGAATGTCAAATGAAACATTGCAGGTAAGACAATGCCTTATTCAACAAAAATGAACCCTAGGTGAAATTTTTGTAGCATATGGTTTCAAACTATTTTGTGACAAGTTCTATGACAGAGGTAAACATATATTCTATCTATGCAAAGAACTGCCCTTGGTTCTCTTGGAATAATTTAAATACATATATTTTAATTATAATAATATAACTATGTAATATTTAAATATATAGTTTATATAATTTTATAGTTATTGTTTTAATTTAAATATTAAATATAGGGTATATAATTATTATATTAATAAATTAAGAATATTATTCTCTTGCAATAATATAATACAATATAACATGTAAGATGACAATAGAGTCCCCGGAGACATTTTCTTAGAAGCAAATGTTCTGACCTGCATAAGTAAATTGAGCTAGAGGGAAGAGGACCTGAGTTGCATAAATAAATTGGGCTAGAAGGAAGAGGACTTGCTACTTGTAGAAATTGAACCAAGTTAGATATATAATGAGAGAGGAAAAGTGATGGGAGCAGGCAAGCAAGGGAGAGAAGAAGCAAGTAAATGCATAGTGATGATTGTTTTCAGTGTGCTATTTCATGACTATTCAATTGAAATAATCATCTCCATTTTATGAGGAAACAGAATTCAGGACAAAGATATAAAATTAGTGAGAGAGATAGTATTCACAGAGGTTGCTACCCCTTTTATATGCCTATAAGAGTAAATCCTCAATGCTTTATTTATCTTTGGGGTTTAATCTAAAGATTCTCTGAATATGGAGTAGACTCATTCTTCCCAGATCCTTCCCTTTACTACTTAAAAATCCTAAATATAATATAATAAACCATTATAGGAAGTCTCTGAAAGTTTGAAAGAAGAAAGCAGACTGCCTAAGGACTCCAGAATGTGAGGGATGAAATGGTGATGAATCCAAGTCTTTGCCTCACATTTTTCTTCTGGAAAGGGAGTTCCAGAAGCCTCCAAACTGGAACTACCAGTAGGCACAGACAAAAACAGATTCAGGAAAGACTTATTTTCCCTAGCCAAAGAACTGAGGACAAGGGTAGCCTAACAACAAGAGTTTGGGCAATACTCGTTTGATCATAGCCAAACATTGACAGAAAAATTTTGCCTATGTGCCTGAGGTTTCAGCAGGGCTCATCAGGGAGCTGGAGCTTTGGCCCAATTTTCCACCTTGCAGAAGAGATGATGATGTTGCAGTCCTTCACCTGGTGGTGTCAGCCAGCAAGGAGGGTGCTAACCTTCCATCCCTCACTTAGTAGAAGCAGGCAGTATCTGCTTCTGCTGCCAAAGTATGTCAGCAGGGTCCAGAGACTAAATAAAGCAGTGTGTGTTGGGGTTTGTCAGCCCTCCAAATTCCCCTAGCCCCTAGTTTCAGTTGAACTTAGTGGGAAGCTGAAACTCCACACCCACCCATCAGCATTAAATTAAATGAGGTAGTGTGAAGAAGGGTTAGTCATCACTCTGGTTTCCCCCTCAGCTCATGCCAGTGGTGCTGAGCTGGGAGCTGCTTGCATTCCTATGTGACTGCAACAAGGTAGCGTGAGTCAGAATTCCATTTTAGCTCAGGTGGTGTCAACAGGACCCAACAGAGAGATGAACATGTACTTTCCCTGGTATCTGTGCACTACAACTAAATAGAGTGACTGCCTGATTAAAAAAGGCCCAGAATCTAACAACATGGTACCTAAAATATCCAAGATATAATCATAAGTGACTCATCATGACAAGCACCAGTTCAAACACAACCTGAATGAGAGAAGAAATTCAGAGGTAACACTGAAATGATTCAGATGCTGGAATTCTCTAACAAAGATTTTAAAGTAAAATGCTTCCATAGTAATTATAGATACTCTGGGGGAAAAAAAAAAAAAAAAAGAAGCTATGCAAGTCTTAGAAAAGACATAGAAAATTTTAAAGGAACCAGGTGGAAATAATAGAAATGAAAAAAAAAAAAAAAAGACCAACAAAAAAAAAAATTACTAGATGGGCTACATAGTGGAGTTGACAAATAATAGAATCAGTGAACTTTAAGACAGGTCAGTCAAATTTACTCCATCCGAAAAACAGAGAAATAGATTACAAAAAGAAGAACAACAGTGCTTCAGGTACTTGTGGGACAATAACAAAAGTGGTAAATTTCATATTATTAGGTTCCCAGAAGTAAAGAATACAGATAGGAGCTAAAAATATATTCAAGGAAGTAATGGCTAAAAACTTCCTGAATTTGGCACAAGACATAAATCTACAGATACAGAAGTTGAGTGAATCCCAAGAAGGATAAAATGAACAATATCTGTACCAAAGCAGATCATAATTAAACTTTGGAAAACTGAAGGCAAAGATAAACTTTGCAAGTGGCCACAGTGAAAGGACTGCATATAAAGGAAAACCAGTTCAAACAACAATGAATGTCTCATATGAAACCATAGAAAACAGAAGGTAGGAGCATATATTTTTCAAGTACTAAAAGAAAAGAAGTGTCAACCCAGATTCCTGAATCCAGTAAAAATATCCTTCATTAATAAAATAAAAATGCTTTCAGATAAAGGAAAACTTTTTAAAAGTATTGCCATGAAAGCCACCTTTGAAGAATGACCAAAGGAATTTTTCAAAACAAAGTAAATGATAAAAGGCTTGAAACTTCAGGAAAAAAAGAATATTAGAATGGTAAAAATAGGAGTAATATAATAGATTACATTTTTTGGTGGGTTTTTAAAAATATTTTTGATGGTTGAAACAAAAATTATAATACTAAGTATTGTATTCAATGCATGTAGTAGTAACATTAAAGAGAATCATACTTAATAAATGTGGAGACTGCATTGGAAGTACATTTTCTGTACTTTCTTTGACATAGTAAATTGTCAATGCTCCTAGATTGTGCTAAGTTATATACGTATATTGTAATAACCAGAGTAAACACTAAAATTTTTATAATAAACAATATACTCAAACACATTTTAAATAAAGGTAGAATCTTAAAAAAAAATAAATGTTTGAGAAAATGATAAGAAGGTAAGAAATGACAAGGAAAGCGATTAGAATCAGGGGAAGGAAACAAACAAAACCCCATAAGATATCACACTTAAGTGGTATAACTAATTATCTGAAATGTTTATCAGCAATTGTCTAACATAATGCTAATGATCTAAAATATAAATGGTCTAAATACACCAACTAAAAGACAACTATTTGGCAGTGTGTCAGGGGGAAAGGCCCAACAATATACTCTGAAACTCACTTAAAATACAATGAAATAGGTAGGTTGAAAGTTAAAAAAAAAAATAAAAGAAATGTCATGTAAACATTACTTTAAAAAAAGCAAGACTGACTATCATTAAATAAAATAAGTTTCAGAGTAAAGAAAATCACTAGAGATAAAAAGACATTAGTTAGTAATAAAAGAATCAGTCTACTAAGAAAACATAATAATTTTAAATGTTCACCCATCAAACAACAGAACCACCAGTATGAAGCAAATTATGATAGAGATGGAAGGAGAAATGGACAAGTCCCACAATTATAGTTTCATATTTCAACATGCCACTTTCAGTAATTTATAGAACTAATAGATGGAAAATTAGCAAGAA
Organism: Mirounga leonina; assembly: GCF_011800145.1. Lineage (NCBI taxonomy): Eukaryota > Metazoa > Chordata > Mammalia > Carnivora > Phocidae > Mirounga > Mirounga leonina. Next base: position 58,282,419 of record NW_023270323.1, on the reverse strand, counting down.
TATAGAACTGAGTGACCTACCTATCCAAAAGGATCTAATTGACATCTATAGAACTTTCCATTCCACAATAGTAGAATGCATGTTCCCTAGGATAGCTCATATCCTGGACATAAAATAAGACAAGTTTAAAAGAATTGAAATCATACACATTATACTCATGATCATAAAATAATTAAATATAAATACAACAGGCAGTTCTATAAACACTTGAAATTTAAGCAACACAGTTCTACTAAATCCATAGATCAAAAAGGGAGTCTCAAAGGAAATAAAAAATACAGAGAACTGAATAAAAATAGAGAAATAAATTACTTATGTAGGATGAAGTTAAAGTAGTATTGAGAGGGGCATTTATTTGTAGCACTAAATACTTACCTTATAAAAGAGAAAGGTCTTAATGTAAGTTTCTATCCCAAGAACTAGAAGAAAAAAAGGAGCAAAATACATGCAAAGCAAATAGAGGAAAGAAAATAAGAAAGATAATAGAAATCATTAAAATTGAAATATAAAACAATAGAGAATATCAATGAAACTAAAAGCTGGTGCTTTGAAAAAAAATCAATTAAAAAAACACAAACAAAAGCATGACTGACAAGAATAAAAAGAAAATAAAAGGAGAGAAGACACAAGTCACCAACATGGGGAATGAACGGGGTTATCATTACAGATCTAGCATTCATGAAAAGAATAGCAGGAGAGCACTATAAATAATTTTACAATCATGATTGATAAATTAGACAAAACAGACCAGTTCTTATAATCTGAGAGCTCCATCCCATAGTGCCTTACATTAAATTGAGTTTAACATTCAGTATGTATCAACCTTGATTTTTTTTCTCAGACATAGTAGTTCTACCTCCAAGGTTGTTGTGATCATAACATGAAAATATACATGAAGAACATGGGACCAGAACATGAGATGGCAAAAGCTCAATAGTGGTTAACTTTTGTTATTAATACCAATTCCACAAATGTTTTTTGAGTGCTTACTATTAGGCATTAGTCTAGGTGCTGGGAAAACTCAAGGGTATTTATCAGTCAGAATACAATCAGGAGACCGAAATCACACATTATTTGAACAGAGATAATTTAATATAAAGAATCATTACCTTGGGGCACCTGGGTGGCTCAATTGGTTAAGTGTCTGCCTTCAGCTCAGGTCATGATCTTGGGGTCCTGGGATTGAGCCCGTGTCTGGCTCCCTGTTCAGTGGGAAGTCCTTCTCCCTCTCCCTCTGCAGCTCCCCCTGCTTATGCTCTCTCTCTTTTTCTCTAAAATAAATAAATAAAATCTTTTTTTAAAGAAGAATCATTACCTAGATAGAAGGTTATTAGCAGAAAAGGCAAGAAAGGAACATGAAAAGATCTTGGAGGTAACAATTGCAGGAAGGAGCTACCACTCATAGGGCTGAGAAAACCAAGGATGGAGATTGGAATTATTAAAACTCAGAAGATTTAAACCCCTGCAGGGCTGAAACTCCAATAACTAAGGAAGGGGTTGTTGGCAGTTTTTGCACAATAAGGCTGGTTCTATAAGTGTTGGAAAAATGGTAAACCAGATTCAGCTACAGAGTGATACAAATTCAGGAATCCCACAAGAAGAAATAATTCCCTTCTTCCTCTAGTCTTGCAGTCACTCTGTAACAACACCTACTGAAAGAGCTTAACGAAGAATCTGCTTTTGGCTACGCAGAAAGGTGGTTTGCAGAGTCCCTACCCTAGTGTTAAAACTTAGATTATAGTTTGGAGTTAGGAGAAAGATTATAATATTGAATACAATCCCTTTGTGTACTCAATATCCATACACATCCTCCTCACATATTTGATACCATAACCTCTACCATAACCATAACCATAACATCATAACCCAATAAAAACAATTCTATATTTCTGGGGGAAAAAAAAAAGCTACTAGGATTTGAAATCACAGCCCATTCTCAAAGCATTTACTTTTCCTCTGTATTTTTATAATACCTTGCATATGTCCACTCCATAAAACTTACCACGTCAATCAAAACTTACCGGTTTATTGTCTACACTTTGAGCTGATGGAGAGCTGTTTCATAATGGACATAGCAATCATTGTTTCTCCAGAAACGGAAATGCTGACTCACAGAAAGGACATAGTAAATGTTTGTGGTAAGAGTAGAGAAATCTCACAGCCTGAGCTAGGCGTCATTATGACAACTGAAATTCACTGAATGTTTATTAATTTTCAGATAAACTTCAAAGAGCTGTACATATTGTGATTTATTTAATCATGAACATAACTCTTAGAGGTCTTATGCACAGAGTGTTGTGTCATACCCAGCTTGGATGGTGGTATCAAACCTCAAACCATAAAGCAAACCTGGGCAAGCCATTTCAGGAAGGCAGGTGATGCAGTATTTTCATGGTAGAAAAGAGAGGGAGAAGAAATTAATACAGGAAGACAGCACAGGCAGGGATATGGTAATCAAATCAATAAAATACCTAGAATATGGTTCAGGTCACTTGGTTTTAAAACTACCTTTTTTTTTTTTTTTTTTTTCCCCCAGCTGGAAAATGAACAGGTGGGGACACAATGCCTCTCATCCATTTTATCTCTGATATTTTGTGATTATGGAATTTAGGGACAAGCAATCCCAATGCTGAAAATCATCCTTTAATTAGGTATTGCACAGTATCTCTAGGCCTACTTCACTTCAATGATAAAGACTGAAAAGTGAGTAGTTATGTTTTATGCAGATGACATGAGTTTGTGTTTGTGTGTGCCTTTATTTATTCAGTATCTCTTAGCTTCTCTCGGTAGGTGACCTAATCTCTTCATGTGGAACTGAGGCTCTTGGAGAGCCTAGATAGAAGGAAAATAGTTGAGTCTTTGGAGAAATAACTTGGAAATTTCACAAAACAATGCAGACAATTTCAGAGTACAGAGTGTAGCCTTAAAACTCTGACAGTTGATACCTAGAAAAAGGAAGAAGAATTTTCAATCTGGAGTTTATATATGAAACATTGAACAACTCTAAGGGTAGGAGATAGAACACATTAAAAGGCAGTTCCATGAAGATGCCATTGCAATTGTTCGACTTCATTTCCCACACTCTAGACAGTAATTTTGCACTTGGAGATGGAAAAGGAGTGTCTGTGAGAAAATGAGACGTGGATATGAGCCATGATGCTAGGTTGTGTTTTGGGCTCTCCACTTTCAGAAAGAGACACACTATATTCACTTATTTGTCCTTCAGTATGTATTGGTTACTGTTAGATTGTCTCTTCTAAATACTCAAGAGGTACCAGTGATACTTCAGCCTGCTTGAGGTATTGGGAGTTTACAGCGAGGAGACACAGAGAAGGAAGGAAGCCCTATTATCTTATTTATCACTCCAGATGAGACATAATTGCTTCCTTTCATTGCTCTTGTGCTTTGCAGTTATTGGGATTCTGTTATATATTTGTTCCGTTTTGTGTGTGCGTGCCTTCACTGCTACTAATTCCCCTTTTTATTTTTATTAAATTGTTTTCTTTTCTTGTTCATAGTTTCTACGATTCTATTGCTAGAAAAGTCTCAGCTGCATTTTGTGACATGTTTTCGTTGCCTGGGTTTGGTTATGTAGGACCCTAGACTCAGGACCTATTACAAGCGCTGATGATCATCTTTTTTTAGCAATTGTTTGTGTTACAGTCCATCCATGAATCCTGTCAAGAATCTTGAATGTCATTCTGTAGTCTTTGACTCATTGGGTAACTAGAAAATTGAACCTACAACAAAAAATCAAAGGAGACCAAATTGTGTCCAACTACACATTATATTTCCTGGACACCTTCCTGAACAATGTTGGCAATGATAAGGATCTAGATATCACTTATTAATGCCCAGCAAATTAACTTCATTCAACCCCCCCCCCCCCCACATATACACACAGACCCCTGACAGCTGTCTATTCTGGCATTAAAATCTAGGTCATGGTTTTCTCTTATTAAACATAAACAATTTCACTACCAAGCTCAGATGGGGTCACTCTGTGACACTGTGATGAGATGAGACAAAACAAAAGATCATTTCATGCTTATGTTTTGTTTTTTTTTTAAGATTTTATTTGTTTATTTGACAGAGAAAGACACAGCGAGAGAGGGAACACAAACGGGGAGTGGGAGAGGGAGAAGCAGACTCCCTGCCAAGCAGGGAGCCCGATGCGGGACTCGATCCCGGGACTCCAGGATCATGACCTGAGCCGAAGGCAGTAGCTTAACCAACTGAGCCACCCAGGCGCCCTCATGCTTATGTTTGATCGACAAAACCAGGAAGTCACTATAAACCACAAATATGACCAAGCATCCTCTTTCTAGACTCACATGAGTGCTTGCTAATTCTTTACCAACACAGTTTTAACTTTCATATGTCTTCTGCCAACTGGATATAAAGGACTAAGACAAGGAATGATAAAACAGTCCCATGTTTATCAGTACTCAGTCCACAGCAAAACCATGCTTCCTCGAGTATTCCCTAAGATCCAAGCCCCTTCCACTATCTCCTTAAACAGATGCCCAGTACTCCTCCCATAGTGTTTGATCTCTTATGCTAAAAGTACTAATCCACTCAACTTTGTTTGACTAAAGTACCCTAATGGGAAATTCTACCAGTCATTTTAAATAATGGAGAGAGGGATCTGACATAATTTAAGTTTCAAAAAGCTCCTTTTGCTTGCTAAGTGAAAGAATGAATACATGAGACAGAAAGGTTTTCAAGATGTGAGGGAAGCTTAGAATATGGTCATAGCTATAATGGAGAGCAATGGATGAAGTCAGGCTGTATTTTAGAAGACCCAAATATTTTGGATAGAGCAGATTTTTTTTTTCTTTTGTTGGATTTCAGGTTTAGAGTATTGAATTAATCATATGTGTTCAGTGCATGAAATAGTATCCTTTATTCACTCGAGGTTTGTTTCTGGTTTCCTTAATCCTTATACCCCACTCTCCCCAATCCACTCTCCTCTGCCACCTGTTCTAATGTGCTTAATGCCTTTATTTGTTAGTTGGTGTTCTTGCAAAAGTACATCGCTCTTTTCATTGTATGTACTTATTTATTTTGGTACATATATACTTATTCTCCACTTAGTTTCTCCCCTTAGCAGTATATATTTACTTTTTTCGTAGGTAATTGCTTAACTGTTGTAAAGACCTTCATGGTTTGTATCCATCACAATTTGCCTACCCACTGCCTCAAATATAGAGAAGCAAATAGCCTCCACTGACCTACTATCACAAATAACATTGGGCTTAGTAACCTTGTATGTGATTCTTCATATTAATTTACTTTTCCTTTCATTGACACGGGAATTACTAAAGTGTACTTAAGCATACTTCATTTTACCATTAAACATATAATTTGATGGAATAGTATAAAACAATGGAAAAGAAAAAAAAATATTGCTGTGTTCAAAAGCATAAATCGATCTCATGAAAATAATCTGAGCAAAGGAAGCCAGGCTCTAAAGAATGCATACTGTGTGAATCCATTTATATGAAGCACACGAACAGGCAATACTAGTTGACAGAGCTATAAATCAAAATGAATCAAGGTAAGCGTGAGTACGAGAGAATAAATACATGCACGTGAAACAGCAAGAGAATATCAGCAGGCCATTGCCAAGCATACAGAAAATAGATGGAGATCTAATGGGAAAATAATGATGGAACTTGAGAGCGCAAGCCAGCCACGTAACAACCCAGAGCAGTGAGGTCAAGTTCCATTGCAATCAGGAAGCTTCTAATATGAATGCCACCAGGGTAAAAATCAGTTTTGTTGTGTGTTACAGAGATCATAGGTAAGGAAGAGAGCCTGAGTACACCTGGTGGGAAGTATAAATGTCTAGGGTTGATAAGAAGAGATGATCCTGTATATACCTATTTATAAGGAAAAACTAGCATCATTCAGTGAAGATAACTAAGTAAGAGTTTTAATGAATTTCCTAAGGTTTACTTATAGTTTCTATTGAGTTTTTGGGACTTGAAAATTTGTTCAAATGGATCAAGGAAATTCTAATAATATACACTTATTAATACAAAATAATATTAATATCCTACTTAAAAAGGAAAAAATATCCCCAAGTTTTTTTTTTGTTTTTTGTTTTTTTTTACTATCATGTTATCTGCTAGCAGGAACAATACAATATTAAATGGAAGTGACTAAACAGAAGATACCTTTTGTAAATTACATAAATCAAAGAAAGAAGTGGAATTAAATGAGATTTCTAATTATTAAAATAGAGTTTTCATATTTGGAAGGAAACTAACAAATATTTATATGCACATTGTGTATAATTTTGAAAACTCATCCTGTGATCTTAATCTCTTTTTTAAAAGCAGTAATTATTTTTATTTAGACTTAGAGTGTTGTTTCATTTGATTTGGTTTTGTTTTTACTCAGAGGAGTCGTACAGATTTGCTGTTTTTTTATGTGCAAACCCCTTGACTCTTTAGTTAGTAATTTATTTTGCATTGGATAGATTCCCTTTTTCCCTGAACGAAGGGAAATGAGAACATCAAGACAATGAGGATATATGGCAGGGGCAAGACAAAATTTACCTATGGCTCTATTATTAATCTCGTCTTTTAGCAATTGTTTTATATTGACCTGCTTCTGAATGCTGCCACTTGTATTTCTCCAAATAGAATGTGCCATATCATACCCACACACTACTCACTTCCCCCACCCCCCTCACTTATCTTTCAAGCCTTAGGTTATGAATCACTTTTATGTAAAGCCTTCCTCAAAATTATAGTTTTATAATTCCCTTTGACCCCACACCACCCTGACCAAGTGGGATTAGCTGTTTCCTCTGCCTCCAAACTTTTGCTCCGTAACTTATTACACTGAATTTTACTTCTCCGTCATCCTTACTAGCCTAGGGGCTTTTTTTTTTTTTTTTTAATTGAACTATAGTTGACGCACAATGTTACATTAGTTTCAGGTTCATAGCATACTTATTCAACAATAGACTAGAAGCTTTTCAATGGTCAGGTATTCTGAATGCGTGACGCTTATTTTACTAGTTGGCATAAAAGAGCTTCATGTAAATTCATAAACCATGTGCAACAGATTAGCCCTGGGCTATGTGCATATAGTTTTTCATTGAATGATTTGACTAATGGATGTACAGCGTTAGCAAACTCATTATGAATGAGATATACCAGTCATTAAGATAATCAAAATACATTTCTTAGTACATTTCAGCCTGAAGATAAAAACAAGAAATTGTAAATGGTGGATGCAATTGCATTATTGAAAGACTAGTTTCTATAACATACTTTATTAATTTTTTATAGCACACCTTAATTTGGCAGAGGACTATCTGGAGTATATGCAAACTAAAAAAAATTGTAAATGTTGGTGTATTATACTCCTAGACTGGATTAAGCTTCTTACTCTTCCCCAAATATGAAAGTACTATTTTAATTTCCCAGATAACTACTTAAGAAATTGGGCTGTTGGGACGCCTGGGTGGCTCAGTAGGTTAAGCGGCTGCCTTCGGCCCAGGTCATGATCCCAGGGTTCTGGGATCGAGTCCCACATCAGGCTCCTTGCTCAGCAGGGAGTCTGCTTCTCCCTCTCTCTCCTTCTGCTTGTGCTCTCTCTGTCAAATAAATAAAATCTTAAAAAAAAAAAAAAGAAAAAAAAGAAATTGGGCTGTTAAAATTAACATTAAATGTTCAAAACAAATGTATATAAAATGTTTATGTTTAAGGTCTTGATTTCCAAGTGGTGACTTTTAACATAAAAATTCCATAGTAGGTATTTGGGAAAAAATTTTTTTCAGAATCTATTGTTTAATTACTTGTTGGTATGTAGTGGTAGCATATGCTACATCCATATAATCACATATATTTTCAACATTTAAGATATTTATATATATTGGGGCGCCTGTGTGGCTCAGTCGTTAAGCGTCTGCCTTCGGCTCAGGTCATGATCCCAGGGTCCTGGGATCGAGCCCTGCATCGGGCTCCCTGCTCAGCGGGAAGCCTGCTTCTCCCTCTACCACTCCCCCTGCTTGTGTTCCCTCTCTCGCTGTGTCTTTCTCTGTCAAATAAATAAATAAAATCTTTAAAAAAAATAAGATATTTATATAAAACATTTGTGCTTAGACATGTAAAATTTTGTTTACTACCTACCTGTTAAGTGGATTCGTATTTAAATGTAAATATCTTTGCAGGGTGCAGTGTGGTGAAATTACTAGTTTTCATACTAGACATATCAAAATTTGCATGTATAATTGCACACTGCTTCATGCAAATAAAAACTTAGTTTTTGCCCTCCTGGAAAAGGTATTTATGTATTTATCTTTGCACACTTAATGTGTATGCAAACATTTGGATTTACATATTTACATATTTATTGTGTTTATGCACAGTTTGGTTTTGTATAGAGCACTCTACACATTTTGCTTTTATTATGATAAATATTGTTATGCTCAATCCTTATCAAGTCTAAAGAAAGTATGTTTGTCATTTGTCCATAGTATCTGAATTTTTGAATATTCTATCTCTTGAGAATATGGGGAGTGTTACTTATATATATATATATTATATATTATAAAATATCAGATATGTAAAAGCTCAAAAGCCTTGTTTTGGGAATGGCACTCAAATATCAAATATTTATTTAATACATACATAAGTTATACCTTTTATGAATAAGAACCTATTTGGGGTAGAATGAGTTAATGGAATTCTAAGGCCTGGACACTATTCATTGTCAGCTCTGCAAACAATATGAAGGAATGATACAAAAAAAAAAAAACAAAAACCTGTATATATTATGTATGACTATGCATCCACACAGAATTTCCCACGCACATATGCTGCCTGGGACATGGAATATGTCACAGCCATTTTGTACTCAATTCCTCTTTCTAACTATAAAGGTTTGGTGTTGTCATAGTACATATTTAGCTTCTGAGATTGATGGATTTTTCAGGGAACAAGGTTATATGGCATTTTTTTCTTATCTGAGTCAATGTTTTCCTCAATACCATGAAGTAAATTAAAATAAAGTGTTTAAATCTACTGCTTATGATAAAGAAGACCAAATCTCATTCTAATAAATGTGAAATACAGCTTGTCATGTTCCTTTCACTCTGTAGAAATGCTACCACAAGGCTTTGCCAGTTAAGTCTAATATGTTGACATTTATTTTTGCTGCAATAAATGTTAGGATTATATTTTTGCATTAAATTCTGGCATTTTTAAAGATCACGATGACAAGTAATTTATTCTTCAAATCACTCTGGTTTGTTTTTACTTTTTGAATATGGATTTGGCCGTGTGTCTCCAAGGCACAGTACAAAGCATATTTCATATGTTTTGCAACCTATTAGTTTGATTTAAATCCACTTTTTCCATCTGGATTTACGTAAGCCTTCCTTGATGTTATTTGCTCTGAATTATTGCCCAGAAATAATCACACTGAATCCAATTTTACACTGGCTGTGTAGCCTACCAAGTTTATCACTGTGAAGCTTTAAAGCTTTTGTAGTTTGTTTCAATGAGGGCAATTCCTCGTATTTTCTATATATGAATATATAATATGCTGTTTTGACATACATTTAAAATTTTTTCTCTACCCTTTCCTAAATATGGAATGAATATGATGACATATCTAAGAAACTACAGTTGTTAACAGAGACAGCGGAATAAAACAACACGTGAATCAATGTTTTTTGCATATTCAATATAGAACCCACATACAGTAGATTGGGTCAATCTCTGTATGATTTGAATCGAAACCTTGAAGATAATAATTTAGTGCTGAAAGCACTGATGCAGTTCTTTACACTTTGAAGATTTATTTCTTTTAGTGATACAATAGCTAAAGGAGAATGTAAATTTAAAATTCATCTTTTTTTAAACCATATTTTTAAAGGATTCTCTTTCTCTGAGTGAAGAGTGAAATAGAACATTTTTCTTTTTTTTTTTTTTGAAATAGAACATTTTTCAAAGTAGGTAATAAATCTAGATAATCCAGACATAAAACCTTGTCCTTTGTTTTTTTCTGTCTCTCTGGTAGATAGTTTTGGTCTATCTCCTTCAGAAAAAAAGAAAGAAATGTCAATTGTTTCTACCCATATTTAGTCATTAGCTTTCAAAGACCTTATGAGAAAACCTGAAATTTTGAGCAAGTACCAAATTATATTAAAAATCTGAGTTCTTTTCAGCCTCATACATATTGAGTATGAAAATGACTTCAAGAATTCTTATTGGTTAGTTTATGTAAATAAATGTGTGGGTGGTTGCTCACACTTAAACATCTGTAATTTGCATTCTGACCACTTCTAAGAAAGTTCAGACTACTTAATGTTTGTGAACTAGAACTACACAGTTGATAATCTTTCCTCTTTTGAATATAGGTACATGGGTTTTTTTCTTTTATTTATGATAAGGCTAATTTCAGCCTCTTTTCCAAATCTATATTGAAGAATTTTTTGAAGATTAACTCAAGTATTTTTTTAAATATCCACCAAGGAAGAGAAATGCGATGTTTAAAATGTTCTAAGTTACAAATCCAAATTCTTTCTTTATTTATATATATAAAATCGTTTGCAAGGTAAAATGTACAGCAATCATCTGGATGGTTCTGATAGGGATAAAACTTCATGCTCTTGAGGTCAAATATACACAGGCAAAGTGAAAGAGAAGTGAGGTAATCATTAATGTGATTCTAGACTTAAAAAGAGAGTCAAACTATCTAGAAAATTTAGAAAACTTTCCCTTTACCTTATTTACACAATTACCTTAATCCTCTTCATCTTTTTACTATAAATAAAAGTGCCTTTTTCTTTTAGAATAATTATAGTTACATTGTTAGAAAACACCAGACAAATAGCTATTCTATGTAATTATCACGTATCATCTAGGGATTATTATTTAAATTACCTTGCCTTAAAATACCTTCCTGCAAGACGGAGAAAAATTGCTATATTCTACCAGACATTATGGGAAACACTATATGATCTATAAATAATGTGTTATACTTTACTTTGAAATACAGACTTTTATACAAATCCAAATTGTTACAATCATATAAAACAAATTAAGTATACCATTTGGTGGCAAGGACTTGAAGTCATTTTCATACTAAATATTTAAAACCTTGGACCATTTTTATTTGACATATATATGACATATATATATATGAATATTTATTTCAATGTTTATCTATGTTGTAGTATGTATTAGTACTTCATTATTTTTTACTTTGAATTATATTCCATTATCACAATATACCACATTTTATTTATGTTATTTATCTATTCATCAGTTAGTGAATATTGAGCTGTTTTCAATTTTGGCTATTATGAATAATGCTGCTATGAACATTAATGTACAAGTTTTGAGTGGACTGTTTTCATTTATCTTGGATATGTATGAGAGAATGAAATTGCTTGGTTATATAGCAACTCTATGTTTAACACTTGTAGGAACGGTCAAACTGTTTTCCAATACAGGTGCACCATTTAACATTCTTACCAGCAGAGGCGCCTGGGTGGCTCAGTCATTAAGCGTCTGCCTTCGGCTCAGGTCATGATCTCAGGATCCTGGATCGAGCCCCGCATCGGGCTCCCTGCTCAGCAGGAAGCCTGCTTCTCCCTCTCCTGCTCCCCCTGCTTGTGTTCCCTCTATCGCTGTGTCTCTCTCTGTCAAATAAATAAAAAACCTTAAAAAAAAAAAATTCTTACCAGCAGTGTATGAGGATTCTAATTTCTCCTTATCTTTCATTCCACTCATTATCCAGTCTTTTTGATTATATACCTTCTAGTGTGTGTGAAGTGGTATTTGATTGTGGTTTATATTTTTATATCCCTAATAGTTAAAACTGTTAAACACTTTTTCACATGCTTATTGGCCATTTTATATACCTTCTTTGGAGAAATTTATAGCCGATCCTTTATCTATTTTTAAGATTATTTATCTTTTTAGGAACACCTGGGTGGCTCAGTCGGTTGGGCATCTGCCTTTGGCTCAGGTCATAATTCCGGAGTCCTGGGATCGAGTCCCACATCCGGCTCCTTGCTCAGTGGAGAGCCGGCTTCTTCCTCAGCCTGATGCTCCCCTTGCGTGTGCTCTCTCTCTGACAAATAAATAAATAAAATCTTAAAAATATGTTATTTATCTTTTTATTATTGAGTTGTAAGAGTTCTTTATATATTTTGAATCTAATCCTTTATCAGATATATGACTTAAAGTATGTTCTCTCATTAGGTGTGTGTGTGTGTGTGTGTGTGTGTTTATGTTTGTGATGGTATTGTTAGTAGTACAAAGGTTTTTTTATTTTGTTTAATGGAGTTCAATTTCTCTTTTTTTTGTCTTGTCATTTAGTGTCATATTTAAGTAGGTTCTAGCTAACCTAGGTCAAGATTATGCCTATGTTTTCATCTAAGAGTTCTATAGTTTTAATTTTTAAACTTATTTCTGTTGTCCATCTTGAGTTATTTTTTATGTTACATATAACGAGGCATACAACTTTATTCTTTTGCATGTGGATAGCTAACACCATTATTTCCCCCACTGAATTGTCTTGGCATCCTATCCTTGTTGAAATCAGTTGACCATAAATGTAAAGGTTTTTTTCTGGGTTCTCAATTCTGTCCATTTATCCATGACCATCCTTCTGCCAGTACCACACTTTCTTGATTACTGTAGCTTTGTAGTAAGTTTTGAAACTAAGAAATATTAGTTATCAAACTTAATTCTTTTCAAGATTTCTTTGGCTATTCTTGATTCCTAACATTTTTATATGAATTTTAACTATTAATTTCTGAAAAACAACAACAACAAAAAACTTCCAGTTGGGATTTTGGTAGGCATTGAGTTGAAAGTGTGAATTAATTTAGAGAGATTTGCCATCTTTGCCAATATTAAGACAATCAGAGCAGGGAGGAAGGAGACGATTAAAAATGGCAACCTCCCCTACCCAGGGAGAATCTGAAATCTGTAGAGATCCTAATTTGATGGCTGAAGCTTCCCAGAGTACAGTTTCCATGTCATTGACCTGAGGGAATGGAAGGGAGTGGGTTATGGTCAAATGCCATAACTTTTGCTATTTCTGAGATTTAGTAGGTTTTCTTGAATAATTGTTTCTCCATTTGCTGTATGATCTTAGGAAACTTATAGATATGCTAAATGGTTGTTTTTGTTTGTTTTATTTGGAGATTTTTTTTGTTTGTGTGTATTATAGTTTTCATCAGTTATGGTTGTTTTGCTGGGAAGATGGTCTACAATGACTTCAAGCCACCATTCCAAAGCAAAACTTTAGATGCATGGGCATCAGAGTTTAAGCCAGTGGTTTAAAGAGTAAATGAAAATTACAGAAGTAGAGATTGCTAATATCGACAGTTACAGCAGTTTGAATATGGAAGAACAAGGAAGTACCAGTTTAGAGGCATGAGAAATTCAATATGATTTCTGTTTAATATTTTTAATATGATAGTAACATGAGTATTGTCAAATGATAAGAAAGAGCTAGACACAAAACAAGTTTAAGTAAATTCTTAAGTTCGGTGGCCAAAAGTTGAAGAAATGGTAAGCTGAGGACTTCAGTTTTCTATGTGAATTGAGAACTGGTGGTAAGAGAGAAGTAGTGGTCTGCAGGTGGAATGTGAAGAAAGTCTGATTGCCAACATGGTCATTGAGTCAGTACCTATCAGGAAAATACAGTCAAGCTGGTATGTATCTTTGAATGTGCAGCTGAGGTTGATAGACATGGATTCAGAGTAGCACGGATATAAATATTTTATCTGCAAGCCCACAACTCACTTGTTCTGTATTTCTTGGAACCTGGATCTTTCCTCAGTTTAGTAAAATGAAGGGATTTTTTTCTTCTCTAACATTAAAAAAGAAACAACTTTGCATCAGAATTTATTTCCCCTAGATGCATAATTCTATTAGATTATTTCTGTGTATGTTTCCACACAGATGTATAAAATGCAGATTTAATGTGGGTGATCATAAATAGGTCGCACTTAGGCAACTTCCCTGCAGTGGTAAATGCTCATTGCTCTAACCATCTTTGGTAACACTATTCAAGGTCACAAACAAAATCTTTGTTAACACTGACCCAGATATGAATTTTCAATGTTGCACTATGTGAGTGAATTCATGGTAATTGTTCCTGATATCTGTAGGATTATAACAGCTTCTAGAGAAAATATTTTTACTTACTGCCTCTCTTCTATTGTATTAAAGAATCAAATTAGTAACCACAGCTATCCTTGTTGCAATGACTGACAAGTAAAGGATTCAGTCTGGCAGTTGACAATTAACAAACTGCATTTCTTCTTCCTGAAGGCTTTAGGGACATGATATTTTCCTACTCTTCCACTAATTAGAAATGGGTAAATCTCTTAAGGCTCTGTGATTTGATTCAATTTGGATACCGTTTGTTTGACTGTCAAATTGATACATGGTATGACATGAATCAGAGCCGTCTAAATCTTTACACCTAACTGAATTAGCACTTCTCTTATATCTAATGATCCCAGCCTGTCTTCATTCTGTCACAAATTGAGTCATTATAACCCACTTTGGATTGTTCTACTCTAATCTCTGACCTTCTTTCTTTCAAATCTCACTTTAAGCCTAAATATTATTTTACTATTTTATGGGCAAAAAAAAAAAAATGGTGTGTAAATTAGGATAGCATAAATCAAGAATAACTTGAGGCTAAGAACTTGAAAATGAGATTGCTCTAAGAAAGCAACTAACAACTTAATAATATAGAAGATCAATGACGTGGAAATTCTTCTTGATGTGACACAATAGCTGCTGAAAGGAAGTGTTTGACATATTATCACATCTAAATAAAAATGCCATAATTCAAAGAGATTTGATGGAGAAGAAGGGGATTGGGTAAATGACTTTGCCAATTGTAGAAGTATAAACCATTGAATTGGAGGGTATATGTTGGAAGTTCTGCTAATATCAATAATATCTACTAACATTTAGGTATTATTTACTTTGTTCCAGGTCCCATTGGAAGAGCTTTAAAAGAATGACTTTGCATGATACTCACAATGACCCCTAGGTAAATGAGTTTTCTTTTTAAATATACTTGGCAGGCAAGAAAACACCAACTTGGAGATTTTAAGCAAGGGCTCAGTATTCCAGAATGAGCAGAAGGTGGAAGGTTGGATGTGACTGAATTCCAGAGGCTATCCCTAATCATATCTCACACTTGGTAAGGTGAATGATAGGTAGTAGAGAAGAAACTGTCTCACCATTCTTATCTGTGAAAATAGAATGGAGATATTTGCTTTACCCAACCGTCTTGGATCAAATGAGAAATTGTACAAGGAAACACTTCACTCAAAGATTTTGTGGCTTTAAATTTCTGTGGAGCCTTTGGAACCATAAACTAGGCAAGTGTTACTTGTTAATGAAGTAGAAATGGCATTGGTAGATCAAATGCTCTGATGACAATAGTGAAATATTACATAGTATAATATGATTTGAAGACACATGTCAGAGAGGTGGTCAGCCCAACAAATGGTGTTAAGAGTGTCAAAAATGTGGGGCGCCTGGGTGGCTCAGTTGGTTAAGCGACTGCCTTCGGCTCAGGTCATGATCCTGGAGTCCCGGGATCGAGTCCTGCATCGGGCTCCCTGCTCGGCGGGGAACCTGCGTCTCCCTCTGACCCTCCCCATCTCGTGCTCTCTCTCTCTGTCTCATTCTCTCTCTCAAATAAATAAATAAAATCTTAAAAAAAAAAAAAAGAGTGTCAAAAATGTGATCATGGTGATGAGAATGGTATCCCAAATATCCCAAGCCCAGAGGTATGTTCATGAAGCCTGGTAATTAATGAAGCCTGGAACTACCATGATTATTGCTATCTGTAGTTTTTTCCGAGGACATCTCTCTCTTCAATTCTGGGTATACTTAATTTATAAATGACACAGCTATCTGATGAGCATACTGATACTTCCCTCTAAGGCTGTCAAATACCCATACAATTAGCTATGAATTAATTAATTATTCATGTTTCCAGTCAATATTCTTTGCTTGTATGGGAATTAAGGTCATTGCCTTTTCCTTTATAATTCTTCAGCCTTTATGTGTTAAGTTTCATATAGGTTTAATTAATAATTTAGTCTGTATTACTATATTTTATTTCATTCCATAAAATTATTTGAGGGTACTAGGAATTATTTGTCAAAATATTTAAGGGTACTAGGAATTGAATTGTCAAATTATTGTTAAATTATTTGAGGGTACTAGGAATTGAGATTGTGGACTGTTACAAATCCAAAGAAAATACCTAGACTGATGCTTTTTAACTTCTTTTTACTTGAGGCATACATTACAGATCTTTACATGGTACCTGGGAAGAAGCTGCTCAAGGCTTCATGGCCTCTGGGACTGACAGAAATAATATCTGAGTAGATCACTATCTTCTGGTTCAGGGTTTTGGCAAGCAAGCCCTGTGAACAGGGGCAGTATTCATTAAAAAGAATATTTTGTGAGTTAGAATGAGCTAGAAATATACAGAGCTGTTAGCATGAATGGGCCAAAATAAGTTTTAATTTCCAAAAAACTAAATGTAACTTTGCATTGAGTGCTTCTTTCTACTGATGAAAAAAAAAATCTTTTTTTCAAAATTAAATCATTCACTTCTGACTTAAAAGATAATTTATTTTGATTGATTTCAGCATGTCTAAGGAATTAACTTTTGTCTTAGCTTTGGTGGAAAGTCTACTCAGGGGAAAAAAAAAAACAAAAAACAAAAAACAATTGTTATGTACCAAGGAAGTTGGCTTACCTCTGATATAAAAACTAAACAAGGATACTAAAAAAGAAAATTCATATGCCAACCGGTTTTATATAGATAGATACACTGTATCTATAGAGTGAGGGAGATCCATTGTGTGAGGATTTGGGTAAATTCTTAAAGGAGTTTAATTAGCTGTAGGCAATCATTTGCACTTGGCCACTTTTTCTATTAAAATAGAATCTTTTTTGTGATAGTTGGACCCCTAGTGCTTACTCTAACACCATGAAACAGCAGAAGAGCCACATAAAAGAAAGAGGCACTTGTTTCTTTGTTTATTCAATAAATATATTTGGTACTCCTATTATATACAAGGCTTTGTTATTAAGTATTATATTATTCCAGGTTTTGAGAACATTCTCAGTGAAGAAAACAGACAGTGATCCTTATCTATATGGAATTACATTATACTGATGAAAAATAAAAAGGAAAATTAAAAATAAGAAATTATGTAGTACATTAGAGAGGGAGGAGTACTAGGTAGAACATACAAAATAATCATGAAAAAAAGTAAAGTTTGTTAGGGGGAAGGGGAGTGGATTTTAGATAGGGTTGCTATAAATGTCTTACTGAAGAATAATTTTGAAAACAGACCTGAGGGAGGGCTGGATGGCTCAGTCAGTTAAGCACCTGACTCTTGGTTTCAGCTCAGGTCATGATCTCGAAGACATGGTATCGAGCCCCATGTCAGGCTCTGCCCTCAGTGGGGAGTCTGCTTGAAGATTCTCTCCATCTACCCTTCCCCCTCCTTGCTCTCTAGCTCTCTCCCTCTCAAATAAATAAATAAATCTTTAAAAAATTAAAAAAAAAAAAGAAAAAGGACAGACCTGCAACCATGTGAGAGACCTGAAGCCATGTGAGAGGAAGTTATGGTGCTCTCCCTGGCAAGATCCTTTCATGAATAGGAAGGAGCAGAGACAGAGGACCTGTGACAAGGGAGGGCTGGGCATGTTTCAGGAACCTGAAGGAGGCCCATGTAGTGCCACAGAGAAAATTGGGAGGGAAATGAAAGAATTAAAGTCAGAGTTTCTAGAATCCAGATTTTGTTGGCCTTGTAGGTTATAGTAAGATGTTTGATATGGTCTAATGTTTCCCCCAAATTCATATGTTGAAATCCATATCCCCAATATGATGGTACTTCAAAGTGGGGCCTTTGGGAGGTGATTAGGTCATGAGGGTGAAACCCTCATGAACAGGATTAGTGATCTTATAAGAGCCCCCAGAGAGATTCTTTGTCCCTTCCACAGAGTGAGAACACAGCAGGAAGATGACTACGAGAAAGTAGCTTTCACCTGGCTCCAGATCTGCAAGTGCCTTGATCTTGGACTTCCCAGCCTCCAGAATTGTGAAGAATAAGTTTATTTTGTTTGTAAGCTACCCAGTTTGTGATATATTTGTTAGAACAGCCTGAATGGACTAAAACAATAGTGGCTTTTAATCTGACTGGGAAGAAAAGCCATTGGAGGGATTTGAGCATAAAAGTGGCTTGATTTGATTCAGGTATTAATGTAATTTCTCTGGCTGCTATGGTAAGAATATGGATAAAGGTACACATTGGGAAACTAGGTAGGAATATATGGAAATAATCCAAAAGAGATTTGATAGAGAATTGGATCTGGGTGGTATAGTAGTCCTGGTGAGAGGTGGTAAAATTCTGGATATGTCCTGAAGGATCATCCTGAAGACTTGTTGAGAGACCAGATATAGTGAATGGAGAGAAGCTGGAGTCTAGTTTGACCCCAAGTCTCTGATTTGGCACAATTAGAAAGGTGAAATTGCAGTTACTTGAGATAAAAAAAAAAACAGTTGAAGGAGGATGATGGGGGTGTGCATATCAAGAGACAATTATAGAAATGGTACGTTTGAGATATCAATTATATGCCCAAGTATAAATGTCAAGTTGGCATTTGTGTGTGTGTGTGTTTTCTCTGAAGTTCTAGACATAGATCTGCTATAGACAACATATTTGAGAGCCAGCCATGTATAGATGGGAATTATTGCCATGAGTCTGGATAAGATGACCAAAAGAACAGGTATGGATAGAATTCTTAAAAAAAAAAAAAATTCCGAAGACTGAGACCTGGGACATTTGGATATTTAGACCTCAAAGAGATGAAGAACCCACAAAACCAAGAAAAAGGAGCCAGTGATATGAAAGGAAAACCAGGTAACATAGTGTGCTGGAAGCCAAGCAGGAAAGTGTTCAGGTGTGTCACTTATTTCCTAAGGTAAGATGAGATTTGAGAAATGGTCACAAGTTTTAGCAACACAGAGCCCATTGCTGACCTTTTGATGAGAGTAATTTCAGAGGAGTAAAGGAGTAAAAATGTGATGGAATGAATTAAGAGTGTGAAGAAATAAGTTGGAAACAGCAAATATAGAAAACAGCTGTAACCAGAGACCAAGGCTACAAGAGTATCTGACTCTGGAGTCCCAGATAGACCAGGTTTGGCCAGTAGCTGCTGACAATATTCAAAAGCAGAAAGACAGGTGGTGGGGAAACAAGAAGGGAATTTATTTCAGTGAGGCCAACACCTCAAAACAGCAGACTAGTGTCCCAAAGACAGTTTCCAAAGTGCTGAAAGTACTTCTAAGGTTTATATAGGGAAGATGTGGGACAAAGGTCAGTGGATACGTGCAGCTGGGCATTAAAGATCGTGTTGGTCATTGTCTTGGGGTCAATCACACGGGGTCTTGCTGGCATCAGAGTCACTGTTACGGCTTGGCAGGGGCAGTTTCAGTTCCCACCATGAGATGCTTTGCCCACTGGGTCCTTTGCCAGAGTTAAAAGATGACCTGGAAAGAAAAACTTAATTAGTTAGAAAGTACAAAGAGGTTAAAATGAAGTAGTTAAGGCAACAACTGGGTCTCTTTCACTGTTACAAAGTGTTGTTCAAAAAAAGGAGAGAAATGGTACAGTAGCTGGACTGGATTGTGGGATCAAGGGAGAATATTTTGTTGATGAGAGAAACATATGCTATATAGCATTGACCCAGGAGGGAACGGGGAGAATGAAATTTCTGTAGATTTTTTTTTCAAATTCTAATATACATATGAATCATAGTAGGATCTGTTTAAAATGCCAATTCTGATTCAGTGGATCTGAGGAAGTGATTGAGAACATTTTTTTTTTTTTTTAATTGCTGTTGTTGCCATTCAGTTTTTTTTTTCTTTTTACCTCTTGACCCGTTTTACCGCCCACCACCTCTGGCAACCACCAATCTGTTCTTTGTATCTATAAGCTTGTTTGTTTGTTTTCTTTTCTTTTTTCTTTTCTGTTTAAGATTCCAAATATAAAAGAGATCTTATAATATTTGCCTTTCTCTGTCTAACTTATTTCACTTAGCAAAATGCCATCAGGTCCATCCATGTTGCTGCAAATGGCTAGATTTCATTCATTTTCATGGCTGAGTAATACTCCTCTGTGTGTGTGTATCTGGTGTGTGTGTGTGTGTGTGTACCATAATTTCTTTGTTCACCCCTTCATCAATGGACACTTAGATTGTTTCCATATGTTGGCTATTTAAATAATGCCGTGATAAACACCAGGATGCACATGCCTTTTCAAGTTAGTGTTTTTGTTTTCTTTGGATAAATACCCAGAGTGGAATTGCTGGATCATATGGTAGTTCTATTTTTAATTTTTTGAGGAAACTCCATACTGTTCTCCATAGTGACTGCACCAATTTACATTCTCACCAATGTTGCACAAAGGTTTCTATTTTACTACATCCTAGCCACACTTGTTAGTTCTTGTCTTTTTAGATTAACCATTCTAACAGGTGCAGGGTGATATCTCACTGTGGATTTGATTTTAATTTCCCTAATGATTAATAATATTGAGTATCATTTCATGTATCTGTTGGCCATCTGCTCATTTTCTATTCAGATAAACTACCCATTTTCTATTCAAATTCTTTGTTTTTTTGCTATTGAGTTGTCTGAGTTCTTTATATATTTTGAATATTAGCTCTCTGACTTGCAAATATTTTCTCCTATTTGGTAGGTTGACTTTTCATTTTGTTGATGGTTTCCTTTGCTATGCAAAAGCTTTTTTATTTTGTTGTAGTTCCACTTGTTTATTTCTGTTTTTGTTGCTTCTGCTTTTGGTGTCAGATTCAAAAAATCATCACCAAGACTTACATCAAAGCGATGATCACTTATGTTTTCTTCTAGGGGTTTTATAGTTTCAAGTTGAAGTCTTTAAATCTTTTTGAGTTAACTTTTGGGTTTGGTGTAAAATAGCAGTCAAATTTTATTCTTTTTCAAGGGGCTGTCCAGTTTTCCCAACACCATTTGTTGGAGAACCTGCTCTTTGCTCATTGTATATTCTTGACAACTTTGTAATAAATTTGTTGACCATGTATGCATGGGTTTATTTCTGAACTCTATTCTGTTCCGTTGATCATGTATCTGTTTTTATGGCAGTATCATACTGTTTTAATTACTATAGCTTCGTAATATAGTTCAAAAGCAGAGTGTGATGCCTCTAGTTTTGTCCTTCTTTCTTAAGATTGTTTTGGCTATTTGGGTCCTGGTTGACTATCTGGTTCCATACAAATTTTTGGATTATTTGTTTTATTTCTGTGGAAAATTCTATCAGAATTTTTATAGGAATTGCATTGAATCTGTAGATTGCTTTGAGTAGTATGGCCGTTATAACAATATTAATTTTTCTAATCCATGAACATGAAATGCCTTTCCATTTATTTGTGTCTTCTTCAGTTTCTCTCATTAACGTTTTATAGTTTTCAATACACAAATCTTTTACTTCCTTGGTTAAATTTATTCCTAGATATTTTATTCTTTTTGATGCAATTTTAAATGGAATTTTATAATTCATTTCTTTTTCTGGTACATCACTATTATTTATAAAAACTCAACAGAATTTTGTGTGTTGATTTTATATTCTGTCATTTACTAAATGTGTTTATTAGTTCTGTTTTTTGATGGAATCCTTAGGGTTTTCTATACATAGTATCATGTCATCTGCAAATAATGATAGTTTTGATTCTTCATTTTAATTTGGAGGTAATCTAGCTATCTTTCTATCTATCTAATTGATGTGGCTAGGACTTCCAATACCACTTAAATAAAAGTGACAAGAGTGGGCATCCTTCTCTTGCTCCTGATCATGTCTTATACTCTGATACCAAAACCAGGCAAGGATACCACAAGAAACGGAAATTACAGGCCAATATCCCTGATGAATATGATGTAAAAATTCTCAACAATATATTTTCAAACCAAATTCAATAGCACATTAAAAGGATCATACACCTTGATCGAATGGAACTTATTCCAGGGATGCAAGAATGGTTCAACATCCACAAGTCAGTTAATGTGATACATCACATTAACAAAATGAAGGACAAAAATCATTATCATTTCAGTAGATGCAGAGAAAGCATTTGACAAACTTCAACAACCATTTATGATAAAAACTCTCAACAAAATGAGTATGGGGAAATGGGCCTCCACATAATAAAGGCCATAAATGAGAAGTCCACAGCTTATATCATACTCAGTGGTGAAAAGCTGTAGCAAATTGCTTGATTGTCAGAGAAGAGCTAGGTTCTAATGAGCAAGTTTCAGGGTTAACCTTAGCTGGGACCATGTACTACTATTCAAAGAAGAGAATATATGAGCATGCAAATGGGAACACATAGCAAGTAGGGTAAGGAGATAGGAACTTATAGCAAGTTTTGTTTGTGTTAACTTTTATAAACATATAGGAAGCATGGTTTAAGTTTAGAAAGAGAATAAGGAAGAAAGATTTTGGAAGTTTGAGCACAAAAGAGAATATACAGAATTATAATCTGAACAGGAAAAGACAGAGTGAAATTGGATATAGTATAATTGCCAACAGCATAAAGGACCTTCTAGAGATTAGTGATTATGAATTTATAGTGATATCAATTAGCATGTTTGTTCTTCGAACAAGTTCTCACTTTTACTCTTGGAAGTATAAAATGTAAAGAGTTGGATTTAGGATTTATGAAATAGTATTTCTACTAGACCAGCTGCTAATTCGTCTACCTCTTTACTTATTTTTTTTTCAAGATAATAATAAACTCTCAACTTGCTTAAGCTACTCTTTTCTTCAGATCTCTTCTGATAATGTTCAAATACATTCCTAATTTCCCAAACATGAGATATAGTCAGTTAAAATGAGGCCAGATACAAAACAATAGTGTGAAATATTGGAAAGTGAAACTTAAAACTGTCATTTAATAATACACATGACTACCTACTAGCAAATTCTCAAAAAATCAACTAGAAGCTATTAGAGTAAACGTAATCTAAATGGTGAACTCAAGAAAAAATACACTCAAATACACAGAAATTAAAAGTTCAATGACATATTGTTAATAAAAGATTTTAAAAAGATAAGAAAAAACTATTTAAATGAGAAAAAATACAATATTTTGTCGCAGTGATATTAATTAGCATCCAGAAAAATAGCTAAATTATTAATTAGTGTCAATTTATATTTACATTCAATGCAATAGGCATAGGGAGACTTTTTTTTTTAAGTTTTTATTTATTTATTTGTTAGAGAGAGAGAGCACAAGCAGGAGGAGGGGCAGGCAGAGGGAGAAGCAGGATCCCCGCTGAGGAAGGAGCCTGATGCATTACCCTAGGATCATGACCTGAGCCGAAGGCAGATAGTCACCCAGGAGTCCCAGCATAGGAAGCCTTTTGATGGGTAATTGCCACATATTCAGATGAATCATTTTATTGTGTTTTCTCTCTTGTAAATGCAATCATTTTAAGTTAATTTCTGCTGCATGAGCCTAATCATCTGGTTTATTTTTTGCTTACTTTAAAAAGATCTTTTTTCTGGGTATTTTTCTATAATGCAATATTTTATATCTTATATACAATGCTTTGCATATTACCAGATTTCATTTGATCCTTAGAATATCACAGTGGATACTGCATCCTTATTTTACAGGCGAGGAAATAGTAGCAAATATAAAGTCATTTTATTAATGTAAGTTAGGTAGCATGCAGTGGTAATGGAATTGAAAGACAGTACTTCTAATACCACATTTTATTCTCTGATGGACAAATAATTAGTTCTGCTCACTAGTACCTGGCTCTCCTCACCTTCTGAGTAAATGAAAAGTGGGAAGTTTTAGCCCCATTGTGGCTGAATGGGACCGTTTGACTAGTTCTGGCCAATGAATAGTGGTATATGCCATTCCTGTCTAAAAATGGGTGTAGGCACTCTGCTTTCTGTCTGGTGCTGTGCCTGGCAACTTTTAAGATAGTACATATCTTGTCAGTAACTATTGCAGACATTAGCTGCTTTGAGCAACAATCAAGTCAACCCATGAAAGACATATAGCATTTAGAAGAGATAAAACTTTGGTATTCAAGCCACTAAGGTTTTGGAGTGGTTTATGTCTTTAGCATAACACAGACATGTATCTTAACAACTCTCTTTTAGGTTTTCTAGAATTCAAACTTACAGTTTCTCTCTATTTTTTTAAATGTCATTGAAACTCTTTAACTCCCATTTAAACTATGGCTATATATTTTATAGGATGATGGCTGCAAATATAAATTTACTCAGAAAAATGTAAAATTACTTTTTTATGTCTTAAAAAGATAATGAGCTTTTTCATCAGGCAGGGAAGGTACATATTTGAAAATCATAATCACAAATCCTGACAGTATGTGAAATGTCTTAGGAGTTTTTAAGTGGAAAATATTCTTAAAATGCTGTTTAAGAAGATATTTATTTTAAATGTTTATATCCACATGAAATATTTATACATCTATACATATAGAGTATGTACAGAGTGTATGAATAAAATAGATAAAAAATATATATCTTATAACGTGCATGGTCTTGTGGTGTTCATGGTATCCTGGAGGTAAAACTTAAAGGTGTACCACCCAACAACCAGAAGGACTGTAAAACTCACAAAAAGTCAATTAGGTTATGAAACATTCTTTATTCTCAAGGAGACAAAAAAACATGAGGAATTTTATTATCAGCCATAGCCATGATAGTGCTTATAATTTTTCTTTTTCAGTTTTGAAGTACTAGAGATGTCTGAAGTTTAATTACTATACCTCCTCCAGTGGAGAAGTAGCTGAGATTATGCTAGTCAGTTTCTTGAAAAAGAAGGATATGTCTTGAAGAGCCAACAAAAGATCTATGCAGTGTAAACAGAGGTTTGCAGCAAAAATTAGACTGAACAAATTCCGAGTTGTGCACAATGTATGGAAATACTCATTGAACTGAAAAACTTCATTCCTCCTGTATGACATCTTTGAAACAAAACATTCAAAATTACATTCCAGGTGACAAATGGAGCAGTCAGGGAGGCCACCCCCAGGCCTCTGACCAAATAACAAAGCACCAAACTCATTTTACAGATGTTGAAATTATGAAGAAGTAAAGCAATTTTTTTGGATTCTATTCACTAAAAATTGTGACAAGTCAAGTTGCAAAGACATCCTATATTTCCCCTTTGTTTCTAAATGTGTTATATGTTCAGTGGACTTATCACTGACTAGAACTAGAGGAAATAGAACGAGTACACATAGTTTATATCACTCCTAAACAAGAATATACTTTGAATTTTCAGAAAAAAAATCAAAGTGACAGATTTTTACAATATTTGCTAAACCTGGTAGCCATAATTTCTACTCTAGCTAAAGAGCTGTTGATGCACCTTCCTGGTCTAAGACATAAAATTAATATCTGTGGGCACATCATCTAATTTTCATAACCAAATATTGTGGTGCTTACAGAATGATTTCTCATCTTCCCAGTCTTATGGAAGGAAGTTCACTTCTTTATACATTCCCTCAGTTCAATTATAATATAGTAATATAATATAATATAATATAATATAATATAATATTTAGTGTCTGTCCCTGGTTAACACTCCATTCCAGGTGGTTTCTGTATTGAATAGTTTCCATTTAGTTGTGTTCAATCAAAACTAACTCTGATGGCCACAGAACAATAGCAACAGTAGAAATAAGACGATAACAGATAGTGTAATATTAGGAGGACACTGTGGTACCTCTGGGAAACTGAGGACTGAAATGTTTGTCAGGGGGCGCCTGGGTGGCTCAGTCAGTTAAGCATCTGCCTTCGGCTCAGGTCATGATCCTAGGGTCCTGGGATCGAGTCCCACATCAGGCTCCCTGCTCAGCGGGGAAGTCTGCCTCTCCCCCTCCATCTGCCTCTCTCCCTGCTTATGTGCTCTCTCATGCTCTCTCTCTCAAATAAATAAATTAAATCTTAAAAAAAAAAAAAAAAAAGAAATGCTTGTCAGGAATGGACTCTAAAGAAGACTGGAGAGCTACTAGAATTCTACCCAGGATTGGATCTTGTAGCCTTCAATTTCTTCTACTTTTCTCTTATCTCTTCTATCAACTGTCTCTTTTTCTTATTTGGTGCTAAACAAGGTCATCATCTGCAATCATGTCCATGTTCAGCTAAAGGTATCAAGAGGAAAACTAGCATCTGTTCCTCAATAACATTTCTTAACTTTCCAGGGATGATCACTAATTCGCTCACCTTGGGCCAGATTGTCCCACAATAGCCACAATGTTCTAACTTAGTGGTATCAATGACAACTATGTAAGAAGAAACAGTTGAAGTATCTAGAATACCAAAGGTTTGGGGAGATATGGTAATGTACATCTAGAACAACTGGAATGCATTTAGAGTTCAACACATTTGCAACAACTAAGACATTTTTTTAGTCCTTTACCCTGTAATAGGAACTTCCTTAACTATTATGTTCTCTAACTAGAGAACATATGATAGAATGTGCCCTTGTTAAGGGCTTAGCAGATTTCTGAGCTCCCCCCTACCTGTGAAATGTTAGAATACAAAGGGTGTTAGGAGTTGAATTGTGTCTCCCCCAAAATTCGTATGTTGAAGTTCTAAACCCAGTACCTCAAAATGTAACTTTATTTGGAAATCCACTCTTGAGGATATAATTAAATGAGATGAGGTTGTGATGATCACTTCTATGTGTCAACTCGCCTGGATTATGAGATCCCCAGATATCTGGTTAAATGTTATTTATGGTGGTGTCTATGAGGGCTTTTCTGGAAGAGAGTAACTTTTGAATCAGTAGACTAAATAAAGCTCATTGCTGTCCGCCATGTGGTTGGACATCACCTCATCCACTGAGGGCCTGAATAGGACAAAAGGTGAAGGAAGGGAAGATTTCAGTGCTCCTGATTCTCAGGCCTTCAGATTTGGACCAGGATTTACATCATCAGCACTTCGGTTCTCAGACCTTTGAACTATACCTTTCTTCAATACCATCATCCACTTCCCTGTGTCTACAACTTGAAGAGAGCAGATAATCACAGTTTCCATAATTGCATGAGTCAATACCTTACAATAAATCTCTCTCTCTCTCTCTCTCTCTCTCTCTCTCTCTCTCTCTCTATATATATATATATATATATATATATATATATGAATGTATGTGTCTCCTATTGGTTTTGTCTCTTGGAAGAATCCTGACTAATCCACAGGGCATACCTGAATAGAGTCTGCCCTTAATCCGATATAAGTGGTGTTGTTATAAAAGAGAAAATCTGGAAACAGACATGCTTAGAGAGAAGGTGATGGGAGAAACACAGAGAGAAGATAGCCATCTACAAGTCAAGGAGAGAGGCCTGGAATAGATCCTTCCTTCACAAACCTCAGAAGGAACCAATATTTCCATTATCTTGATCTTGGGCTTCTAGCCTTCAGAACTGTGAGACAGTACATTTCTGTGGTCTAAGCACCTACTTTGTTGTACTTTGTTACAGCAGCCCTACTAAACTAAAACAAAAGGTTATTTTAAATTTCACATCATTGCCATCTCTTTTGGTTGGTTATAGTCTTACAAAAATATACTTGGCTTATTATCAACTTCGTTCTCATCAACTTCATCAACTAATTATGACACACACACACAGTTCTCTCTTTTCTGTTTTCTTTCATCCATGCCACTTTCTCTGGAATTAATTGCAAGGTGCTGTGAGTCTATCGGTCTTACATAAAAAAGTCGTGTATTCAGTGTTTCTTCTGAGTCATTTTTCCACTTGAAATTATTTACTATGCATCATCTGAATCCATTTATTGCCAGGAGGTTTAATTTTAATCAGTCCTTGTGACTCAAAGGGCTTCTCGAGTTTTTTCTCTTATGGCTTCTAGTAGGAAAAAAGTGGCTTCTTCCTATTCAATAAGAACCAAGTTTCCAGATTCCTTTTATTCTCCTTTAATCATATTTGTAAATTATTTTTTTTTCCTTGAGAGCATCTCTTTCATGGGCTACCTTGCAAAAAACAAATAATAGTAAACAACAGATGCTATTAATGTTTTATTTTTCTAAATAATAAACTCATTAGATGCTCTCTGTCTGTCTGTCTTTCTCTGTGTATGTCAAGTTATTGTGGCTTAATGTTTTACCAAATGTTTGTATTGATGCCAATAATTATCCTTTCAGCCTTCAATAACAAAGTTGATTCATCTGCCACCTGATTCTCAAGACAATACTACATGTTTTAGGTAGAGTATTACTTTAATGCTCTATTTCCCATACTAATTTGTATGTGAGTCAGGATAAGCTAGGTTATGTTGCAATAACTTGAGAAGTATATGAATTATAATAAGAAAGTTTTTTTTTTTTTTTTTTTTTTCTTTTCCTATTGTTCAGCTTAGAAAGTGCGTGAGCTGGGGTACTTATACTAACTGTCCTCCCACTGAAACTCGGAATAATGGGACAGGAACATATGGAATGATTCCATCATAGTTTGCAGAGGAGAAAGAGAACACTGGTAGGCCTCTCATAATAATTACATGCTTGGCTTGAAAGTGAAACATCACTTGTGTTCAAAATTCTTTTACCAGAAGAGGTCACACAGTCCCAGTCACTTAGAAAAGTCTCAGTACATGTACTCCTACTATGAGTGTTAATGCAAGGATGAATTAGAATATTTGACAAACAGAACAGTGTGGGGAATGATATTAGTCCCACTTCTTAAAGTAACTGAAGCTTAGTGGACCAAGAAACTTGATAAATAAATAGAATCACCATTTGAATCATTGTCTTCTATTTCCAAATTCTTTGTTTTTTATTTTTATTTTTTATCTTAGATTTCATCATCCTGAGATATTCTTGGAGATGAAACAAAGAAATAGGGACCAACAGATAATACAAGAGAGCATAATGAACTCTGACAGTATGGTATCTTTTCTTTTTAATTTTTTTAAATAAATTTCATTTATTTGACACAGAGAGCACAAGAAAGCACAAGCAGGGGAGCAGCAGTGGGAGAGGGAAGAGCAGACCTCGATGAGCGGGGAGCCTAAGGCAGGGCTTGATCCCAGGACTCTGGGATCATGACCTAGACCAAAGGCAGATGCTTAACCAACTGAGCCACCCAGGTGCCCTGACAGTATGGTATCTTTATCAGGACAGTAGATAAGGCTGTAGATCCCCAAAAAGAATTGATTGAACTCCTATGTTGTGCACTAATCACTTTCATTTCAATAATAATAGTTAATCCCCATAAAGTAACATAAAGAGAAATACCTGCGTATAAGTAGCTATGTAATTTAACTTCTTTGACATAAATTATCTTTTCCAGATACAACGATGATTGAAGAGAGAGAGTCAAATGTAATTCATTTATATAGATGGATGAACTAATAGCGCAGAACATGCAAGTCTCGGGCTCACACAGCCCATAGGCTTGAGGCAAATATAGGCACGCCATTTCCTCCCACATCTCCTAGCATGTAAGGTGACCCTGGCTCCTTCTATGGGAAGTGTCTCAGCAGAAAGTTCTTGGCCTAAGGGTCCTAACCATGATAAATGCATTCTCTCCAGATACAGATTGTTTCTCCCTCTCTAGCTTGCCTAGTGAGCTGAAGATCGTCCTCGATGGGGGTGTTAATAGGCCTCTCTAGCCTGCAGGCAATTTTGCCTTTTCATAGTCAATAGACTCTAAAAATTTTGAAAAGAAAACATAGCCTGAAACTCATTTTAAAAAGTGTACTGACTTTTCTCTGTGAGCAGCCTTCGTCTTGAGAATAAATTCTTTTTTTCATTAAACATTTCCACACCACTCTCTTCTGCTGGTAACTTACTAGTTTTTGTTTTTTGTTCCTGTTTTTTTTTTTTTTTTCTCTCTTTTTTTTTTTTCTTATTGGCAGTTTCCCTTCTACTTTTATACTTCTCCTATCTTAAAATAACCTCTTACCTTCTTAGTTCTTGTCTACCTTCCGATAATGCTTTCCTCTTTCTTCTTTGACTGTTGACCTCCTTGAACATATGGTTCAAGCTATCTTAATTCCCTACATACTACATTACCTATCTTTTAACTCTTAAAATTCTGTCTTTTGACCTTGCAACTGTCCTGAAAATATTATTAGTGATCTCTTTTATTCTTTCACCAAATACTTATAGAACACCTTGATGTTCCTTCTCTTTTATAATCAAGGGCTTTATAGTAGTGAATCAGACAGCTACAGCCCTGGCTCTTAGAGTTGGTTACATCATATTTCAATTAAAATTGCAGTTAATAGTTGAACTGTTTTTACCTACAGCATTATCAGACCCCAAATGAGAAGGTTTTTTTTCCTCCTCACACCAAATACTTGGGGTCTTTTGCAATACCACTTCTCCAACTCTCTGACACCAACTAGACATCTAACAATTCGGTTCATTTCTGACACTATTTACTTGGAGTCAGCATCAGATCCTGCACATTGAAAGGCTCAATCCAACAAGACTGTCCCCACTTCAGATGCCAATCTCAAGTCCCAGGTCACCTCTTCTTCTGACCAGATTGGCCATAAATCAGGGGTTCCTATAAGTCCTTCCTCAGTTTTGATAATTTACTAGAACAGCTCACAGAACTAAGGAAAACATTTTATTTTTGCTCACTGGTTTATTATAAAGCATACAAGTTAGAAGTAGCCAAATAGAAAATTTATATAGGGCAAAATATGGTGTGTGTGTGTGTGTGTGTGTGTGTGTGAGCTTCCATGTTCTCTCTGGACATCCTACCCTCTCAGCACCTCAGTGTGTTTACCAACTCAGAAACTCTCTGAATTCTGTTGTTCAAGAATTTTTATAGAGCTCAATCTCTAGCACTTCCTCTGCCTAGAGGTCAGAGGTAAGGATGAAAGTTCAAATCCTTTAATTACTCAGTATTTCTGGTGACCAGACCAATCCTGAGGTTATGTAGGGGCTCACAAAGAGTTACCTCACTGGGACAAAATACGCTTCTATCATGCCATCACTCAGGAAACTGCAAGGGATTTAGGAGGCTTATGTCAGGATCAAGGGACAAAGACCCAGTGTCTTTCTATGACTACAGTACTATAAACTAGGTGTTAACTCCAGCCTCCAGACTAAATCTAGATTGTTTTTGTAAATAAAGTTTTATTTTATTGGTTCTCAACTGGGGGTAATTTTGCCCCTCCAGGGACATTTGACAGTACATTTTTTATTAGCACAACTTGAGGACATTGCTGGCACCTAGTGAGTATAATAGGGAAGCTGCTAAATATCCTACAATACACAGGACAGTCCCTACAACAAAGAACTATTCAGACTAAAATGTCAAAAATTGAGGGATTGACTATGCCTATTATACACAGCGATGTCCATCCATTTACTCTTTTGGCAGAGTTGAGTAGCTGTGACGGATGCCTTATAACTTGCAAAGCCCAAAATATTTATTCCCCAGCCCTTTACAGGAAAAATGTATTGGCCCCTGATACAAGCTAAATTGAAGGGGACAACAGATGTAACAAAAAGTCAGGTCTAAGTTGAAAGATGTGATAATTTAGGAATGCTTCTGTGATTAAACACAAGTTAAAGACTGGAGAAATACATTGATTAGAGGAAGAGAGGAACAAAGACTATTTCAGCACTAGGAAAGCTGTGTGACAGACTTGAGGCAGAAAAAAGCACAACCTATTCCATAAGATGAATATGGCTGCAGGGTGAGAGAGAGGCATATAGGTGAGAAGAAACTAGAAAAGCATGTAGGAAGCAGTCACAGAAATCATGGTAAGGCATTTGGATTTTTAAGTGTAATGAGAATCCATTGGTTAAGTAGGGCAGGGATATAATGGATTTATACTTTAAAGAGATCAAGCTGGTAGCTGTGTAAATGGCATCACTTAGCAAAGAAAGATTAATATATTTATACATTTGGGGTAGGAAAATATTCATCTGCAAATAATAAGGGATATTGGAATAACAAAGGGTTGTCAAGAAAAGTACAATGAAGGAAGGCTCTGGTAGAACTATGAAGCATCTTTAATTCTTGGTTAAGTGGTTGAGGTTTTATCTTAACACTAAGCAGCCACCTTTGAAGAGAGGGAGTCTGTGGACTATAAGGAACGCTGACGATGCCTAGATGTAGTGATGGTGAGCAGAAAAGATGGAGAGACTGGGGCAGTTCACATTAAAAAAAAAAAAAAAAGCCAATCTCGGGATTCTGATAATTTCAGCAGGCATGAAGAAGAAAGAGAAATTTTGACAGATATGAAAGTAGAACTACAGAGTGGACAATTGATTGGATTCGTATGTGACTGAGGATGAAAGTACAAAGAACAGGAGCAAGACTGGGAGGTAAGTGCAGGCTTAGACGTTAATTCTGTTCTAGAAAATCCTGACCCTTACTAATCACCTAAAAGCAATCTTTAACATTCTCCCATCTCTGTGTTCCACAGATATTTGCAATGCCTCTTTTTGATGTAATACTTGAATACCTCTCTATTTGAAAGTCAAAGAAGAGAAAACATTACATTTCAAAAAGAAAAAAAGGGGTACCTGGGTGGCTCAGTCGGTTAAGCGGCTGCCTTCTGCTCAGGTCATGATCTCAGGGTCCTGGGATCGAGCCCCACATTGGTCTCCCTGCTCAGCAGAGAGTCTGCTTCTCCCTCTCTCTCTGACCCTCCTTGCTGCTTGTGCTCGCTCTCTCTTTCTCTGTCTCAAATAAATTTTTAAAAAATTTAAAAAAGAAAGGAAATAAGAGCATTGAATACCATAAAGATAAATTGCATGCTTCAGTTTTTAGGTAAGAGTCTTAAAATCTTCCAGGGACTCCTAAGAAAACTCTGCCTGCAAACCACATTATAACCCTTAGTTATGCAATTTATAAATGAAGTTTCCAGAATTGGAAGTTTACAAGCAATCTATTTGCTATTACTGACTAGTTCTTATTCTCTTCTAAAGATAAATGTGCTGGTCTCAGTGTGAGGGAAACTCTAGCTTCCTTCGCTTAATAAATACTTTGGTTGTCAGAAAATCTCTGGCCTCATTAGCAGAATGAAATTTCCCCTGTGCCATGAATTCCTCAAGTCATGCTGGCCGAATAGAACATTCTATTTTAAATTTTTTTTCTTCAATTTTAAAAGTTTTCTATGGCTGTCCAAAGGTTTGCAAGCTTTGAAGCTTCTCCTGATGCCCCGGACTTCATTGTAAAAGTTCTCCTGGGAATAATCAGGACAAAAGTGATAGTAAGTCAAAGTCTATGAGGCTAGAAGACAGAAGTGGGGATGCTCTGGAAACGAAGCATCTGTTGATTCCCTTGCTCTTTGTGGACTGTTTGGAAGGTCTAGAAGCCCCTTAAACATGCATTAAAATTACTTTGACCTAGATCTACCTTACCAGAGACTTTCTGTAGGATAGAAAAGGCAAATTTCTGTCCTTTTTTTTTCAATTTCTCTCTTACACACACACACACACACACAATTTGATTTTTTATGCACTTTTCTCTTTAAGCACACACCCATAGAACTTGATTTTGCTTCCTCCTTGTAAAATTATTACAAATGCTTGTTTTCTTTTCTTCTTACAAAATTAATTCATGACCATTGTAGAGTCCTTTAAATAGAAGTAAGGCTTAAAGTAACTCTAAAATTACCTATAACCTTATCTATTCAGGCAATACTCTCCTAATATGCCCATATTGTTAAACTTTGGCTCTGTCTGTCTCTCTCTTTATCTGTCAGATTGAGTTTGTTCACCTTTTAGTTTTACTATTAACGCATGTGGCATCATACCATAGAGATTAATTTGTAATTCTGTCTTCAAAAACTTGAGATTATGTTGAAATACTCTTTTGGTGATATCATAAAACATCATCCATGGCTGCATAATAAATTATTTATTTCTTGAGATATAGTTCACAAAGCTCATGATTTTAAAGTGGACAATTCAATGGTTTTTATTATGTTGGTTGTTTTGTGCAAACAATAGTGTTAATTCCACATTACTTCCATCACCCCCAAAAGAGACCCCATACCTCTTAGCAGATAGTCCCAATTCACCTCCTCCATCCCCTGGCTACCTACTCCTCTTTCTGTCTCTAATGAGTAAATGATGCAAATAATCGTATAAACAAACAGAGGTAATTTCAAACAGCTGAGATATCTGGTAAGACTCTTGGAAAATACAAGGTTAAATTGCAATAAAAAGCCAATAGTGACACAATTAGCAAACAAAATCATTCCTACATTGCATGTTAGAGATTATAAACACTATCGTTGTCTGGAAAAAGGATTCATCACTCTTGTCTGGAGCAGTCAAGGAGGGATTTTTTGAAATAGATGGATGGGACATTAGCAGGGCCTGGAAGGATGCCATGGATTTGAACTAAAGATGTGTTAGAGGGTAGTCTATATCAGAAAGAGCAGAGTGTCTTGCAACTATGGGGCTCCAGACTGGCTGCATTCAAGTCTTTATTCTACCTTCTACTGGGGCAAGTTCTCTTACCTTTCTCTAACCTTTCTAACCTTCCCCAGTTCGTACCTACTTTATACAGTGGTTGTGTAGAGTAAATAAAATGAACTTTGGAGGAATTCTGACCTTTAAGAAGTGTTAAATAAGCTATTTTGAGATGTATAGTTAACCAAAAGTGGTGGAAGAGAACGTGCCTTACGTGTATAATTAAGATAAGGCTGGGGGGGTGCAGGATAACAAGGAGAAGGCTGTGTGAACTGATGCGCAGCTGTCCAGAGAGGAATCACTGTCTCAGTGACCAATGACTTATTGATATCCTAATGTCATTTTGAGGATTTTCTGTTGATCACCCTTAACTTGAACACAGACATAGAATACAGAATTCTGGGTTTTAGGTGTAGAGGCAATCATAAATATGTAATTATGCTGTCTTGGTGATTGGAGTCCTTGTTCTGTCAAGAACACCCTGTGAACTAAGGGTTTTGATTTACTTAATAGCCATATAATTGGGTTACCTGATCTCTAAGGTACATTGTGTTTCCCTATTATTATCATCACTACTGATACATATTTATTAAAGATCTGTGATATGTAGACACTCCGTAAGCCCTTTACATGGATCATCCCATTGAAGCATCACAACATCCCTTTAAAACAGGAATTATTCTTAATTTCCACAGTACAGATACAGATGAGAAATGTAAGGACCAAAGAGGTTAAACAATGTATCCTAAGACAAAGAGTTTGTAGACAGATGAAATGGGCGTTTGCTAATAATCTTGTGAGGGTGTCATGACTAGAACCTGAACTCTTAACCCCATAATGTAATGAGAGTTTTTATCATCAATCATTTACTGGTATTGAGAATATTTTGGGGATGTTCCTCAAAGGAAGGGGGAGATTTATTCTAGAGAACCTATTTTTAATAACAAATGTAAAGATTCCACTAAGTGTTTTTGTGTGTGAACAAGTATACTGTGTATAGGATATATGGATTAAGGACAAGAGAATGAATAGGTTACTCCTTTTTACATAATAATTTTTTTCACAAATATAAATATGATGTAGTTGTGCTTTTTTTTTTAAACAAGGGGGGCAATAGTTAATTGCACATCACATATTTCATCAACCTCACTTATTCTCCCACCCCTCCTTCCCACCCTCTGTTCTTGATCACAATAACTCCCCCTCCTTGCAATAACACATTCATTGATCCACATTACTCATTTTACTCTCACTTGTTTTCTGCCTATTATACTGGTATAATTTTTAAAACTTTAACTTTTTAAAGATCAGGAATTTGTGTTATAACTATGTGTGACTCTCCCTTAAGATCTAATACACAGGGACTCGCAAATCCAAGTACCGAAATTAGAAAGATCATGGGCTTCGGATGCAGGAAACCTAGATTTGGATTCCTGTTCAGCCATGCATGTGCTGGTAACTTGGGGATTTGGGTTTCAGTGCCTACAAAATGGAGCAAATGGTATTATTGATGTTAATGGGATTTATATTATAACCCGAGAAAAGGTATGTGGAAGCACATCGAAAGTAATTATTGTAAATATGCTGAAATCCATTATGAATGAACATTTACTAAATATCTTCAGGATTGAATGAATGAGTTTATCAAGTAGGAAAAAAATAAAAAAGAAGGAGCAAGATATCTAAGGAAGAGTCAGAAGTAAATTAGTTTCCTGAAAGAATATTGACTGCCGCTAGATCATATGTCATAGTTAGGCAATGAATCTACCCATTTTGTTTACTACTGTATCCACAAAACCAGACACACAACAATTACTAAATATTTGGTAAAGTAACATATATACAGTCTGTGGGATTATTAGAGAACATGTTAGTGAAGACAAAATAGTCTAGTGTTCGAAGGATGAGTACAATCTGGAAAAGAGAATATATAGAGGAAGGTAAGAATAATGTTACTGAAGTAAAAATACACCTCTTTTTCATATTGATTAGAGCATAAGATTTGTATGATACAAGAAAAGAGGAAGATAAGCCCCCAAAGAATAAAAAGGATGGATTCCAAAGGGCCTTGCATGGGAGCTTAATGACTAGGAACTTCATGCAGAAACTAAGGACTGCTAATATAAACATTTACTATGTGCAAGACAATATTCTAAGTACTAAATCTGTACAAATCTCATTTAATGGATTTAACTCTGACATTCACTCTGAAATATAGCGATTATTGTGGATCCCATGTTTTAAATGGAAAAAAAGTGAGGCACATGGAAGCTAAGTAGCTTGGCCAGGGTCATCCAGGTAATCAGGGTTGGAATTGGTAACTGAATCCAGGGAATCTGGTTTCAGATCTACCCTCTTTACAAATTCATTTATTGCCCTGTGGAATAGGCAGGTATTAACTCTTAGTTCTTCAGAGTCCTGTTTCAGTTACCTTTTGCTGCATAACAAGCTACCTCAAAGCTGAGTGGTTTAAAACAAAAACACTTATTTCTCACAACTGAGATGTTGAGCAATCAGTTCTATTTCAGGTTATGTTGGCTATGGCACTGGAATTAATGGAAGGTCCAACATGGCCTCAGTGAAACAGTCAGAGCTGGCTGTTGCCTGGGAGCTCTGCTAGAACTATAGCTCTTGGGTCCCAGTATTTCTTTGCATACGCCTGTCCACGTGGCTGTTTGGGCTTCCTCACAGCATGGCATGTGAGTTCCAAGAAAGAACAGTTGAAGAAGAAGGAAGAGAATGGTGCCAGTTCTCTTATGCCCTGTGTTCAGAAGTTCCAGAACAACACTTTTGCTTCCTTCTGTTGGTCATAATAATCATAAGGAGAGAACAGACTCAAGAGAAGGAGAAATAAACTTCACCCCAATGGGACAGTAATATGCACTTGCAGAGAGGGAGAAAAGAAACTGTGGTACAGCTAGACAATGGAATAACATTCAGTGTTAAAAAGCCTTGAAAAGCATGGAGGAACCTTAAATGCATATTACTAAGTGAAAGAAGCCAATCTGAAAAGGTTACACACTGTATGATTCCAACTGTATGATATTCTGGGAAAGACAAAACTATGGTGACAATAAAAAGATTAGTGGTCGGTGGGGGTGGGTGGTGAACAGGTAAAGGAAAGGTTTTTTAGGACAGTGAAAATGCTCTGTATGATATTATAATGATGGCTACATGTCAGTATACATTTAAGTCAAGTCATAGAATGCACAACACCAAGAGTGAATCCTAGTGAAACTATGGACTCTGAGTGATTATGATGTGTCCATGTAGGTTCGTCAATGCTAATAAGTCTACCTCTCCAGTAAGGGATGCTGATAATGGGGGAGGCTGTGCATGTGTGGGGAGAGGAGTGTATGTGGGAAACCTCTATACTTTCCTCTCAATTTTGCTGTGAACCTACAACTGTTCTAAACAATATATATATATATATTTTTTTTTTTTTTTTAAATTGATGGTGGCCCTCTTTGGAAGTCATCTACTTCATATCTCAACTTATAGGGAGAACTCAGCTATCTGCAGAACCCTAAATCATTTGAACTCCTGATCATCATATATTAAGGAGGAATTTCTTTTTTTTTTTTAAGATTTTATTTATTTATTTGAGAGAGAGAGAATGAGAGAGCACATGAGAGGGGGGAGGTCAGAGGGAGAAGCAGGCTCCCCGCTGAGCAGGGAGCCCAATGCGGGACTCGATCCCGGGACTCCAGGATCATGACCTGAGCCAAAGGCAGTCGCTTAACCAACTGAGCCACCCAGGCGCCCCTAAGGAGGAATTTCTATTGTGAAGACTAAGCATCCTTGTCTAGCCTTTCTTTCGTGAGAGGCTGCAACTAGCATTGTGTATTATAGCAAAGCTGTTATTTGAGCAACTGACTTTGATTTCACATAAAATAGAATGTACATAGGATGGCCCAATAATAATGACATGATTATTACAGTGGCTCAGAAAAATAATTCTAAATGCTTACTATTCCTTGCCAGTTTGTCTTTGCCATTGAAGAGTATGAGATGCAGTTGTTTAATACATTTGACAGTGGATTATAGTAGAATCAAATGCTAGTGGAAAACAAAGTTCTGTTAATGGCTCTGAATACTCTAAATGTAGAAATTATTCTAATTCAATGGAGGGTAAAATTATAGGATGTTGAATTCTTTCCAACAAGATGAATTGGGAAGATCAGATAGGGAGATTAAATGCAGACTACTCCATAGATTTGTACTGTAACACCAAGGAGAAAATTATTCCGGGAGGGTGGGAAAGAAAGACAGAATTCTAGAACACAGATAAGCAGATTCCAGTTCATTAACTATAGGGCTGTCATGGAGCCCACAGATTATGTGACAGTACAGTAAAGATAAGTAGTTATAAAGACTCCACCTGTTCAGTGATAAAATCCCTAACTATTGAAAAGATTTTTGCATTTTTGGATGAATGGTCCTTGCCAGATAAAGCTGAAATGATGGTATGTCAGCTCATTTCATCTGCTGTAAAGGTTTTTAAAGAAGAGAGGTTGACTTATTCTTTGTTTTCTTACAAGTAGGATAGGTGATTTAAAATCATACAGTGTTCTCTGTAGTATATAGTCATGCCTACTAAAGCATATATTTGAGCACTGTTTACTAATAAGAATCAGTAGTTAACCTCAAAATCCATTTATTTACTGATCATTTGCATGTTCAATAAGGTTATATTGAATAGTTAATACACCACACCATCCTAGACAGTGTAATTATGTAAAGGTGAATTAAATACATAAGCTCTGTCCTCAAAAAGCTATACTTAATCTAGTAAAGGATCTAAATTTGCCAAACAGTACAGCTCCATCCCTTTAATAAAGTGTTTGGGGCATATGAGGGCTATTTTGAGACCACAGGATTGGTGATAGTCTGGATGATGTGCTTCTGGGAAAACTTCACAGAGGAAAAATATTGCGGAATATGGATATTACAAGGTTGTGTTAAAACATGGATAAGACATGGAATTGTAAGAAAACATTATAGATTTGAGATGTTATTGAGCGTG
This sequence comes from Mirounga leonina, assembly GCF_011800145.1. Classification (NCBI taxonomy): domain Eukaryota; kingdom Metazoa; phylum Chordata; class Mammalia; order Carnivora; family Phocidae; genus Mirounga; species Mirounga leonina. The sequence goes on along the minus strand of NW_023270323.1, from coordinate 58,242,861 downwards.
GAAGGATATCGGGAAAGAATGCTAGACATAAAATTGGCAATATTGGCAGGAATCATATGTATAGGATCTGGCGTGCCAAACTATATGTATTAATGATCTTATAAGTGGTAGGTACTGTAGCAGATGAGGTAAGTTAGTTTATGTAGTCACAGAAAATGACACCCTATTCTTCATGCTTGTGATCACAGATGTCATTTTTTCCTTCACAAGACACATCCAATTCAAACTATTTACCACACTGGTCCATATTTCTTCACTCTGGGCCCCAGGTTTATAAAACAATGTCTGTCTGGCTCAGTGCTAGTCATCACGGTGGCACTATTTCTAAACACTTTTATCAGAATTACATGTGTCCCTTCTGTTCATAATTAATTGGCTAAAGCAAGTCATGTGGCCATTACTGACTTCCTGAAGAAAAGGGAACCATGACAAAGAAAATGAAAATATTTGGTGAATAACAATAAAATCTATCACAGAGACATAAGAATTCTTACTACTTTAAGCAGGAAAGTTGATTTAATAAATCACATATGTACTATCTCAAAATCATTTTGGAGTCCAGAAAGCAGGGATTAGAGATGAAGATTTTGTTGCTATGTCCATGGTAAGAGAATCTGACAGATGTCATTGCAGTGGAGAACAGAGAAAGAAACAGAGATCTTATCTGAGCTGGGAAATCCTTAAGACTTGGGGCGCCTGGGGGGCTCAGTCGATAAGCGTCTGCCTTAAGCTCAAGTTATGATCCCAGGGTTCTGGGATTGAGCCCGTATTGGGCTCCCTGCTCCGCGGGAAGCCTGCTTCTCCCTCTCCCACTCCCCCTGCTTGTGCTCCTTCTCTCGTTGTGTCTCTCTCTGTCAAATAAATAAAATCTTAAAAAAAAAAAAAAAGAATCCTTAAAACTTAATAACTGAAAATTAAGAAACAAAGTTAAATCTAGAATTCCTCCAGTGTATCTGGTACCAGGGTTGATGGAGAAACCATTGCTTGTATGAGGGAATTAAGGAAAAGGAGTAGCTTGATTACTGAATAAGATAACATATCAAGTGATAGAAGACATTCACTAGAAGACAAATAATTTGTCCAGTGTGCAGAGCCTACCCTTAGACGATGAATTTATGTGTTTAATGTCTTCGTATGCCAATTATTACTTCTAAAGGTGTTGGAGTCAGGCACACAAGGTTCAAGTTCTGGCCTCATGCCTTATGGGGGGGTAGTATTAGGCTAGAGACTTACCCTCTCTAAAGTAAGTTTGCTCATACATAGACTGAAGATTTAAAAAGATGCTTATTTTATAGGTTTGTTGAAAGTTATAAAATAATGCATGTAGAGGGGCACCTGGGTGACTCAGTTGGTTAAGCAACTGCCTTCGGCTCAGGTCATGATCCTGGAGTCCCGGGATCGAGTCCCACATCGGGGTCCTTGCTCGGCAGGGAGTCTGCTTCTCCCTCTGACCCTCACCCTCTCATGCTCTCTCTCTCATTCTTTCTCTCAAATAAATAAGTAAAATCTTTAAAATAATAATAATAATAATAATAATAATAATAATAATAATGCATGTAGAATTCTAAGTAAAATGGCATCAATTTACAATTCCCCATTTAAAGTTCTTCCGAAGCGGAAGGAGAGGACGCGAACTCGCGCGTAGCGGGGTTGCGCCCGCAGTGGGTTGGCCCAGGGCACCGGGTCCGGGCTCCAACTGAATGGGCAGGAGCGCAAGGGCTCCAACCCGTCAGCGTCTGGGAGCGGCCCATCAAGCTCCGGGGAGGGTCAAACTTTGATGTCACGCTACATAGGTGCTAGATACCAGATTGCTCGAGGGTCAGGGGGCGCCACTAGGGTAAAAGACCAAAACTTTCCAGAAAGGAAACCAAATTGTGAAAAGCTTTCCACAGGCTAAATTTTTTTTCTGCAAAAACACGGGAGCAGCTCCCGCGGCCAGACTCCAACAAAGGGGCTAGACCAGAGCGCACTGTCTCTGGGAGCTTGTTCTGGAAACCACTGCCACGTGTTCTGCGCGGGCTCTCAGAGGAAGGAGAGGTGCCAGGCCCTGACTGCTGATGCCCAAGTCCAGGAGAGAGAAACCCCAGACTCCAGCAGAGGAAAACAAGATGGTGTTTTCAGCAAGATGTTCTTATACTAAAGGACTTTGTTTTGTCTCCCCCTCCAAAAAAAAAAAAAGTTTTTCCGAATTTCTGACAGATAGTAATTTAGGGGACTCAAGAATAATAAACTGGGATTCCTGTGAATTCTCAGGAATCCTAAATCATTGGTTTTCTGGACTTTCCTAAACATTATTTACATGTTTTAAATAATAATGAGTGACCATAATAATAAACAGTAAGTCAGACTGTGACAGAGGATGTTAGGGTCATATTAAAATCTGGAGTTTTATATACATATATATGTCTTATAAACACACGTATGTGTACATGTATATACATGTTTACATATAGATGCATGTAAAACATATATGTGTATATGTATATATATAAATATAAAAGATATATATATAGAAAGACGCTTCAAGGAGCTATAAACAGTGGAAAACTTTTATAGGCAGAAAGGATCAGGAACAAGGAAGTTAGACTAGACAAAAAAGTGGTTTTTGTTATCCTCTGGTAACTTCCCTTTAGGGGATGACAGGGTTCTATCAGGCAGATTACTTAACTAGTGCTGGTCAGGTGAAACTTGATTGACTGGCTTAAGATTCCATTTCTGGAAATCGTAATTAAGTCTGGGTTTTGTGAGGTGGGGCTTAGCATAAGTGACTCCACTTTTGGACCTGTTGTCTTGTAGGTATATATGTGTATTTAAATATATATATATATATATATATATATATATATATAATGCACAGCTTATTATTATGATTACAGACTGAATTTTGGGATGAATGCATATTTCAATAACATAAAAATTATCTGTATATGCTGTAGATATTTGATAGAAACAGAAGGGGAATATTGATGGCATACAAATGGCAAAGTTTTTAAAATGTCAAAAATCATTCAAAAATTAAAAACACTGCAATACTGAATACTTAAAAAGTTATTTATTATTCTTTGAATAAAATCTTAAACACATAACGTATAAATTGTTCTATCTAATAGTTTTTGATCTTTGTTGAGATGAGAAATATTTCAGAGGTACAAAGTTTTTTAATTTTCCGTTGACATTGGTTGAATTATTATGTGTATGTACCAAAGCATCTTGGTGTTCATCATTAGCATGAATGATGCTAAGCTCATTTCCACTTTTATGATAAAAATAATTTTCTGCTTACACTAATTTTTGTTCTGCCTTTGAAATTGGTTCTGCTTTTGCTGATTCAGAATTTCAATCATTGCTGATTTTATCTGTGAGAGAGGATTCCACAAAAATATTCACACCTTCCCTTTGCATTTCTTCTAGTAAAAACATTTACAAAGAATTGTAGCCTAGAGCAAAGTTTTAAACACTGAAGCGTTCCCGTGAATGTAATTGGATAGCATCCAAGTAGCATATTTTATTGTACTAGTGAGGTTAATAACACTACACGGAATTATGTGTCAAAATTGGCATTTAAGTACTTATTTTGCTTTGAAGACCTGCTATTTCTTGGGACACTACTCACAGAATTTGTATAAAGTACGTTATGTGATCAAACTTATTTTCTTTGCAATAATGATTCACCATTAGCAGTAGAAGTGTCCATGAACACACATTTGGATCATGGCAACAGCTTCACCCAAGAACCTAATTGTTTTCCCCCGTGTACCCCTGTGTAGTTTCCCAGAAATGTCAACCTTAACTTTTAATAATGTTTTTTGTTCTTGCTTCAGACATAATATTTATATATTCTATGAAATAGAAACATGTCTATGTTGTTAAACTTTAATTCTTGTGAGAGAATTATATTATTAGGTCATATCATATATTATTAAATACAATGTTTCTCCAATTGTGCATCTTATTTTTATCAGGAATCAGGATAAAAAAAAAAATCATAAATATCCCAAGAATCTCCAGGAAAGAATTTCCAAATGGAAACCTTAGCTACCACATATTAAGTACCCAAGAATGTTATTTGCTTTTTCTTTCTTCTTACTCTTTATTTTCTCTTTTGTTTTCTTCCTTATCATCATCATCATTATTTTATCATATTAATTATGTACCAAATAATGATAAAAAGCATCATAGGACTCAGATAGGTCTGTTTCCTAAAATTGTTCTGCTGCCAAATAAATAATACAATTAACACTAACATTGCAATGCTGTGAGCATTAAGTGAAATGATAATTGTAACTGATATATATGCTCAATAAATTTAATCACAGCAATCAGTAAGCATGTCTGATTTGTAAGGATAGTAGACAAACAGATATGAGTGTTAGTAAATTAAGGAGAATATGTGTGCATAAAGCATTTCTCCTTTTTAAGATGTGCTGGGAATAAGGAGTGGACATAGAGATTATGACAGAACACAGTTCCACAGTAGAGATTCTATGATTCAAGTAGTCATACTGGCTTTACAGCAATTTCTTTTGATAATAAGAGCAAATTTTAAGGAACAACCTCATGTTAATTACAGAAAAAAAAAAAAAAACCCTCCAAATATATGTTATATTGTGCATTCAAAGTGAATACATCCCGATTTTGTATGATTTCTAAGGTTGCACTAAGTGATAAGTGATGCTCAAAAAAACACACAAAAAACCCCAAGAACCTTAAGAGGCATAACTGAGATGAAAAAACATTTAGAAAAAAATTCAGTCTTTCTAATTAGAATCTTCCTTAGGCAAAAAGCTGGAATTGTACTCCATTTTCAGCTACAAGATTCGATATATAAAATAAATGTTGTTTTCCTACATTTATCACAAGAATTCAGTGAACTAGCACTCTGCCTTCCCCTGTGGCTTGATCTTTCCAGGTAATAGAAGCTGCATGGAATTCCCATTGTTTTGTATGGAAACAGGGGCATCATTAGCCTCAAAACATTTAATGAGTGCCTTTCTGAGCAAGTTATTATGCTTACTCCTTTTCCCATGTCTATTTCCTTCAAAAAAAAAAAAAAGGAAAGAAAGAAAAAGAAAAAAAGAAAGAAAGAAAAGAAAGAAAAGAAAAGAAAGCAAGCCAAGAGCTTATTTGGCAAAAGTAGAATAATTGTTCAAACGGATTTTTTAAACAAGAAAAAAAATAAAGAAATCTGCTTTGAGTCATCTGTTGTCCATCTCCATGATTTCTTTTTCCTGTGGCACAGCTATTCTTTGTTTCTGTCCTGTTCCAGGGGAACAAGCTGATCCAGACATATTTAATGAGGCAAAATGTATTCTGCAGGCCACCCAAATTTCCAAACGAATAGCTTATTCTGCAGCAGAGACAAGATCTGTCACCTCATGGGCCCTGAATTGTACAGAAGGCCACAGATAATTTCTACAGGATTGACCCCTCCCTAGGGATTGAATAGATAAATTTCTATTTTAGCTGGTCTGAAATGAAAAAAAAAAGGGGTGTTCTCAGCTCTTTTGCTACCCTTTTCTTATAACCCAACCCATATATTGAGTTATGGATATTTGCCTGTAATAAACAGTTGTTAGACATTTCAGCAACATCTTTTAGAATTAGGAGGATACAAGGAACTCAGTTAAAACTTATTTTACTGCATTCTTCTAAGAAAGTGAAATTATTCCACAGCAGTTCAATCCTGTTCTCCTGGGCTTAGGTTAAAGATGTGCCACCATCATACAGCTTATGAGACAATTTTTTTTTTAAGCACAATGAGGGTAATTTTAGATGTTGAAAATGGGATAACAATGTACTTCAGATACAAATTTGATTTTGGGTTTATTCTTTTTCAATGGCTTTATAATATGTCCAAATTTATTTTAGTTTGAATCTTCTCCCATAGACTTTAATAAAAAAAATAAGAAACTAATAAAACTCTAGTGGTTTCACATTTCAATAAAGTTAGAATTTGGTTGAGTGTAGAATTTCAATTGTTACGTTCTTTCTTTCTTCAATCCAAGACTATTCATTCATTCAACAAACACTTTACATTTTATCCACACAGACTTCTCTTTAAGGAATGTTTTCTCTTTATACTTCATATGAGATTAGACAAGCATCTGCCAGTTCTAGAAAAGAAAAGAAAAAAAAAAAAAAAAGATTAGTATATAAAACAAAGACAAAAGCCCAAACTAAAAATCCCAAGGGTGTCCATGCTTGCCCGAATCAGTCATTCTCCATAGTACTCTCTCCAAGGAGCCTGGTTTTCTCTACCTATGCATACGAATATGCAGCCATTCATTACTATAGAAATCATAAGTTCTCTAAAATATTCCTACCAAAGGATTTAGGGCAAATTTTCTCTAGAGGTCTCTGAAAGTATATAAGAATCTCAAAGAAAATCTAGAATGATTTAGGATTAGGTAAACTCTTAATGACACCCTTTTGACTTAACGTTCACATATTGTATAACAAAAGTCAAGCACCTTTTCCTGGTATTATCAATTTTTGAAGACTGTTTTGAAGGATAAATGAATTATGTATACTGAAGATTTAACCAATTTAGTAGAACAGATTTTGTGATACGTCAAACTAGGTCATCGCTTTCACCTTATTTTGTAGTTTGTATTCACAGACTTACCTAAGCCTATAACCTTTTGCTTCCCATTTGCCTATAGTGTCTACACTGTGACTATAAAAACATTTCTAAGGAAGCTCAGTGGTCCAAGGTGTAAGCATTATACCCACAAAAACTAGCAAACAACAACAACAACAAAAACAAAACCCCATGAGTTGTGTTTAAGTCAGTATGATACTTTTTCTACAAATATTGGACCTGGCAGTTTACAGCTCTACAAGTCACAAGTGCTATTCTAAATTCATAAGGAAGTTCCAGTTAGGAAGAAGTAGAGATAGGAGTATAGTGGCCACAGGAAAAATTAAAAAAAAAAAAAAAATGTAGATAAACCTGGCCTTCCCTTTCTACCTGCGCCCAGAGTGAAATGTTCAGTGTAACCACAGTGCTTCCAGGAAAATTCACAGCCCACAAGGTGATTATTCCATGAGTTTGTCCCTCGAAATTTTATTTTACCAAAGAAAATCTCTCTTCTATTGGCCTTGAGCCAGAGGCTTGGATTAATTCTTATTTCTATCTCACTACTGTGGGCCTAATCAACTTTATTAGTCAAACTATTCCTGTTTGCTCATTTCTGAGGATAATAATGTATTTTTTTCCATCAATAGTGTTGTTAGGGAGGGGCGCCTGGGTGGCTCAGTTGGTTAAGCGGCTGCCTTTGGCTCAGGGCATGATCCCGGGGTCCTGGGAATCGAGTCCCGCATCGGGCTCCCTGCTCAGTTGGCGGAGAGTCTGCTTTTCCCTCTCTTCCCTGCTTGTGCTCTCTCTCTCACTCTCTCGCTGTCTCTCTCAAATAAATAAAAATCTTTAAAAAAAAAATAGTGTTGTTAGGTAGATACAACAGAGACTATGTAGAAAGATAGTAATTGAGACAAAGAGCATAAAGGATGTTGCAAAGTGAGGGGCAAAGAAAATACTGGCAAAACCAACTGAGAAAAAGAAGGGATTCTTTGCATATTTACCTGTTCTGCAATATATATTTTTTCTAGAGATTTTATTTATTTATTTGTCAGAGACACAGAGATAGATAGAGAGAGAACAAGCAAAGGGAGTGGCAGACAGAGGGAGAAGCAGGCTCCCACTGACCAAGGAGCCCAATGTGGGACTTGATCTCAGGACCCTGAGATCATGACCTGAGCCGAAGGCAGATGCTTAACCGACTGAGCCACCCAGGTGTCCTGTAGTATATTTTTGACAGAAGGGACTGGATCTAACATTTTTATGCAGAAATAATGACTTATAGGTGGTAGGCATTCAATAAACTTTTGTTGGTTGAATGTTTCTGACCTCTTTGAACTCATCTTCTATCATAATTTCTTCCTTTTTCTTATTATTATATTATGTTAATCAAGGTACATTGCATCATTAGTTTTTGATGTAGTGTTCCATGATTCATTGTTTGTGTATAACATCCAGTGCTCCATGCAGAACATGCCCTCTTTAATACCCATCACGAGGCTAACCCATCCCCCCACTCAATTTCTTCCTTTCTTACTACAATCACTACACTAGTTTTTTGCTGTTGTTCAGATATATCAAATTCTTCCCCATCTTAGGATCATTATATATTTTTTATTCTTTGAGCTGAAATTATTCTTTCCCCATATATCCAAAAGAATTATCCTTCTCATCATTCAGTTCTCTGCTCAAATATCCTGCCTCAGGAGGACCTCACCTGAAATCCAGTATCTAAAACAAGGCACTGCTTTAACATTCTTTACCTTCTACACAATGTATATAGCCAAGGAGTATTTTAATAATTTTCTTTCTTTTCTGTATTCCCCATGAAAAGATAAACTCCATGAGCACAAGGACCTAGTCTATATTGTTGTCTTATATTCCTGACTGTATTTGCTGATTAATATTGTGGCCAACAAACATATGAAAAGGTATTTAATATTATTAATGATCTGAGAAATAAAACCAAGATCATAATGTAATACCATATTATACACAATCAATTGGAAAAAAAATAAAATTATGGTAATATCAAGTACTAGAGAAGATGTTGACTACATGATCTCTATGGTCTCCATGTACTGGAGTGGAAATGTTTGCAAACATTTTGAAAAATAGTTTGACATTATCCTATAACAGTAAACATCACATAAAATGTGACATAAACATCATATTCAATTATACACATAAAAGAGGAGACACAGACAAGAATGTTCTTGGAAAAAGCATTAAAAAATCCAATAGTCCATCAGTGTGAGATAGGATTAACAATGACATATTCACACAAAAACATGACACAGAGCTCTAACTAAATGAATGGTAAATAGTTAAGTTTCATCAATATGCTTAAGCTGTAAATGTGTTTTTCTCACTCCTTTGCTACATCTGAGTTCCTGCGTTCAATAAATAATCAAGATCTGTCCATTGAGCCTTCTCCACATCTCATGAATCCTTTCACGGTTCTTCAATTTGAATGTCATTAGTGTAATTCAACCCATCATAATCTTGTTCATAAATTAGTGGAAAAAATCCTCCTAGATTTCCTCTTAAAGCACTCCTCATCTTCTTTGCCATGAAGCTCAAATTTGATAGTTTGCATTTTATGTTCTGTTTAACTGTCTAGTTATTTGCCCCTTCCCAATCTGTAATCCAGACTTACCAAAAAAAAAATTCAATTACATAGGTTTGCCATTCCAGAATATTTTTAAGTTTTGGCCATTAAAATTATTTTCTCTACTTCAAATACACTGACAATGAATCATCATCTCTGGCAAGTCTGGCCCCCATAAATTGTAGATCTCAACCTAGCATCTCAATTTAGATATCACTGTAGCTCTGAGCTCTTTTCTATCCCTCTAAAGAACAGATTCTTGTCTTTCTTATTTGCATCAAACTGTCCTTCCTCCATGAGACCACATTACACATATTACCTTGCTGCTTGACTATAGTCTTCACTATCCAAAACCTTAATAAAGGCTTAATGAAGCTTAATGTATAAGATTAATCACAATAAATGTCTCTTGCTTGTGATCATATTCCCAATTTTTTGCATGGTGACTGGTATGCAGTTATTCTTCTGTATATTTGTATAATCAGTGAACAAAGCAAAAGAGAAGTTTCTTTTTTTTTAATATTTTATTTATTTATTTGACAGAGAGAGACACAGCAAGAGAGGGAACGCAAGCAGGGGGAGTAGGAGAGGGAGAAGCAGGCCTCCTGCTGAGCAGGGAACTTGATGCGGGGCTCGATCCCAGGACCCTGAGATCATGACCCGAGCCAAAGGCAGTCGCTTAACCGACTGAGCCACCCAGGCGCCCCAAAAGAGAAGTTTCAATCACAATGTAAAAAACTATTGACTTTTTATGTGGGTAAAGACAAAGGTGTTTCCAATAAACTGAGTTGCCTAAACATCTTTAATAATTATATTAAACCCTACCTGCTTGGAATGCTTCTATTTCTTTTTGATGCATATTACATAGTGATTTTTGTTATTTAAATGTCTTGATGTAATTTGGATTAATTTAAAAGTTTTCAGGGATTACTGGAAAATTGAGGAAGTAGAAAAGCCTCTTGACAGTGTTCCATGGTACTAACTAAACGTGATAATTGATCAAATGTTTACATGCAGCTGTTCCATGAATATATGAAAATGTACTTTGTAAATAGTAAAATACTATGTAAAATGAAGATATATTTACTCCAAGCATATGCCGTTCTAAATATAGTCTGTACTATAGCTTATTTCTCATCTTTGTAAAACTTATGATCTAATTGTGGACACAAGCATTGTAACCATAGAGCAAATGTGTGTTATATAGGAAATGTCTGCTAGAAAAATATTTAAGTGGGGGAAAGTCCAGGGTTGGCTAGAGAATAAAGGCTTTAAGAAGAATTGAATATCTTGTGAGCTTTAAACTATAACCTGAACAAGGTGTGGTTTGGATACCCAGAAATAGTGATGGTTAATTGCAATTCAAGTGGCAGGGGAGTATTTCATTAAGCAAATGCAAAAAGAAGGACTTAGAATGTCCTTGGTCACAATTATGCTGTTAAGTGTCTCAGTGGAAATAGCTGACAAAAATGCTATCTGTCTCCCTTTAGGTTGAGCACCAGATAAAAGGCAACATGGAGAGCGTTTGTAAATTACACAGTTAGCTGCAGTTCCCTGTATACCCAGGATCACAGATAGATCCTGCTTTAGGGCACAACTTGATCAATATTTTCTAGGGATCTGATTCAATAAATCAAAGTCAATATTTGTCACTGTGCATTCAGACTGTATATTTTATACTGAATTTGAAGATATTTAGTAATATCTATTAAAATGTAAAGATGGACATATAAATTGTTTTCTCAGAATAGCAGAAAGGCTACTGCGGTCCGTGAGAATAAAGGGGAGTTTCTGTCTTGCTTCACTGATGAATCACTAGTGTTGACATGTAGTAGGTGATCAATCAATCAGTTTATGTTGAATAAATGAATGGATGTAATGATATATTTAATTAACAAATGTATTCACTATTATGAGTCAGTGGGGAATATATACCTGGGCCTCAGTAAAAGGAATTTTATATAGGAACCCTTTTCCATAATTTGGTTATCATTTAATCTTCTGTGCTAAGACTTCAATGATATGGTGGAGAAAATGGGAAGAATTCAGAAATGCCTGGGGATGAGGAGGGGAAGGCGGGGTCAAAGTAAGCAACCCACTGGAGCTATTCCTTAAGACGTATCTGACTGTCTAGAAAATAACCGAGTGTTCACAGAAAACATAGAATAGTGTGAAACAATAGGCTAAAGAAACAATTTGAATCCCCTACACGGTGACTAATGCATACATGGCAGGAAATGTAACATTAAGTGAGAAAGACAGAGACATTCTAAAATGTATTTATAGAAATATCCTAACCAATGATTGTTAGATGCCCCACAAAGTCCATCCCTCAGGATGGCAAGGAAGGAAGCAGGACTGATGTTTAAGTTGGGGGACAGACCTAGCAATTAACTAGAGACTTAAGTAGTAAAACAGAGGTGGGCTAGGCTGCTAGCAAGATGTATGCCAGAGACACTGGTATCAGATCAGAATTAGTAAAGGTAAATTAAGTGAATAGATCTTAGCTGGGAGATCTATTTTACATGGACTCATTTAGATTAGTTCAGATTCTGCATTGGGTTACAGATGCACTTGAAATTTGTAAGCTAAAACGCCTAGGGAAAACAGCTGTTTATCTTTCTCAGTTAGATTAAAAGTAAACTGATCTCTAGCAGAATGGTGCCCCTGCTAAGCTGTAATATCATTGTTATTTATACTAGATATAATATATAAAGTTTTATGCCTGTAGATGAAGTGCTACATGGTAAGTTGGAGAGCTTTTCTGTAGCTTTTTCAACATTGGAAATACCTATATTAATTAATTAATTAGTTTCCAATCTATCATTCCAAAAGTTTATATGGTCAACTATTACATATCAAAATCTAAATGCTATAGATATATGTCTATTTTCGTTAAAAAAAAATCAGATGTTTATGTATTTTTCATTGAGTAGTTGGCCCAAGATACTTGCCTATACTATGGAAGAGGGTTAGAAAAAGTGCTAGCAGTGAACTTTAGTTACAGAAAGAAAACTGTAGGGGTAATAGTCTCAGAGAAATGTAGAACAGAAGCTATTCAAATAGTCAGACCAAGCTATAGCTATGTGATTTGAATAAAGATATCAGAGGAGGATACACACGTCATTTCAAGATGAGAAGCCTGGGCAGGGAAAAGGTCAAAGTGAACAAACAAGAAGAGAGACAAATTTAAACATTTTGAAGATATTGTATAGGAAATACTAGGCACAATCAAGAAAATTATAAGGTAATATTATGAGTATGATTAACTGCACATTTAGGAAAATAAAACAAAAACAAAACAAAACAAAATGAGAGCTTCAGTTGACTTGACTTGCATGTGTGTGTTTGTGTGTATGTGTGTGTGTTTTTTGGGGTATATCTTTATTATAAATGTATTAGAAGCAATTGAAGAAAAAAATTAATAACATGGGTGTAGGAAAGGGAAGAGTTTAATAATTAGACCAAAGTTAGAATTAATAAAGGAAAATACTGACAGATTTGACAACATAAAAGCAAAAATCTCTTTTCTGTAAATTCTTCTAAAACAGAGCATTGCAGGGGCGCCTGGGTGGCTCAGTCGTTAGAAGTCTGCCTTCGGCTCAGGTCATGATCCCAGGGTACTGGGATCAAGCCCCGCATCAGGCTCTCTGCTCAAGGGGAAGCCTGCTTCTCCCTCTCCCACTCCCCCTGCTTGTGTTCCCTCTCTCTCTGTCATTCTCTCTGTCAAATAAATAAATAAATAAAATCTTAAATAAATAAATAAATAAATAAATAAATAAATAAATAAATAAATAAATAAATAAATAAATAAAAGCATTGCAGATATACAGGAGAAATAGAAATAAAATAAAAGCAAAGATGGAAGGATAGGTGGGGATTCATTTCAGATGTGTAATGTAAACTAGAATCCAGGATCTGAGAAGTGTGACAAGAATTGAGTCTCTGATCTCAGACAAAGTGTGCTAGTCAAGTATGTGGATGGAGACTGGTTCTATAGCAGATCAAAAAGAATAGTTCTATAGCAGAGCACAAACAGAAATGTACAAGTATCCAGTGAGATGTCCATCCTAAGCACCAAAGGGCAGATGTTTTTGAGACTGAAATAAAATATTGAGGAATAACACTGGTGGGCAAATATATACCAATTATAGCTGAGGTCTGTCAATTGACCTCAGCACAGAGGTATTTGGTAACCATTGTCCTGCCCTTATTATCGTCCGTTATGTGGAAAAACAAAAGCAGTAGGGTTACTCTCTATTGCCAAGAAATTATACACACGTGCTTGCATCAGTGAAAGCAGCACAAACAGATGAGCAGGTCTTCCAGAAAATTGTGACATTACTAAGGAAAGATAATCCCTCAGATAGGATGCTTTCCTAAGCTTCATCCTGGGTTTTAGGGCTGTATTTCCATGTTATATGGAGCTTTGAAAGTTTGCTAAGTGCTTTGTGATTGGATCTGGGGGTGCAAAGGCAGGTGATGTTAGTGAGAGTGGGCAAGTCAGAAACATCTGAGAAACTCTCAGTCAAGAAAAAGTAAAAAAGTTTCTTGTTGCTTCATTAGTAGAGTTCACAAGTCTCCTCATATCTTCATGTGCATCATCAATCTCTAAGAGTAAAATATTCTACCTAGTGTACATTAAACTTAATTGACCATAAACTTATTTTTTTTCATAGACCATCTTGCAGAACTGTCATTTTGTACAGCATATTTTTGAAAATGCTGGGTTAGAAAATTAACTAAATTCTTCATAGTTTGTTAAAGTGTGACCCAAAGAAAGATAAATGTCAAAATATGTGCACACAGGAATGTAGAAATAAGCAAAAGTCTTAGCAAAGCAGTTTTGTTCAGTCAGTCAATTTACATCAATTTGATCGTTTATTAAGTTCATTATTCTGTAATACAGTTCTGTGCTAGGCATTTAATGACAAAAATAGTCAGATATTGCCTATCCTTTCAAAACTTTTAATTAATAATAAAACTAAGAATACATATTTTTGTTAGTTTTCTGTTACCTAGGTAGCTTTACTTTTTACAATAATTCCACAAGGTAAAAATTATTATTCTTATTTTATATCCAAGGAACCTCTCATTAAATGACATATATGAGGCTATATATCTACTACATGATACTGGAATTGGTAAAATGATAGTTAATAATATAAGATAATATAGGTTTAAGTGCCAGAATGCATGTTTAAAGAAAGAGCAATGGAAGCAAATCAGTAATGAAGAGACTAAAATGTCATTCCTGAGGTTGTTTATGTGATCCAACCATTTTAGACACAGAGTAACTCATTTAAACTTTAAACTTTTCAAAGACAGTCTAAGTGGACACTATCAGTCATATTTAGTCCTAGGAAATTAAAGCTAGAAATCATTACTAATACGAATCCAATGATGGTTATAAAACGCATAGTTGTAAAGCTGTCTTCATACCCAGATCCACCGACCCACTCCAGTCCAGCTCTCTAGTACTTTCCATCGCACCATTGCCTCATGAGTATGACAAAAGTAAAAAGGGCAACATGAGTTTGAGCAGGAAGAATGTAGAGGAAAGAACTGTAATTTCTGTTTGAAAGCAGGAAGTAAAATTGGTCTGAGACACAGGAATCTGAAGTTTGTAGCAATGTCTGTCTCTGAATCGGTTCATTAGTCTTGATTGGCACAGGAAAGGGCTCAGTGTCATCAAGTCATTGCTTCTTCTCTACTCCTCCTCTTCTGCCTCCAAACTTCCAACTCTATGTCAAGGCTTTGTTAACAAATTGTTGCACATTTACCCATTGAAATTTGCACATATAAGGGCATATGCAGTGTATAGTAATGCTAGCCATTATGCATATATTTTCTATTCCAACACTAACTTCAAATTCATATGAAATAACTGTACTAATCATGATAAGGTAACTTTTATAACAACAATGATAAAATGATTGGACTAAAATAATAAAGGTTTAATTTTACTCATGAAGAATATAACAGAGGTTCATGGTTGAGTGGTTGTTCTTCAAGTAGTGACCCAAGGATTCAGGCTTTTTCTACCCATTAGCTATACCACTCCCCCTGGGATCTTCTAGTCCTCCAATGAATCTTTGACATTTGGCCAGTACATGACATTGGCCAGAAAGCAGTCACATGACTGGATTAATTGCAAAGATGGCTGGGAAATGTAATAGATTAGCTCTGTGCCTAAGAGCAAAAGGAAAATGATTTAGTGAGCAATTAGTCAGAGTCTGCCAAATTCCACCTTTATTGACTTAAAATATCTGTTTCACACTGCTTGCACACATGTAATAGATACACCTTACCCAAGTGATGTATATCAACAGGGAATAATCAGGAAATGTAAATCTCTCCAGAATTTATAAAAGGAAAGGGTTTAATACAGTGAAAAATATGCTTAAAAATGTTTTGTTGTTGTTGTTGTTGTTGTTGTTGTTGTTGTTCTTGTTTTAAGAACTGGGAGAGCAAATGTCAAAAAGAATTGCTGCTCACTTTGGCAAAATCAGAACGTGTCTGAGTTTAAAGGAGTTTCTTTCATGATTATAGTTGACCATGGACCAGTAATTTGTAAGTGGTAACTCAAAAGCTGTTCAAAATTCATGTCTACTCTTTCTCCGCACATCTTCCTTTCTCATAAAAGTGTCTGTCATTACTGGTGAAATCTAAACCAGATCTCATTAGCAAAGGGGGCTGAGAAGTATAATTTCCAAGTGCTTTCCCTTTATCACACAGGGACAAGGCAAGAAGGCCATAGAATTTTGCAAGATATCAACAGACAATAGTTGGCACAGGGAGAAAAAAACAAAAAATCCCATTGAGTCTTTGCAGCCATTTCAAAGTCTAAGGGCTTATGGGGATCAGTCACATATTGATCTTTGTGGTTTGACATTACATAGACTAAAAAGACATATTATATTTATTCTTCCACTCACTCCCCAACCATGCACCCCATATAGAATAACTTCAAACTCTAATTTGAAAAGAGGAAGAATGGAGAACACATAGACTATACTGATCAATATTAATTCTGGAACCCTATTGGGCATGGGAAGTGAAAGTTTTCTAATCTTGATGAAAAACTGCTGCTACACTCTGCTAGACACTATGCCTATGACCTCTGGACCTCTGGCTCTACCTTTTTGTATTGTTTTCTCTGGCTCCTTCACAAGCAAACTTGTGAAGTAAACATTCCAAAGGTACTCCATTGCATTGACAGAGAACTTCCTGCTGGAGCAAATTCATGGCCCCTATGATTGCTTTTCAGGTAACAAATGCTTTTTAGGCATGACTTTGTGGTTCTTTAGACAGTACAATTGACCTGAAAACTTATATGTGTTGGAATTAATTATTTCTAGTCAGTTCAATTCGCTAGTCATTAGACCTGTGATTTCCCCCCCCCCCCCAGATTTAATTTTTAAGACTGATGTATGGCTTTGCTTATTGGCATCCATCTCACCAATCTTTTTTAACTTTACAAGGTATCTTGAAATTACCTAATCTACCTGGAGGCTACTTGGAAGTTATCTGAAGATAGGTATGAGTGGGAAGGCCACATCCTTAATTAATATTTGATCTGAGGCTGAATCCTAACACTTCCTTGTTACTCAAAACCATTCTCAGTCTTACCTCTTATTGCTTCCTATCTATAAGCAACCTGCTTTTCCAATCCCTCAAGGCCCTGTATTCCTCTTATTCTCTCCTCTTTTTTATGTTTTCTAATTGGCTAATTCCTGTTTGAACTCATCTCTAATTATACTGTTCTATACATAACTAGTAACAACCTACACACATTCTAAGCCTCTGCTTTCTTTCCTTTGCCCCTAGAGCCTCACTGGATACATGGTCTCATAGCTACATCATTGTACATAATTTTTACAAAGTGGTTTAGTCTATAGGTCACATTAGTAGTCTGCTTCTGTATTAGTTAAAATGTGTTAAATAATACAACAAACAATCCTCACTGTCAGTGGCTTCACACAGCCTTCTCTCTTACTTCTAGTCCAATATGTATGGGCAGTTCTATAAGAAACTCTTGCTGTCAATGATTCAGAGACTTAAGAGATTGGATATGATGGAACATCCCCTTTGGGCATAAAGTCCTCCTCTGGGTCTTCTGCAGAGTAGAGGAGATAAAAGAATACAACACTGTGCCAAATATCTGCACTCATCACATGTGGCAGAATGTAGTTAGTTGACCTCCCCTATTAAGATATGATATGCAGTTTATCCATTTTACAGAAAAAAAAAATATTTCTGCGAAAAATTGGCTCATTCTGCAACAAGTTTTGTCCACATGCTCAGAATGAAATAAAGTTGATTATACGTGAAGAAAAGCTATAAATGATGTCACATTTTAAAAAGGAACATATAAGTGAACGCTATTCATAAAAAATTACCACCATAGGAAGATATACATTAATTTAATATTACTGAAATTATGCAATCAAATTTGGATTTTAATTTTTAACTTTTGGATAGTGAGCAGAGCCACATAAAATCATTTCTTATTTTATGACGATAATTCAAAACTGTCAAAATTTTCTTTTACTGTAGTTTATATAGACAACTTTTACATAAACAGATTTTACCAATAGGTCAAACATTATCCAAATGAAAAATTATGTACTTAAAAAGAAGTTGCCATTAATAATTCTACATGTTTTATTTTTTTAATTAAAAAAATTAAAATTTAAATTATATTAGCCAACATATGGTACATCATTAGTTTCACATGTAGTGTTCATCAGTTGTGTATAATACCCAGTGCTCATCACATCACATGCCCTCCTTAATGCCATCACCCAGCTACCCCATCCCCCCACCACCTCCCCTTTAGCAGCCTTCAGTTTGTTTCCCAAGGCTAAGAGTCTCTCATGGTTTGTCTCCCTCTCTGATTTCTTCCCATTCAGTTTCCCCTTCCTTCATGTGTTTTCTAGTGGTTTTATTTTCAGTAAAAGCCTGCAAGCATTGAAAATAACTTTGTAAAAGAAATAAAGTTTGGAATAAACTTTATAAAAATTTGTCTGAGCTTCTACCATTAGGTCAATCTATTCTTTGAAGAAATGGAAGTGCTTTGAAATGACATGTTCTTCTTCTACCTTAGTAGGGGGACTGAATCAGACTGATTTTTTTTAAAGTATTTATTTATTTGTTATTTATTTATTTATGGTGAAATGACAAGACATAGTTCCCCCAAAAATTCAAATTTGGTAGCTAAGACTAACATTTTGTGTAAAATCTAAGGCCCAAATTTTCAAAAAAAAAAAGTTGATACCTAAACTTTTCTGTATTATTAAAGTATATAAAAGTGAATAACCTGCAGTTAAAAAAAAAATTCAAATTTTACATAATTTGGCCTTGTTTCTAATCTAAGAATAAAATCAATTTAAAGGGCCACCATTTGTATAAATAATAACAAAAAATAGTAACACAAAAACAAGAAAAGAACATAACTATTCCAAACATTTTCAGAAAGAAAGATGGTAATTATCAGACTAAGATAGAACATAAAAATTTAAATCTAACTTCTAAACCTATTGTTTGAGCATATAAACACCATATAAGAAGTCCGAACACTAGTTGAATTAATCTTAAGAATGGGAATATCTCTTTTTCTAACCATATTGTTATGATTTTAGATCCACAAACATGACAAGGCCTTATTTTAAATCAAGCACTTTTTAAGATAAATGGCATTTAGAGATGAATAAAGATGGTTTACTTCTTTTTGTTTTGTTTTGTTTTTAAAGATTTTATTTATTTATTTGACAGAGACAGAGATAGCAAGAGCAGGAACACAAGCAGCAGGAGTGGGAGAGGGAGAAGCAGGCTTCCCCCTGAGGAGGGAGCCCGATGTGGGACTAGATCCCAAGACCCTGGGATCATGACCTGAGCCAAAGGCAGACGCTTAATGACTGAGCCACCCAGGCGCCCCAAGATTGTTTACTTCTAGGAGCCCATAGTCTTGGGTGAGGAAGGAGAAGAAAGTCAGTAATTATGATGAATCATGGTGTGCATTACTGAAGCCAGAGAGCTAGGTTCTTGTCTCATGGAGTCGAAGAATGAATCTCGTGGACAAAGGAGAGTGAGTAAAGCAATAGAAGTTTATTAAGCAAGGATACAGAAACAGCTCTCTAGAGTGAGAGGGGTCCCAACAGGGTTGCCACTGAAGGCCTTTAGAGTTGGTCTTTTAAAGAAAGCTAACCAGGGAACTTAAACCCTTTTAGCATCTCTATTGATATCACCATTGAGAAAGGACTAGTGATAACTTCCTTTTTAGGGTCTGGTTATTCTTTGTTGGTCACAGGTGATTATCATTAAAAAAGGCACCCACCCCACACGCTCTGGGCAGGGTGGTCTGGTTTGTTCCCTTATTTCTGGTTTCCCCACGCCTCCACATTTTTGGGATTTCTGTGAGCCTGATCACATAGCCCCCTATCTATATCTCCCTACATAGCCCCACCTATCTCTTACTCATTATGATGCTATTTTTAGGAGGACAGAGAAGGAAAAATAGAGATAACCTGCATCATTTGGTGGAAGTGAGCACATGCTCCAAAAAAGGAATGTTGTTGGAGCTGCTTCTCAGTAAAAATGTAGGTGTTTTCGAAGAGGAGAAGAAAGCAAATATTCCAGGCAATGGAATAATGTGAACAAAGGCACAGCATATGAAAAGGCTGGGTACATTTAAAGGAAGACACATATGTATGTATCCTATCTGCTTCACTGGCACTGGAAGGAATTCAGAAATTTGATTGTATATGGCCTTAATTATAAATTTGGGAAGTTTTTACTCTTTCTGAAATTGGATGCCAAGAAAGGATTTTAAGATAGACAAGGGACAGAAATATATTTATGAGAAACCACTCAGCTTCAGTGTGCAGGTTGGAAAAGGGTAAGAAATAGTTCAGAGGGACCAGTTGTGAAGATATTATATCCAAACAAGAGGGTTTGTAGGCCTGGAATGAAGACTGGATGCACATAGAAAAGAGATCAGTATGAGACATGTATAAAATTATGATCCAGTTGGTCTTAGACATGATAAATAATGGAGTCCCAGAAGTCAAGAATGTCTACATTGCCATCCTCCTCCTTGGGCTACTGTTAGAAGGGGCTATTTACCCAGATGGAGAAATCAAGATGAAATTGCAAGATTTAGGAGAATTAGTAATTAATTTGACAGAAGTATACTTGAATATATAATCGTGAATATTAGAATATAGTCCCGATAGAAGATAAGGATGTAGAGTCACTGCCATATGTGATTGGATGCTTGTTAAATTTATAGACTGTAATTAGATTGCCTAGGTTGCAACTCTGGAAAAGGAACAGAAGCAGACCAAATATTGTATCCTGCAGGAAATGCCACCATCATTTAAAGTTGGTAGCAGAAAAAGAGGATAGCAAAGAAGTAGCATGAGAAAGAATGGCAAGTTAGATGAAAGGAAAGGACTAGGTGATCATGTAGCAGTCAAAAGAAAAATGTGCTTTAGAAAGATTTTCAGGATTAAATTCTGCTGAGAAATTATAGAGCATAAAAGTTGAAAATTGTCTATTCCTGCTGAAAATAGTTTATTTGAAATCTTGCATTTATAAAATTATTCGTATAGCTGGCCATCAAAAGGTGCTTACTTAATGAGAGAAGGAAACAAAACCTGTCATTGCTTTTTTACACTTATAAAGAAAAACAAATTTATTCAAATAATCATTTAATGTGAATTTACAAAATTACATCAATACATATCTTATCAATAGGCCTATTACATGCTTAATTCTTCCGTGTGGATGATATATAGAACCTGTTGATCCCACGTTTCAAAAAGAGAGAGACAGAGAGAGAGAATGAATATCAGGTACATTAATTTCCCATAAATCCCCTAGACATATATGGAGCATAAATTTATTTTCATCACTCTCCTGTTAAAACATTCACATCAATGAGAGTTTTATTCAATCATCATTTAAGTTTAAAATAACCTCTGCTAAAGGACTTATTTATTTTTGCCTTGGGATATCATAGAAGCTTCAATTCATCAATGTTTTTATGTGGGAAAATGTAAAGTATTCATTTCTAGTCACTGCAATTCTAACATTTTTCAAGTTACAAATAGACTAAGTCTCCCAAATTAATTTGAGTTCCAACCAATTTTTCCTCACATACACACATGAAATATGATAAATATATTTTTTTAGCTGCCTAAACTAGCTCACAAAATGCCTATGAATGACACCGAGTAAATGCAAACAGTAGTTAGCATTTATTGATTCTTAACATCTAAGTGCTCTACAAACATGAGGTACTTTAATCTTAATAACAATTACATAGCATGAGTACTATTACTCCTACTTCACTGTTTAAAATGAAGGAATAATAAACTTGTCCAAGGGCACACAGCTTCCAAGATACTGACCTAAGACTAGAAATCATGTATGTTATTTCAAAGCATATACTCTATGTCATTTTAAAACTTTTAATATGGACAAATTTTTAAAAGTCCAAAAGTAGAAATAAAAGTATAAGCAATCCCCGGTGTAGCCATCATTCAACTGTAATAGTTCTCATCTCTTGACCAATATTGGTTCATCTATATCTCCACTAAACCTCCCCTCTGCCTCGTCTGTATTATTTTGAGGCATTCCACAGAGCATATGCTT
This sequence comes from Mirounga leonina, assembly GCF_011800145.1. Classification (NCBI taxonomy): domain Eukaryota; kingdom Metazoa; phylum Chordata; class Mammalia; order Carnivora; family Phocidae; genus Mirounga; species Mirounga leonina. The sequence goes on along the minus strand of NW_023270323.1, from coordinate 58,221,013 downwards.
TCATCTTAATATTTTACTATATCTCAAAAACATTGCTTTCTTAAAAACGTAGTTACAAAACTTTTATGATACCTAACTGAAAATAGTGATTACTTAATATCTTCATACGTCTGGTCATTATTTAAATTTCCCCTATTATCTTATACAAAATTCTAAGATGATTTGCTGAAATAGAGACTCAAACAAAATCCACTTACTGCATGTGGTTGATAGATGTCTTTCAATTTTTGTAGCTACAATGCCCTCCTACACGCACATACTTTTTTTATTCTTACTATTTTTCTTTTCACTAAACTGGGTGATTTATCTTGTGAAGTTTCAAAATTGTGGATTTTCCTGAATACATAGAATTATTTTAACAAGTTCTTCTGTCCCCAGTGTTTCCTCTAAATTGATCATTGGTTCCAGAGGCTTCAAAAGCCTGTATTTATTCTTCTATGTTACTTGACTATATATTAGCTAAACATGTGTTTTAATACTTAATAGAGGATTAGTAAAAGATGAGGTATCATTTATTATTTATTATATAGGATATAAATTTCCTGTATATGATTATAAAACATATGTAGCAATATACATGTGTTTACATATACACATATACATGTATATATGGGTATATAAACATACAAACACACACGTGGTGTGTGTTCTTTCACTTTCACAGGAATAAATTTCTTTTGTTAGGGAAAAATTCAATGAATAAATAATTTCTGGAAATACACATTATCCTACCTGGTGATTTAGAAGGCCTATTAAAGATACATATTAATAATACTTATGAAAGGTGTTAATTTTTATTATATAGGATTTATTATATAGAATATAAGTTCAGCTGCATGTATAACTGTAAGCCAAAAGGATTTATTTTTCAAGTATATATGTCTCATTGATACCAATCTGGAGATAGAAAGAAGAGAGGGAATAATGATTCAGCTCCACAAGGTCCTCCAAAGATCCAAGTTATGGCAATATTTTTTCTCTGCCATCCTTCAATTGTTGTTCTTCTCTGTATGAACCATTATGATTTAGCATTAGGTTTTCATTCCTATCAGATAAAAGTCTGCAGAGAGTAAATAAGGTTTCCTCTAAGAAATCAATCAGGATGTTGTCCATGGCACTTCAATGCAGGTAGAATTAGTCACATGAAAATACATACCTGGAATGGAAGCAGGACAGGCAGTGCTGGCCTTTGCCCAGCTAAACATTTTCATACCAGAAAGAAGAGGAAAGAACATCTATTAGGGAATAAAATAATGTATATGATATACACTAAAGCTCTAAACACTTGAATTCAATAACAATAGAAGTGAACTATCATGATTTTATTAATCATAATAATATTAATCATATTAATCATAAAAGCCAATCTCTCATGATGCCACAAGTGTAATAGAATATTGGGCTAGACAATCCATTAATGGAACCTAAATGCAGAGGCTAGCCAAGATAGTGGTGTAGATCAGGTGGGAATTAAACTTCTAGACTTTGAAAGTTACACAAGAATGAGAACACAATGTATTACAGAATATAGTATAAGAATTGTGTATCAGACACCATTTTTATATGTTGTGTAAGTACATTATAAATTTTATCTATCTAGTCTCCTTTTATGTGCTCTGTGTGTGCATATCTAGTGAACATTATCTATCTATCTATCTATCTATCTATCTATCTATCTATCATCTATCAATCTATCATCTATCGATCATCTCTCTCTCAATCCTTATCTCTAATTTTGCTATTTTTTATTATGTTTCTCTCAAAACACAGGGTTTTCCTGTCTCTAAGAGGCTTCAGATGGGTCAGTGATGTGTTTCAGATATTGCAGAGATGACTTAAAATTTATTTTCCATTTTTCTTTTTACTTATTAGAAAATATTTCAATGCTGAGATCAAACATTTCTTCAAAAATAAGATTGCTCAAGGCTTACCTCTTCCCACCTTTGATCTTCATGTCTTACCACTTTATTTACAAGGTGGAAGGTGTGGTGGGGGATTCATGGGGTAGGTCATTCTTGTAAAGAGGCAGGTGGGTATATTCTTACAATATAGAAATTAAGAAATTAACAAGTTATCTGGGGGGGATAAATTCAACTAACTTTTGTTGACTACTGCTACTTGCTGCATATGAGGTGTTGAGAGAGTAGATTTGACACGTATCATCAGAATTTTTTGAGGTATGTATCATTAACCTCTTTTTACATTATTAAAGCTGTTAGAAAGATCATATTCCTTGTTTCTATATTATGCAAGGAAATAATAGTCCAGAATATTACTTTAGGTTCTTAAAATGCCAAGTTGTTTTGTATTTTTAATCTACTTTAAAATATACACAGTCCTTGTTGTGCCATAGAGCATTTCGTTACTTGAAGATAACTCCCATGACTCTACTGAAGACTTTTACAAAGTATATGTACTTTGCATGAACTCATAATACAAATATATGTCATATGCAATACCTTAGTCAATTAAATTTAGAAAATTCTGAGTCAATCTAATTTAGATTTATTTGTTTATTAAGATATGTCATCATCTTTCATAAGTATTGTTAATATGTATCTTTAATAGGCTTTCTAAACCACTAGGTAGGATAATGTGTATTTCCAGAAATTATTTATCCATTGAATTTTTCTCTAACAAAAGAAATTTATTCCTGTGAAAGTGAAAGAACACACACCATGTGTGTGTTTGTATGTGTTTATATACCTATATATACATGCATATGTGTATATATAAACACATGTATATTTCTATATATATTTTATAATCATATACAGGAAATTTAAATTTTATCATAATTTATTAGTTAATTCAGTGTATTTGGGTAAAACTTAAGACTATTATCAAGAAGGTAAAGAGAAGATTGCAAGGTAATATATATATATATAATTCATACATATATATGAGAAAAGAATGGAAAGCAACCTGTATCACACAATGGCTGTTAGCATGTCATGGGAAAGAAACTCTGGTTATTTCTGATATGCAATGTGTATGTCATGTGTATATAGCCTATAGCTCATTGGGCTGGCCCAACATGACATTACAACCTATAAGGCATTTGAGGAAAAATTCCTGTGTGATTCAACTTTGTATCATCAACTGTGATTAACACTGTGTCTTGAACATAGAGTGCTATCAATGGTCAATTTACAAATGTATTTACTATTACATTGAAATCTAGATTTCCAAGTGCTTTGGAAGTTAAACATAGTGCAAATTTTGTCTTTATTGAACTTGATTTCATGAAGAGATTGGGTGTATAAAATATTCTATTGCTTAGCCAACTCTTCTGGAAGAGACTCCCTGAGAAATTACCTTTTCTCGGATATATTAGTTCTTCCTTGTGCCTTAGGAGAGGCAATTTACCTTTCAAGTATGAAGAACTTGCTTTGAGAAAGTATTTTACTCATTCTGACTCTCTGGAAGATTGGGCCAGATTTAAGAAAATTACATTTTATTTTTAGCAGATGAAGGTCAAATGGGACCAACACCACATGGCTCTTGCAAGGATTACCTGTTTTATCTAATTCATCCTACATCATGTGTAATTCCTATATCCTTGTCATGACATAAAACCCTAAAACAGTCCCAAGTTTTTACCCTATTTGGACTGAATACTTATTGAAAATTATTTGGCCATTCATTTCCATTTCATCTAGTTACTCACCATATAAATTAAAAAGAGGATTTCATTTTTATATGTTCCACTGTTATAAAGTAGCTTCACAGACATTATCAAATTTAAAATTTGGATAGTTTTTTGAAATGAGGCTAAAAAGACAATTAGTGATTCTTTTCAAGGTCATCTTAGAGTCAGAATCATGTTTTGAAATCAGGACTTCTAATGCCAGATTACTGTTGTTTCTACAGCACTACAGAGTTTCGATTGCATAGTCTGGACTTAGGAGAAACAGAGAAACAATAGATAGAAGGAACAATTGCAATTAATTGCATTGCTTCAAGTTTATGAATTGGGCAATCTTAAAAATGGTTTAAAATTGGAAGTTGTATTTCCATAAGAAGTATTAAAATGAAGTAAATATTTATTTTCAGTTGTGATGAAATCTGTGTTTATCCATTCAAATAGAGAATCTGTTTTCCTTATTAATGTATTATAATATTTCTTTGTTTTAAACTTTTATACATTCCTTTGGACATTTGGTCACTCAAGTTAAATCAATGGAAATTCACTGTTGTGAAAACAACATATCATTCTACTTTTGTTTCATTTTGTTTTTTTTGTTTGTTTTGTTTTGTTTTCATTTTGTTTTTAATAAACTATTTTTTAGAGCAGCTTTAGGTTCACAGTCATTATACTTTTATTTTATTTTTATTTATTTATTTTTTTAAGATTTTATTTATTTATTTGAGAGAGAGAATGAGATAGAGAGAGAGAGAGGGAGCATGAGAGGGGGGAGGGTCAGAGAGAGAGGCAGACTCCCTGATGAGCAGGGAGCCCGACGTGGGACTCGATCCCGGGACTCCAGGATCATGACCTGAGCTGAGGGCAGTAGCTTAACCAACTGAGCCACCCAGGCGCCCGTCATTATACTTTTAAAACAGCAATAAAGATTGCATCGATAAGAGACCTAAAATTATTTGATTGGTCTTGAGATTTGGATTAGTGATTCAGAACCTAAAAAGAGGTACCAATTGTTATAACATGTGCATGTGCTATATCGCAAAGCCATTCACTCTCACCCAAGGTTTGGATTTGATGCAAGCCTTTAAATGTGGTCACAAAAATATTTGGTAACAAATTATCAGCCTCACTATGTGATCATAGACTACACTTCACCCTTGAACAACATGGGGGTTAGGGCTTGATGCCTAACTTTTAACCTCCCCAAAACTTACCTACTAATGGCCTACTATTGGTTGGAAACTTTACCAATACCGTAGTTAGTTAACACATATTTTGTATGTTATATGTACTACATATTATATAGTATAAAGTAAGGTCAACAAAATAAAATGTTATTAAGGAAACCACAAGGAAGAGAAATATATTGACAGGACTATACTGTACTTACTGAAAAAAATATCCATGCATAACTGGACCCCCACAGTTCAAGGGTCCACTGTACTTACAATTCAATCTTTTTGTATAATTTCATCTCTTTCTAAATACTATTCCTGGAAGTGAGGCCAATAGTAAGTTGGAGGAAGGAGATGATTTTCTTATATACGTATTTATATAAGTGGTACTTGAAAAAGAATATGCAGAATTTAGATTTCTTCTGTTCAGTTCATTAGTAAAAACTAGAGATGATTTTGACAAGAGAAAGGAAGTAATTCTTTATTTTAAAAAAAATTGTTTATTTGAGAGAGAGAGCATGGGGGGAGGAGTAGAGGAAGAGAGACAAGCAGATGCCATGCTGAGCACAGAGCCCGGTGGGGGAGGGGGGACTCCATCCCACGATGGAGCCTGGGATCGTGACCTGAGCTGAAATCAAGAGTTGGACACTTAACTGACTGAGTCCTACCCAGGAACCCCAGGAAATAATTGTTCTGGGGATTCTAAAGAAAAGAGTTCATATTCATGCATGGTTTAATATTTTGTTTCATTAGCAATATAAGTTTTGTTTTCTTTTCTGAAAATGATCAAGCCATGCTTTTTTTTTTACTGAAAAATAAAATCTGGCCTAGAGCTACTGAAAATTATTGATCCATATCTTACGGCTTTTTTAATAGCTAGATTATGTTAAATGCAGTGATCTTTTAAAATTATAGTTAACTAATGTAGACAAATACCAGCAAAGAAAAAAATCCAGAAAGAATTTATGAGTCAAAAAATAAGAATTCTCATGGAAATAGTTGGCTAGAGGGATAGCCCCCATTCTTACCAGAGGAGGAATAATTGTGTAATATAAAAATATGATAGAACCCTTAAAATTTGCAAACAATTTGTCTTAATGACTCTTGAACTATGTCATAATTATATTTGTTCTGTGATATAAACAGTCCAAAGTTTTATCAAGATTAATTAAAAGAGAAACATTAACTCTCTGTTATGACTGAATTAAACACATTTAGTCATCATATCTCAAATCATATCAAAATATCATATATTTCCCAGACTTGCTTGCCAGGAGGGTTCTTATCATAGCAGGACACTGACAGCCATTATTGTGAGATTTGAAACCAGAGATTTAAAGATAAGCCATTATTCTCAGGTGATAGCTACAGACAGGTATGTGGGTTACAGAGATACCCACTGTTGGGTTTTGCTACAGGGCCTTTTTCTGTGGATTATCCAATAATAATACTGCAGAAAAATATGACAATTTCTGGAAACTTCCAGGGATTTTCTAATCTTCATCACCCATCCTCTTCAGCGGTGCTATGTGTTTCTAATTTTCCTCCTAGTTGAGATCCTGGAATTGGCTTATATTTTCGATTCTCCTGAGTGATTCATATCCCTGCTAGCTGTATTTATAGTGTTCATTTTGAGCCCCACTTAGGAGTCAATGACTCACTTTTGAGAAATGATGCCATTTTGGGTAATAAATAAATAAATAAAACCAGCATGTTTCTTCCTACTATTAATAATAGAGTAATATAAACAAAGTTTAAAATGTGACCTTAATTCTGATAAAATAAAAGATTCCATTAAGTTCCAAAATAAAGGAAAATGTATTTTGTATAAATTCAATTTTAAAGACCATTCAGTTGAGTTTATAATAACTAAAGGATCTGATTAGCTCCCATAAAAGTACACCAATGAGCATTGGATTCCTCAGTTTGAGAGGCTGAAAGCTAAGACTAGGCAAGATAAAAATCTCAAATAAGAAGAAATTGAAAATGGCTTAATTCAAGTAAATTTCAACTTTTATTTATTTTTATTTTTTTAATTTAAATTCAATTAGTCAACATATAGTACATCATTAGTTTTTGATACAATGTTCAATGATTCATCAGCTTTCTTTTAAAATCAAACTTCAAAATATCAGAGCAGAGAAAACACTTTGCAAAACATGCAAGAGTTAAGTTTAGGACAAATACAGCCATATTCAAATGCATACAGACTTATCCATTGTTTAAGCACATTTGTACAAAGTGGCGGCACATAGGAAATAAGATGAGATATGCAAAATAACTGTACATCTTGAAAAATGACAGAGCTATAGAGTTAGGACTGAAAGCTGGAATAATCCTGATCTTTAAAGAGAGCCATAACTAAATTGTAGTTACATAGCTTTTTCACAACAAACTACAATTGAAATAGTATACAGTCCTTCAATAATAATTTAAAAGCAATTGTGTCATTTTCTTATTTAATTATATCAACATGCTGACATATTCATTCGCTTCTTCAGCAGTTTAAACACAATTGAGTTTAGCAGCTATTTAGTAAGCATGACTAATTTGAGGAGGGATCCCCTCGATGCTGTTAATTGTAATACTTCATATTTGTGAACTACTTCATAAATTTAAAAATTGATTTTAACACTTCTCCCAGCACTAAAATTTAGCTCCCTGGATGACGGTCACATCTTTCTGATAACTAGGGTATGAGAAGCTCAGTTCTAGGTTAGATTGACCTTGGAATTGACCTAATTACATTTAAGCCTTTATGTATTTTCAACATTCAATTTTAAGAATACCGCAGTCCTTTTTTTTTTTTTTTTTTTTTTTTCATTTTCTTCTTATATCCTCTCTACTTCCTTGGATTCCTTTTTACAACTTTCTTTTTCTGTCTTTCTTCTCTTATGTTTGTCTAGGCATTCTTAGTGTCTGTCATTGGTTCCTTTTTTGTTTACCCATATATTTTGAGGACTACCAGGGTACTGATTTTGCCCGTTTTCTTTTCCCACTTTATAAACTTTCTCTTTGTAATTTTTCCCACTAGTATAGTTTCAATATCACTGCTATGTACAGTATGCCTGTAATTGGTTGAATAATGGCCATCCAAAGACAAAAAGTTCTAATCCCTGGAATATGTGTTACCTTATTTGGAAAAAAAAAAAAAGTGTCTTTGTAGATGTAATTAAATTAAGGATCTTAAATGAAATTACTTTGTATTATCTGCATGGTCTCTAAATACCATCAAAAGTGTTCTTATAAGAGAGAGACAAATGGAGGTAACATATCTATTATTCTGGAGATCTACAAAGATTAAGGTTTCTAATAAAATATATATTTTTTCTCCTATGTCCCTTTCCTTTGATTAGGCTTTTCTCCCATAACTGTAATAATTTTATCTACCTCATCTACTTGATGAATTTCTACTTATTCATCAAGGTCCAACTCCAAAATCATCTCCTTTGTATGATTTACCCTACCCTCTGGAAGAGTCTTTGCCCACAAGCCTGCAGTAAGCTCCTATATTCTTTTTATTTTGTCATTTTCTTTAGGGCAGGAAATGTGCTTTATTTATTCATTTTTACATTTTTAATATCTGTGCTTATGACACAGTAGGTAGCTAAAAGAGAAGTTTCAAGTAGCTGTGTTCTGGTACATGTTTAACAACTGTTAAAAAAAATAAAGGTGTATTTTCTGTTTTCTGCGATGTAAATGTTCGCATCATAGTCAATTTCCTGCTATGAACGGAGCATGGCTGAAGGTGTAAGTGGAGGGATATGGTTGGACAATGGTTGCACAACTAACTAGTGTATGTTAGTTCCCTGTGCATATAGACTAGATGTAAATAGCCAGAAATATAAACAATGCAAACAGCACAGAAAACAATTAAGAAGTTACGAGTTTTGAGAATGTATTTCACTTTTAACTGTTATCTGGCTAATAGTAAATTTATGTAATTAATCTTTAATAATGGTTATGTCTAACAACCAGCAAGCAAAATTCCTGAAAAATGAATGATCAGCCCTTGAGAGCCAGGATGAGCTGATTGCAGCATGCCATTGATTTTATGATATAATACTTTGGTCGAGTAAATGTAAAGCCATATTCAGAAAAAAAATCTTAAGGATCATATTCAATCTATTTAATCAATCAGTACTTGTCTCATGTTTGCAATGTTTCAAACAATATTATATTCTTGGCAGAAAAATAAATAGAAGCAATAAAATACATGCTTTTTTTGGAAAGAATGAGGATGCATAAAGCATGCAATGATATGGAAAACATTTTTCAATGAAAATAACTTTAAAAATCCAAAAAAGCCTTTATATTGGAAATAAGATATAAATAAAACTTTGACAGTATACTTCTTATCACTCTACAAAACCAACCACAGTCCAGAATATTTTTCTCTTTTGATATTCTATAATCCTCTTTTACCAGTGACATCATTTATATTAATGCTAATTCTTTCTAATGAATTTATATTTTTAAAGTGAATTATAAATGAAAAGTTATTAAAATATTTTAAGCTTATCAGCTAATTTGTAATTTTTTATTTTATTTTTAATTTTCTTATTTATTTTTAATTTTAATTCTAGTATAGTTAACATACAGTCTTATCTTATTTTCAGGTGTACAATAAAGTGATTCAACAATTCTACACATTACTCAGTACTCATCATGATAAGTATACCCTTAATTCCCTTCACCTATTTCACCCATCCCCCACCCTCCCCTTTTGTAACCATCAGTTTGTTCTCTATATTTAAGAGTCTGTTTTTTGGGTTGCCTCCTTTTTTCTTTGTTTATTTATTTTGTTTCTCAAATTTCACATATAAGTAAAATAATAATATAGTATAGACAAATGATATTTGTCTTTTTCTGACTAATTTCACTTAACATTATGCTCTTTAGACCACCCATGTGGTTGCAAATGGAGAGATCTGATTCTTTTTTATGGCTGAGTCTTATTACATTATACATATAATTAATACATTATATATATATATTACATTATATGTATTATATTACATTATATGTATATATCACTTCTTCTTTATCTATTCATCTATGGATGGACACGGGGTTGCTGCAATAACTAGCTATTGTAATAATGCTGCAATAAACACAGGGGTGTATATATCTTTTCTAATTAGTGTTTTCATATTCTTTGGATAAAAACTCACTAGTGGAATTGCTAAATTTTTTGCAAGTATTTTATAACTGCGAAGTTAGTGTTATAAACTGGTATAGTTATATGGGAAAATTAAAAAAAATAAAAGAAGAAGACTACTTAAGATTTGTCAGAAGTGTTGATTCTTACTGGGCAGCCCTCAGCAAAGGCAAAAGTTAAATTTAACGATTTTCTTTTTTTTTAATTTTTAATTATCCAGCTAATAGTACATCATTAGTTTTTGATGTAGTGTTCAACGATTCATCAATGATTTTCTTAAAATTTGTTAAAATTTCTTTACATGATTAAATATAAGCCATTTTTCTAAAACTGAGAGGATAAATAGTTTTTGGGGATTTTTTAAGGCAGATGATTTATTTTTTATTTGTCAGTGTGCCATCCCTTTATTCATTTCATATGACATGTCAAATTTCCAGACACATAAGACTACCTTACAGACTTTATTTCTGACTTCTGTCTCTATAGTTTTGTCTTTTCTAGAATGTCAAAGAAATGGACCATACAACATGTAAGAACTTGTAGCTGGTCTTTTTCATTTAGTAGAATACTTTTGAGACTTGTCCGTGTTGATGCATTTATTAGCAATTTGGTCCTTTTAATTGCTTTACAGTATTGCATTTTATAGATGTTCTACAGTTTCCTGATTGTTCATTTATGATAGATATATAGATTGATTTCTTTTTTTTTTTTTTTTTGGTGAATATGGATAAAGATATTGTAAACATTTGTGTAAAGGTCTTTTGGAGACCATCAGTTTTCATTTCTCTTAGGCAATATCTAGGGGTGGATTTACTGGATGGTATGATAACTATATATATATGTTTATTTATTTATGGCATAAACATTTTTTTCAAAAGTGGTTATTTTATCTTAAAGGTACATATGAAATGACAAAAAGTTCAAATTGCTCCATATTGTTGCTAGCACAAGGCATGTTAATGCCAATGCCAATTTTTGGTTTTGTTTTGTTTCTTTTTTGCCATTCTAGTCCAAATTGTAATAGTACCTCATTATGAATTGAGGAATTAATCTATACATTAATTGTGTATTATATGCAGCACATTATTGCATATTATATTTCTTCTGTATGGATTGTCTTAATTAATGCAAAAATTAATTTGTATTTATTTAATTACTAATCATGTCAAGTATCTGTTAATGAAACCATTTGCTCTCATGGATATATGATATTTGATAGCTTTAGTAAGGTGTTTGCTCAAATCTCTTGTTCGTTTTTAAACTAAATTTTTTTCCTTATTATTGAATCTTGAATGTTCAATTTATATTCTGGATGCAATTGTTTTATCAGATATATATTTTGGAAATTTTTTTTCCTGTGTCTTGCCTTTTCAATCTCTTAACAATGTCTTTTGAATAAAAGATTTTAATTTTGACTAAAGTCCATTTATGCATTTTTAATAAATTACATTGCTGGGGCATCTTTATATCCTAAGAAATATTTGCTTGACTCAAGATCATAATGATTTTCTTCTAGGAATTTTATGGTTTTAAGTTTATAAGCATACAACATTCTTTTTCTTTTTTTTTTTTTAATATTTATTGTTATGTTAATCTCCATACATTACATCATTAGTTTTTGATGTAGTGTTCCATGATTCATTGTTTGTGCATAACATCCAGTGCTCCATGCAGAACGTGCTTTCTTTAATACCCATCTCCAGGCTAACCCATCCTCCCACCCCCTCCCCTCTAGAACCCTCAGTTTGTTTTTCAGAGTCCATCTTCTCTCATGGTTCGTCTCCCCCTCCAATTTCTCCCCCTTCATCTTCCCCTCCTGCTATCTTCTTTTTTTTTTTTTATAACATATGTTGCATTATTTGTTTCAGAGGTACATTTCTGTGATTCAACAGTCTTGCACAATTCACAGAACTCACCATAGCACATACCCCCCCAATGTCTATCACCCAGCCATCCCATCCCTCCCACCCCACCCCCCACTCCAGCAACCCTCAGTTTGTTTCCTGAGATTAAGAATTCCTCATATCAGTGAGATCATATGATACATGTCTTTCTCGGATTGACTTATTTCGCTCAGTATAATACCCTCCAGTTCTATCCACGTCGTTGCAAATGGCAAGATCTCATTCCTTTTGATGGCTGCATAATATTTTATTGTGTGTGTGTGTGTATATATATATATATATATATATATCACTTCTTCTTTAACCATTCATCTGTCAATGGACATCTTGGCTCTTTCCACAGTTTGGCTATTGTGGACATTGATGCTATAAACATCGGGGTGCACATACCCCTTCGAATCCCTACATTTGCATCTTTGGGGTAAATACTCAGTACTGGAATTGCTGGATCGTATGGCAGCTCTATTTTCAACTTTTTGAGGAACCTCCATACTGTTCTCCAGAGTGATTGCACCAGCTTGCATTCCCACGAACAGTGTAGGAGGGTTCCCCTTTCTCTGCATCTCTGCCAACATCTGTCATTTCCTGACTTGTTAATTTTAACCATTCTGACTGGTGTGAGGTGGTATCTCATTAAGGTTTTGATTTGGATTTCCCTGATGCTGAGCGATATTGAGCACTTTTTCATGTGTCTGTTGGCCATTGGGATGTCTTCTTTGGAAAAATGTCTTTTCATGTCTTCTGCCCATTTCTTGATTGGATTCTTTGTTCTTTGGGTGTTGAGTTTGATGAGTTCTTTATAGATTTTGGATACTAGCCCTTTATCTGATATGTCATTTGCAAATATCTTCTCCCATTCTGTCGGTTGTCTTTTGGTTTTGTTGACTGTTTCTTTTGCTGTGCAAAAGCTTTTCATCTTGATGAAGTCCCAATAGTTCATTTTGCCCTTGCTTCCCTTGTCTTTAGCGATGTTTCTAGGAAGAAGTTGCTGTGGCTGAGGTCAAAGAGGTTGCTGCCTGTGTTCTCCTTTAGGATTTTGATGGACTCCTGTCTCACATTTAGGTCTCTCAACCATTTTGAGTCTATTTTTGTGTGTGGTGTAAGGAAATGGTCGAGTTTCATTCTTCTGCATGTGGCTGTCCAATTTTCCCAACACCATTTGTTGAAGAGACTGTCTTTTTTCCATTGGACAGTCTTTCCTGCTTTGTCAAAGATTAGTTGACCATAGAGTTGAGGGTCCATTTCTGGGCTCTCTATTCTGTTTCATTGATCTATGTGTCTGCTTTTGTGCCAGTACCATACTCTCTTGATGATGACAGCTTTGTAATAGAGCTGGAAGTCCAGATTGTGATGCTGCCAGCTTTGCTTTTCTTTTTCAACATGCCTCTGGCTATTCGGGGTCTTTTCTGGTTCCATACAAATTTTAGGATTATTTGTTCCATTTCTTTGAAAAAAGTGGATGGTATTTTGATGGGGATTGCATTGAATGTGTAGATTGCTCTAGGTAGCATTGACATCTTCACAATATTTGTGTAGATTGCTCTAGGTAGCATTGACATCTTCACAATATTTGTTCTTCTAATCCATGAGCATGGAACGTTTTTCCATTTCTTTGTGTCTTCCTCAATTTCTTTCATGAGTATTTTATAGTTTTCTGAGTACAGATCCTTTGCCTCTTTTGTTAGATTTATTCCTAGGTATCTTATGGTTTGGGGTGCAGTTGTAAATGGGATCGACTCCTTAATTCCTCTTTCTTCTGTCTTGTTGTTGGTGTATAGGAATGCCACTGATTTCTGTGCATTGATTTTATATCCTGCCACTTTACTGAATTCCTGTATGAGTTCTAGCAGTTTTGGGGTGGAGTCTTTTGGGTTTTCCACATAAAGTATCCTATCGTCTGCAAAGAGTGAGAGTTTGACTTCTTCTTTGCTGATTTGGATGCCTTTGATTTCTTTTTGTTGCCTGATTGCTGTGGCTAGGACTTCTAATACTATGTTGAATAGCAGTGGTGATAATGGACATCCCTGCCGCGTTCCTGACCTTAGGGGGAAAGCTCTCAGTTTTTCCCCATTGAGAATGATATTTGCTGTAGGTTTTTCATAGATGGCTTTATGATATTGAGGTATGTACCCTCTATGCCTATACTCTGAAGAGTTTTGATCAAGAAAGGATGCTGTACTTTGTCAAATGCTTTTTCTGCATCTATTGAGAGGGTCATATGATTCTTGTTCTTTCTTTTGTTAATGTATTGTATCACGTTGATTAATTTGTGGATGTTGAACCAACCTTGCAGTCGAGGCATAAATCCCTCTTGGTCGTGGTGAATAATCCTTTTAATGTACTGTTGGATCCTATTGGCTAGTACTTTGGTGAGAATTTTTGCATGTATGTTCATCAAGGACATTGGTCTGTAATTCTCCTTTTTGCTGGGGTCTTTGTCTGGTTTTGGGATCAAGGTAATGGTGGCCTCATAAAACGAGTTTGGAAGTTTTCCTTCCATTTCTATTTTTTGGAACAGTTTCGGAAGAACAGGTGTTAATTCTTCTTTAAATGTTTCGTAGAATTCCCCTGGGAATCCATCTGGCTCTGAGATCTTGTTTGTTGGGAGATTTTTGATTACTGCTATAATTTCCTTAGTGGTTATAGGTCTGTTCAGGTTTTCTATTTCTTCCTGGTTTAGCTTTGGTGGTTGATACATCTCTAGGAATGCATCCATTTCTTCCAGGTTATCTAATTTGCTGGCATAGAGTTGCTCATAATATGTTCTTATAATTGTTTGTATTTCTTTGGTGTTGGTTGTGATCTCTCCTCTTTCATTCATGATTTTATTTATTTGGTCATTTATCTTTTCTTTTTGATGAGTCTGGCCAGGGGTTTATCAATCTTGTTAATTCTTTCAAAGAACCAGCTCCTAGTTTTGTTGATCTGTTATACTGTTCTTTTGGTTTCTATTTCATTGATTTCTGCTCTGATCTTTATAATTTGTCTTCTCCTGCTGGGTTTAGGCTTTATTTGCTGTTTTTTCTCTAGCTCCTTTAGGTGTAGGGTTAGGTTGTGTACTTGAGACCTTTCTTGTTTCTTGAGAAAGGCTTACATTGCTACAAAGTTTCCTCTTAGGACTGCCTTTGCTGCATCCCAAAGATTTTGAACAGTTGTGTTTTCATTTTCATTTGTTTCCTTGATATTTTTTAATTCTTCTTTAATTTCCTGGTTGACCCATTCATTCTTTAGTAGGATGCTCTTTAGTCTCATGTATTTGAGTTCTTTCTGATTTTCCTCTTGTGATTGAGTTCTAGTTTCAACGTATTGTGGTCTGAAAATATGCAGGGAGTGATCCCAATCTTTTGGTACCGGTTGAGACCTGATTTGTGACCTAGGATGTGATCTATTCTGGAGAATGTTCCATGGGCACTAGAGAAGACTGTGTATTCCGTTGCTTTGGGGTGGAATGTTCTCAATATGTCTGTGAAGTTCATTTGGTCCAGTGTGTCATTTAAAGTCTTTATTTCTTTGTTAATCTTTTGCTTAGATGATCTGCCCATTTCAGTGAGGGGGGTGTTAAAGTCCCCCCCTATTATTGTATTGTTGCCGATGTGTTTCTTTGTTTTTGTTATTAATTGCCTTATATAATTGGCTGCTCCCATGTTAGGGGAATAGATATTTACAATTGTTAGTTCTTCTTGTTGAATGGACCCTTTAAGTAGGATATAGTGTCCTTCCTCATCTCTTATTACAGTCTTCGGTTTAAAATCTAATTTGTCTGATATAAGGATTGCCCCCCCCCCTTTATTTTTGTGTCCATTAGCATGGTAATTGGTTTTCTACCCCCTCACTTTCAATCTGGGGCTGTCTTTGGGTCTAAAATGAGGCTCTTGCAGACAGCATATCGATGGGTCTTGTTTTTTAATCCAATCTGATAGCCTGTGTCTTTTGATTGAGGCGTTTAGCCCATTTACATTCAGGGTAACTATTGAAAGATATGGATTTAGTGCCATTGTATTGCCTGTAAGGTGACTGTTACTGTATATTGTCTGTGTTCCTTTCTGGTCTATGTTGCTTTTAGGCTCTCTCTTTGCTCAGAGGACCCCTTTCAATATTTCTTGTACGGCTGGTCTCGTGTTTGCAAATTCCTTTCATTTTTGTTTGTCCTGGAAGCTTTTTATCTCTCCTTCTATTTTCAATGACAGCCTAGCTGGATATAGTATTCTTGGCTGCATATTTTTCTCATTTAGTGCTCTGAAGATATCATGCCAGTCCTTTCTGGCCTGCAAGGTCTCTGTGGATAGGTCTGTTGCCAATGTAATGTTTTTACCATTGTAGGTTACATATCTCTTCTCCCGAGCTGCATTCAGGATTATCTCTTTGTCTCTGAGATTCATAAGTTTTACTATTAGATGTCAGGGTGTTGACCTATTTTTATGGATTTTGAGGGGGGTTCTCTGTGTCTCCTGGATTTTGATGCCTGTTTCCTTCCCAAAATTAGGGAAGTTCTCTGCTATAATTTGCTCCAATATACCTTCTGCCCCTCTCTCTCTTTCTTCTTCTTCTGGGATCCCAATTATTCTAATGTTGTTTCATCTTATGGTATCGCTTATCTCTCGAATTCTGCCCTCGTGATCCAGTAGTTGTTTATCTCTTTTTATCAGCTTCTTTATTTTCCATCATTTGGTCTTCTATATCACTGATTCTCTCTTCTGCCTCATTTATCCTAGCAGTTAGTGCCCCCATTTTTGATTGCACCTCATTAAAAGCCTTTTTGATTCTAGTTGGTTAGATTTTAGTTCTTTTATTTCTCCAGAGTTTCTCTAATAACTTCCATGCTTTTTTCAAGCCCAGCTAGTATCTTTAAAGTCATGATTCTGAACTCTAGAGCCAACATCATACTAATGTCTGTATTGAGTAGGTCCCTGGCAGTCGGTACTACCTCTTGTTCTTTTTGTTGAGGTGATTTTTTCTGTCTTGTCATTTTGTCCAGAGGAGAATAGATGAATGAAATAACAAAATGCTAACAGGGTAACAACGTCCTCAGAAAATATACACTAAACAAATCAGGAAAGACCTGAAGCCAGGGGTAAAGAAAGGGAAAGAAAGAAAAATGAAGAAGAAAAAGATAAAAATAAACAAAAACAGAACAAAACAAACAAACAAACAAAAAACCCAGAATATGATCAAATACGATCAGGCTGGTACATAGATCAGTGCCACACACTAGATTTTGGGTGTATTTTGGTCTGTTAGAAGAAAGTGCTTCCCAAAATTTTAAAGAAAGAAAAACTTATATATGCACAAAAATAAGGGTTGATATGATGAAGGGATGTAATATGACTGTAAAGATGAAAATTATAAATAATTTTATAAAAGGAATTTATAAGAAGTTTTTGAAAAAAGAAAGAAGAGGATTTAGAAAGAAAAGAAAAAAAAAGGGAGAGAATGTGACCAGGCAGGAGACTAGAACAAAGCCGTACACTAGAGATTTAGGGTATATTTTGGTCCATTAGAAGAAACTGTATCTCAAAATTTTAAAGAGAGAACTACATATATATATATGTAGTTCTCTCATATATATATATATATGCCAAAAATAAGGGTAAGCACTATGAAGGGATAGAAAATGACTCTAAAAATGAAAAATAAAAAATGTTTTTAAAAAAAAAAGGATTGATAAGATGTTGGTTGAAAAAGGGAAAAAGAAAAATTCAAAAAAAGAAAAAGACAGTTAAAAAAAAATTAACCTTGAAAGACTAAACAATCAGGGAGGAAAGAGCCATGAATTCTATGTGCAGTATTCCCCTAGCACTTGAGTTCTGCCATTCTCATTGATCGGTAAACTTGGTCTTGGCTGGCTGTTCTCGCTGATTTTCTGGGGGAGGGGCCTGTTGCCGTGGTTCCCAAACGTCTTTGCCGGAGTTGGAATTGCCCCGCCCTTGCCGTCCCGGCTAAGATATCTGCTCAATTTGCTCTAGGGAGCTTTTGTTCCCTGCAAGCTCTCCGTACAAATTTGGAGGACGAGAGTGAAAACAGTGGCCTCCCAATCTCCGTTATGGAGGAGCTGAGCACTCGGGACCCCACCCCTCAGCCCCCAGAGAAAAGCAGTCAGTCACTCCCGTCTCCCCGGTCTCCGGCCGCACTGTATGCTCACCCAGCCTGTAACCGAGCATTTCTATCTCTGGCACCCGACCCCGTGTGGAGTCTCCAAACTCAGCAGATCCCTGCGGTGAGCTCCCGCGCCACTCCTACCGGGGGAGGAAGGGGAGTCTCCCTGGATCTGCCACTTGTTGGGTCCCTGCTGGAGGAGCAGTGGCCCGACTGTGCCGCGGATCACGGTTTATGGCAACCCCGAGCTGAGAGCCCGCGACTCGGCTCTGTCTCTTTAGCTAGCTTCCCCGCTCCGATCCCTGGGAGCTCTGCTGCACTCAGGCACCCCCGATCTTCCTGTGACCCCGAGGGTCCTGGGACCATACTGTCCTGTGAGGGTTCCACCCCCCCCCCCTTAGCCACTGGAGCGATGTCCCTCAGTGGAGCAGACTTCTAAAAGTTCCGATTTTGTGCTCTGCGGCTCTATCACTTGCCAGAAGTGGCTGACGGAGGACCCCTCCCCCGCCATCTCTCCTCCCAAATATCACCTCGGATTCACTTCTCTGCACGTCCTACCCTCCAGAAAGTGGTCGCTTTTCTGTTCAGAGAGTTGTTGCTATTCTTTTCTTTGATCTCCTGTTGAGTTTGTAGGTGTTCAGAATGGTTTGATCCCTATCCAGCTGAATTCCTGAGACCAGACAAAATCCAGGTCTCCTACTCCTTCGCCATCTTGCTCCACCCCCCCCAGCATAGAACATTCTTTTTTTGCATGTGGTATGATGTAAGAGATGCTTCAGCTTTTTTTATTTTTATGTGTGTATTGATAACTGAATGTATCAACTCCATGTGTTGAAAAGATCATCCTGGGGCGCCTGGGTGGCTCAGTCGTTAAGCGTCTGCCTTCGGCTCAGGTCATGGTCCCAGGGTCCTGGGATTGAGCCCCGTATCAGGCTCCCTGCTTGGTGGGAAGCCTGCTTCTCCCTCTCCCACTCCCCCTGCTTGTGTTCCTTCTCTCACTTTGTCTCTCTCTGTCAAATAAATAAATAAAATCTTTAAAAAAAGAAAAAGAAAAGATCATCCTTTCTCCATTAACTTTTAACTGACCACAAATATGTGGTTCTATTTCTTAACTCTGTATGCCATTTATTGATCTTTGTATCCACCATAAGTTATGCTATGTGGATTAATCTACTTTTATAGGAAGTGTTGAAATCAAGTAGTATGATTTCTTTAACTTTACTTCTCATTTTCAAAATTAATTTGTTGTTATTCAAGTCCTTTGTTTTGTGATATGAGTCTCAGCATCATTTTGGCAATTTTTATAAAAATCTTTCTGGGATTTTGATTGAACCTGTATTGAATTTATAAATCAACTTGGAGAGAATCTTTAAAAAAATGATCTTTATTATACATGAGCAAGGTATACTTCACCATCTATTTAGATTTTCTTGATTTCTCACATCACAATTTTATTTTTTTCACATCACAACTTTATAGCTTGCAACATATAAATTTTGCAAATATTTTGTTAGATGTTTTCCTAAAGTATTTCATGTGTTTTGATGCTCTTGTAAATGGTGCTATTTTAAAGTTCAGTTGCACACCACATAGCACAGATGCAGGTCTCCCCTCTCCCAAAGAGTCATAGCTTTTTGAATTTAGTTCTGTTTCATTCTACTGATAATCTAAAAAATGAAAAAAAAAAAAAATAAACAAAACAAAAGCAATGAATGTGTAGCTTATCTGCTTTGTTTTAATTTTTAGGATCACAATAACAGTCTCTTGTTCTTTTCTATATTGTAACTTGAAGCAAATATATCACTTGCATGCAATGCCAACATTTTAAAACTGAGGATTATAGGTTTATGTTTTGCCACCTAACTCATTTCTCATCTCTTATTTATCTAACCTTTGGTCCCATCCCTTAATAAATTCTAGCAATAGGCACTCATTAATAAATTTTATTAATGTTATTGGTAAAAAGAGAAAGTTACTAAAAAGAAAAATAAAGAAATAATTGCAAATTTTGTTTTATCACACAGTTAATCTTGAGTATTTTACATTGTATTTTGCTTGATTTGTATTATATTTTTATTCTTTTTATGTTAGTCTTTGCATTAAATGTCATCAATATATACACCATCCACTATGCTAGTTTACTAATTGTAACTTCTTCACTGAAGATGGTTTTCTCAATGAGAGTTTAAAAATATATTCAGGGTTCTGCTAAAATTCAGAGAATGGTGTTGAGAAAATGAATTCAGATTAGCAATTCAGACTGTAAGTTTGATGATAATAGAGTTGCACTTCTTGGGTTGGATGAATAAAAATTTGGAGATAGATATCTTAAAACAAATACTTCCTATTAGTAAGTAACTCATGAAAGGAAACAGTAAAGGAAATTCTATATTGAATGAAACTTCTTTCTTTAAAGTTGCTGATCATTCATTTATTTTACAACTTGCTGAAATGAATTATTTTTTTGCAGTTTTTATAAAAGTACCACATTCAGAAATTTACATTATTATTCTGTGTATGTATCAGTGAGACTATTATTAACAGTAATTGCAGAATTCCATAATAGATCATTTTAGAATCAGTCTGAAACTCTTAAAACAATTATTAATGGCATTTCTGACTTAGGAACAAAAATGATGAAATACTAGTAATACCGACTTCTGAGTCTTGCAGGATTGCTGCTATATTCTGAGATTCAAATTTAAATGATCCAAGAAATCACTAGGACATCTAGCTCCTATAGGGGACAATGCTCGCAGTATAAAAACTTACCTTCTTGTCTAGCACTCACACCTAATAATCATGTAGGGAGAATCTATACATGAGGAGAACTGGGGCCAGACATTTTGTTTCCCATTACTTACTTTAGTTGACTTTGACTGTAAAAGTGAAGACTGTTACACAGAAGATACTCACTGGGGTAAAAGGAATTTATATTCAAAGTCCCTGCTAGTTTAGTTGACTTCTTGCAGTCCTTCATAACCCAATTCTAGTTTCTCAGGAATTTCTGGTTACTTCATCTTCATAATATATCTAAGTTATGGTTACTCATCATGACCTCAATGGCTAGTCAAAGCCACAATGGATATTTGCCTGGATTCCAAGAATTGTCTATAGCCTCTTGCTTTTATCCCTGACCTGTTACATTCTATTCTTTCCTTTTATTTATCTCCACTCCTCATTCTTACCCTATTCTTGAAGATAAGCAGAGATTTTATTTATTTATTTATTTGAGAAGAGGGGGTGAGGGAGAGGGAGAGAGAGAGTCCTAAGTAGGCCCTATGCCCAGTGCAGAGCCCCACTTGGGGCTCAGCCTTAGAACCCTGAGATCATGACCTGAGCTGAAATCAAGAGTCGGAGGCTTAACTGACTAAGCCATCCAGGCACTCCTCATTTTTTAAATCTTCAGTGCGTAGAACAGTGCATCTCAAGCCTTGTATGTTCCATAAATATCTGATGAAAAGAATAAATGAATTGATTCTGGCAGAGGCTGACAAGAACCAACGTGGAGTGGAAAACACTCAGCAAACTTCACCTCCTACTGATACTTTGACAACTAAGAGCCAATCATCAATTATACCAATTATCAAACGTTCCATTTTAACAACTGCAGTCTTTGGTAAGAGATTGAATAGATGTGACATTGAGAGATAAGTGATACATATTTCAAATATTGTAGGATGGCAAAAGATTATTCCCTCTCATTGTCCACAGCTATACTACTGCATACATACAATACTGCCTTTGCCATTCATAGTTTTATGTCAAATGGGACGGGTATATTAATGGTGTGCCTCTTTAAGAATAGAGCTGTTAGTCTTTCTCAACTGGTGTTTCTTGAGAGAATTAAGCCTTAAAATCCTAAAGCATCCATTGTATGTAACAAATTAGCTTCTCTCCTATACAATTAGTGTGATATTAGCTATGAATCAAACTTGGGAGAATTGAGAAAATAGACATTTAATTCATTATCTATTTTCCGTGATTCAAATGAGAAACTCCAGTTGAGAAAGGGTGGATGGAAATGATAAATTGTCATTTCACACTACTTATTGAAGCCTACCAACCAGATCCAGAGTACTGGGAGAGCTATATTAAAAGGTTCAACATAAGGTATCAGTTTCAAAGTTTAATTGGCATTTTATTGCAGAAAACCATTAAAGATTTTACATTCTCCTTTTATAGACTTTTTTTTTTTTTTTTTTTTTTTTTTAGTTAGGCACATTTTCAAACTAAAAGATCCTAAGTATTTAAACTCTCTGTAGGCTTGCAATAGTCTTGCAATTTATACTGAGCATGATTTGCTCTCGTGCATGAGAATTGCACTGATACGTATTTTCTGAAACAGTACAACATTTTTATCACTATGAATGATATTCCCTAATTCACCTTTACAAATTTTCTCTTTTCTATGTACCACTTTTTAACAAGTCTCTGGAGAAGACAATGCTAAGTTTGGGTAGCTACCAAGTTGCCCTGTGAAACTTTGTGTCGTAAGGAATAAGTCCAGAGAGAGTTTTCAGTGCTTATTTTAAAATAGGTAAACCAGTAAAATCCATGCTCTCTTGTTACTTGTTACTTAAGCATTCTAGAATAAAGAGTTTAAAAGTGCACTTGTCACAGACCTGTACCTCTGAAACAAATAATACATTATATGTTAAAAAAAAAAAAGAAGAAGAAGGGAAAAATGAAGGGGGGGGAATCAGAGGGGAGACGAACCATGAGAGACTATGGACTCTGAGAAACAAACTGAGGGTTCTGGGTGGGAGGATGGGTTAGCCTGGTGATGGGTATTAAAGAGGGCACGTATTGAATGGAGCACTGGGTTTTATACAGAAATAATGAATCATGGAACACTACATCAAAAACTAATGATGTAATGTATGGTGATTAACATAATAAAAAATGTTAAATAAAAAAGGGCACTTGTGGATCTTTTTGAAAAAATAATATAATTTATTTGGAAACTAGCAGAGGAAGAAATCTACAACATATTTACTCAATGAAATGCACCCCCCACACACACACAAAACACATTCAAAATTTTCTTTTCTCAGAATTTTTCAGCTTTCAATACACTATAATAATAATAAATACACTATAATTAATAATAAATCACAAAACAAAAATTTTGTTTTTCTTGTAATAAAAGTGTATGGCCAAAGAATAAATCAAAAGACTATTCTTTTAAGTTTTAATAGACATGAAGCATTTTAATGAACATAAATACATGAGAACAAAGATCCTTAACCTAGAATGAAAACAGAAAGTAAGTAGGCATAAACATATATTTATTGGGTGAAATTTCTCCCAATTTCCAAAAGTACCAGTAGTCATCTCTAAATTAAACAATTCCAGAAGTTATGTGGTTTCTTTTCGTTTTGGATTATCTGATTTCCAACATGTCTTACCCAGTATATGACATAAAATTTTTGACCTGGAAGCTACATATTCTATTTGTTTTCCTGCCTAGACCTGCTTTGATAAAAAGATAAAAACCCTGCTATTTCTCTTATCGACCACCTATTTCCAAGCTCCTCTTACTTTGAATTACCTCTCTACTTTACCAATGGTGCCCATAAATTTCAAAGCTCAAGTTCATAGGTCAGAACAATTAGTAACAACATAAAAAGAGAGGGGCCCAGAGAAAAGCCAAAATTCTACTCTCTTTCCTTGTCTTTTGACACCAAGGAGATGGCCCTATCACTACAACTTCAAAAATGAGATACTCAGAGATCTCAACAATGTAAAAACTGGCTAGACCTATACACTGTCCTTCTACATTCATCTGCAGCAGTGGATGGTTTCCCAAGGATAATTATTAAGTGACTTATGGCTTTGGAGATAGCTGTAACTCGGGATTTTGGTGGAGAAAAATGAGACTATTTATTTTGTGTTGTTGTAAAAAAATGTAAAGTTCCTTTGGTTTATTTTTGTAAATATAATTCCTACAGAGTTCAAGATGATAGTTCTGAATAGAGAGAAATGAGAGGAGAAAAAATTTTATGGTAAAATGTAATGAAGTCTTTATACAGTGTGCTATAAATATATAGATGTATTAGAGAGATATTCTAAAATCAAAATTGATGCAAGTTGCTTTTGTGAATAGCAATGAGTAACTATTAATTGTTTTCCATCACTCTGAAGTTTAATAGTGAAATTAAAGATTTAAGCAGATTTTGGAAAATCTGTTATTATTCATGTTTGTTATAATTCTCTTTGAAATGTAAAATAGAAGGCCAGAGTACCTAACATATATGATTAATGAAAATATGTGAAAAAGTAAAATTAAGATATTCTGCAAATTAGAATTTTATTTACTCACTTCATTGATTGGTATACTAAACAATACACAGAACACATATTTTGAAATACATCATTCACTTACAAAATAATTTTTCTGCCTCCTTTATTCTTACTTTAATATTTAGGCTAGCCATAAAACATTTATGCTTTGGCTTAAAAATAGAGACAACCTATTTTTTTACAGAAGTTAGTTTTTTTAGGTGTTGTAATGATTGCCTCTTTTATTTCATAAACTCCCTGATCCAAACAAGCATCATTGAGAAAATATCTTTTCATTTGTACCTTAAAAATATCTAGTTGTTTTGCTATGTTAAAGATACATCAGCTATTTTTTAAATGATAGATAGATATCAAAAGTAGTATTTCAATACTTTCTTTTATTCAAATCAATCTAATGAGATTAAACAATATGGAATTTTGTGTGTTTACTACTCAAATAATTGAGATGTTTTTCATCTAAAAGGTCTGTGGAAGTCAGGAAATGGAAAGAAAAATCAAACAACAAAAATAATCCCGTTCTTTAGGCCAGTCATTTCCCTTGATATGATGGTTATATTTCAATCACAGAATAATGTGAATGTTCTGTTATGTATGATTTTCATACTCATATAAAATTGACTATTCTTTCCTGGAGGCAAAAGTGTTATATACATACACTATTTGCTACATATCCAAATGAATCTTTGAACCAAAATATTGAGAAAGCTCCTGAGTGTTTTTGTAACATTAACAAAGTATTAAATGTAACAACATTGTGACAAATGAACAATTCCTTTTCTACATTCCCAATTTCTGTTTTCTACTACAGAAAATTCTTCATCAAGCTTTAGTTCCCCAAAGGGGAGTAATCTTTGGGTCTTATTGACTACAAGGAGGAAGCTATTCTGCTGTGGTGCTCATTTTGTTGAGACAACAGGTATACCAATCTCTCCCCTGTTGCCATTTTTAATGCCAGAGTGGTGTGATGATGGCAGGTGGTTATTTCTAAAGATTGTTAGCAACATAGTTATCAGAATCTTTCTCATGGTGGGGGCTAAATAAATTAACAGAACAGTACCCAGAGTTTCTGAAAGAAACTGAAAACAGTGTACTTACTCTAGAGAGCAGTTTATCACTCCATACCTGCAACTCTGTTAAGCAAAGTGGACTCATCTGTGAAATCTCAGAGTTACTTCCAGAGAGATCCTAACAAAATATTCCAGTCCTGGGGTTCTTAAACAAGTTTAAAATTGGAAAATGGGGAATATAAGCCCTGTGGAGATGGAAAATATATATTTAGAGCAGCTGTGATCAATTTACAAATTTTCTTTCAGTAAATAATTTTTAAATAATTATTAATTTTTAAATAATTTTTAAATAAATTTTTAAATAATTTTTAAAATAAAGGTCAAGAATGAGGATTATAAACCTTCCTTAAAAATATATATTTCTTAAAATTTTTGAATTGTTTATTAAATAATTACCTTATTTTTAAATTTTTAAAATGTATTTAATAATACCATTTTATTATTCCTAAGAGTTTGTAAAGTCAATTTGAATTCCCAGGATAATAATCATTTTATTTGAAAATAATGATTTTTCAACTTCTAGTAATGATTATACCCCCAGATACGTTTTTCTTTAAGAGAATAAGTGCAGTGGTACTTTATTATTTCAGGAGTTGGCACTTTTGAAGCAGAATTAAATAATACTAGCTAATGGTGATATACTTACCCTGTTTCTGCTTCTCATGAGAATGCCTCAAAACTTTTAGAATGTTGCATGGTGTTCAGACTTAGTTTTTTAGTATTCTTTCTTTCTAAGTAATATTTTTAATCACCTATAGTTATATTTCTATTATCCACTAATGTGATAATATGGATATTGTACATGAAAATAGTAATAAGTTGAATCACACTATCTAATAAAATAATACTAAAAAAAAACTGAGTTCAAGGAATGATTTCTTTGATCATCTATTTTAATAACTGCTAGATTTGAGTTGCTTGTCTTTCATTAAATATTTTGTTGGTGTCTATTAATAAGTGGTAGTGACCTGGGGATAATAACAATATCAGACTGCAGTCATATGGTATCGACCATGTGCTAGTTTGTCCTTTGACTCCGTTATGCCTGTTATCTCATTTGCTCTTTACAACAGCCCTCTAAAGAGAATGTTGTATTAATATCTCTGTCCCTGCAAAATTCATATGTTGAAGTCTTAATCCCTAGAGTGATGATATTTGGAGATGGGACCTCTGGGAGATGATTAGGTTTAGGTCAGGTCAGAAAGATGGGATCCTCTGACGGAATTAATGTCATTATAAGAAGAAGAGACACCAGAGTTCTCTCTGCCATGTGAAGACACACAGAGAAGGATGCTGTATGCAAGTGAAGAAGAAGCCTCTCACCAGTACCCCATCATCGGAAATTCTGACCTCATACTTCTAGTATCCACAACTATAAGAAAATAAATCTCTGTTGTTTAAGCCAGCCAATCAATGGTACTTTTATATGGGAGTCTGAGATGACTAACACAGTGAGGAACACAGAAAAGAAAGAATTTTCCCAAAGTCACAAAGCAGATAAGTAGTGAAGCCAGATAGAATTCAATCATTACAAAGAATTGACTGTTGTCATTTTTTTATGTCAGGATTATGTTTATTTTAGAAAACCAATCGGGTAGTTTTCTACAAATTTCACAATTAAGGAAGTAATTATAGTGCATGGAAATTAAGTGATCCTATGGAAAATTATAGCTCAGACTTTAGTGATTGCTTTGTCTTCCAGTTTATGAACTTTTATTTCTGCTTGTATGTTGTTTGAATGTTTGGTTTTCCTTTTATTTTCTTTAAAATTCAAGCATTTCATGAAGATATGGTGTGGTTTTGTTCCCTTTATTTAGTCATATGTAAATCAAGGGTTTTTGTTTTGTTTTGTTTTGTTTTGTTTTGTCTGCAGAGTCAGTGATTTCTTCATTCAGAAAATATTTCTGCTATAATAATTTGAATATTTAATTTTTCCTATTTGTTCTTGACTCAAGTAATTTTAGTCATCTGTTGATGCAGTCCTAAACCTAACTTTATCCTAACCCTTTCACTAGCTAAATCCAATTCTAATTATAACCCTAACACTAACCCACCAAGAGACCACTCTTTTTTGAAATTTTAATTCTTTGAACTCCCCACCACAAATTCTCAACTGTGAACCTAGGTTGTTCTCTTCATCACTGATTTGAGTTTTTACATAATTAATTCTGTTACTAACAACTTATAAAACCTTTAAAATTATGTTTATAGTATTTTTACTTTAATTAAGTCATTTCCTTATTTCATGTATTTTAACTCTCTTTCCCAATGTTATAATTTTAATAAAGTCTTTGGGTTTTTCATCTTGTTGACAATCTCTTTTTTTAGATAGATTTCATGTTTTCTTTTATTTTACTAAGAATGCAAGCCAGAAACCCTCTATATTTCATTTCTGTTTCCTATAATATGCATTTTTTTTCCCAAAAGTACTTTTAGGTGCTTGATTTTCTATCTTTGGCTTCAAGGAATCATTTTTATAACCTAAGCATTTCTTTTTATTTTCTTATTATTTTTCTTTGAACGGTCAAATTCTTGTTCCAACTTGGTATTTTTTTCAAGTGAAAAACAAATATTTTCTTGATTCCCTGCCCTCTTCAACTGGATTCTATTACTGTTCTTTAATATTGTAAGTCATAGGCTGATTGTCAGATAACAAAAGATTCTGTTGCTTAGAAAGTGCTTTTAAAATACTTGAACTAGGATGATTCAATGGATAAACTAGAAAATGGGCTTTTATTTTTACAGTAATTCTCATCCCACTCTTAATTCTGACCATACTGAACAACTTGCCATTTCCATGGAAAATTCACTCTCTTTGTACTTACTTTTTCTCTCACTAAAAGTGCTCTTTCCATCTTACAGCAACCTGTTAACTCCCACTCATCATTTAAAGGTAATTTTAAGCATTACCTTTTGCTAGAATTGTTCTGTGATGTCTATGTCTGAACCAGATGACTCTAATTCCAAATTCCATGGCAACCTGTTTGTGCTTCTATCATACACTGTATGTGAAGGCATTTATCACTCTATGTCTCCCATGGGCTATGGTTTAATAAATCCTTTGAGCTGCTGATTAAGATTAATATTTTTCTTTAAAAATTCTCAAACTAAAATACATCACCAATTTTACATTGAATTTCCACAATTTCATGAATTCTTTAAAACACATCTGTTTACTGCCTGATTTTTCATGCATTGAGGTGAACATTCTAGGTGGGCTGTTTATTGTTACAGGAACCATACACACATGCCCTGTGTGTGATTTATTTAGTCATGAAAATAAAACAAAACAAAATCTTCAGCAAGAAGAGAGGTGGCTTTCAGACATACAACTCTGAGTGACACCCAGACAAAGTAATATTCTATTGGATCTCAGAAATAGACAACTTTTTTGTGACTTTTTTCTTTTTATAGACATCCAGCTCATTTGATACCTAAATAGAACTTGGCATCAGTGAGTTCATATCTTCTTAGGGAGAGGAAGTAGACTGAGCCAGATGGTCCAGTCATAGCTTTCTAAGCCTCTTACTGTCTAGTATCCTAGAATACAGATTTCCCATGATAGTGTAGAGATACCTGTAATAGACTTTCTTCCTATTTTCATCTTGCTTATTGTCCAGTTCATAGTTGTCTATTCAAAGTATGTCTCTTTAGAGAATATCCTTAAAGTTTACTTTGTCTATTTCCCCCGATTTCAAGATGAAAAAAATGATTACTTATGATTATTAATTCCTTTGCATGTTCTTAAATTCTCTGACATTCCATTTATTTTTCTGCAAATTTGAGTACTTACTAAAGATAGTATAAAGTTTAGAAATGAAACATGGGAAGTAAAATCACTGAACAGAAAATTGTAAGGGTTGTTGCTGTTGTTATTATTAGAGAAGCATCATCAATTCACCCATTCCATCAGTGTTTATTTGGACCTCTGTTATTCTCTGGTCACTTTGTTAGATGGAGATCTCAGATCTATTGACTCAGTACATTTACAGTCATACCTGTCCCTGATGTGATCATAGCAATGATATTTTTCTCTACCACTATAAACTAAATTCATGTTACAAATAAGCTTTTGGAACAAGTTAATCAGCCTAGGGGATTCTATGGTTTAAATTTCAAGTCCTATAAAGAGAATGGTTTGGATTTTGAATAAGGAAATTTCAAACAAATTCGTGTTGTGCCAACACCGACTGCTTGCTTAGTAGGAGAGTACGGTATGTAAGTGGTGTTCACTAAATATTTTTGATTTAGTAAAACAAAAAACAAAACAAAAAAAACCTAAACTAAGCAAATGGAAAATTACTATTTAAATTCATTACTTAAATTGTGAATAGTACTTTAGTTATAGGTAAATTTTATAGTTATATTGACTCAATACCTAAGAAACTAGTACTATGACTATGGAAACCAGACAGAAATTATAGGAAAATTTAATTTAGTCGAAAATTTAATACTACTACAGGATTAGTACCCTTACCTTTACCAAGACTGATTCTATATAACATTGGAATACCTATTTAATTCAAATTATGCCTGCATGATTTTCATTCAAAAGATTAAATGTCACTCACACATGAAGAGTTAAAAAAAAGATGTATTTTCCCTACACGATTTGAAAAAGCAATATTTTTCTGAATTGCTTCACTTAACGTAAAAATTGATCTAAATGGTAATTTTGCATTTGAGTAAAAAATTAGGCTCTTTCACTTAAAATTACAGTAACTTCTACTTATCAAGATTTTGCCATGATTTTACAATTCAAAGGTTTTACAATTCAATTCCTGAGCTATTCTATGTGTTCCAACCTCACTTAATTGTTACGGCAATCTTATGAGATGGACTGTCATTTTCCTCATTTTACTGATGTTGAATATTAGAGAGAGAGAAAGAGAGAAATCTGCTTATAGTTAAACTTCTTAAGATGTAGAACCTGGATTTAGATCCTGATTCTTTAATTCCACATTCTTGGACACTACACAAACTTTCTACATTTGTATAGACTAGCTTACTTTGTGTTTAGAAATATGTTGAGGATTTATAAGGATATCTTAAACAAAACATATTCCTAGCGTTGGAGATCGGCTGTTTTTTGTGCTATTTTAGAGAAAACTAAAGCTCAACTAGGTTAGGTGTTATTTGTAGAGTCACATAAACAAAATGTAGAGGACTAATATCATGTCCTAAGAACATGAAATCCTTGGACATGACTGATAGTGTTTGCGGACTTTTTACATTATGCTGTCATGACAGTCATCTAATGAGCAGACTTGTTAATTTCTTTTGGTGAGGGGCACTCTCAGGCATGGTCTTCATGTTCCAAATTTTAAAATTAAAATTAAAAACTTGTAGGTGTTAGGGAGGTACTTTCCAGACTGATAAATGTTCTTTCTAGCCATTCAATTATTTTACATTTTCCATGTGAGCCCATTAATTTACACTTAGTGCCTCGTAAGCAAAGGATTTGATAAAATGAAAGGCATTTCAATTTTAAATTTTACACAAGGATTTTCAAAAAGGATTCTTTGTTTAGTTGCATGCATTACTAAGAGTCACAATCTATGTACGTTATGTGTAATTTTAGCCACAGACTCCACTGGAACATTTCAAGAGTGTGATACCACAGCAGGGTCACTTATTCTGGGGCTAGAACAGTTTCAAACACCTGCCTCAGAGGGGTTGCCTGGAAACGACACTTGTTGCACATTAAGCATCAGTGTTAAGGCACTTTAAGTGGGATTCTTTTTTTTTTTTTTCTCTTAAACAAATAACTTTACACCACACTTAAAAAAAAAAAAAAAAAAAACTGATAATTTTTTACTTAGAATTTTGTCCAGAATATTGTTTTTGGAAGTTCACTTTTGAATTCATCCAGCTGCTGTATTTGGCAGAGATTTCTAAACAAATGTAAGTTGCATTTCTGAAATTAATGTTTTAGATATACATCTTCTAGAAGAAAATAATCTGAATAGCAAAAGAAATGAATACCTTATTTGTAAAGGTACAACAAAATTTAATTAGTTCAAATTGTTATGCTGGAGTAAAGGAGGATCACTACAAAATGTCCAGAAAAAGGTGTGCAAGTTGTTCATCTCAAGCATACATGTAATATTGATCTCCGCATCACTCCCATCCCTGAGTGTTAGGATTTTCATCTGCAAAATGGGAATAATAATTCTTCACTATACGTTTCCCAAGATGTATGTATTAGACTCAAAATGTATGACATGTTTAGGAAACATTTATAAATTATAGGTCTCAGAAATATAAAGTATTTTTGTTTATACAGACAAAGTCATGCATTCATTCATGAAAGTAGATGGTTAGCTTTCCTGTAACTGTGTTTAACTGCTTTGAAAAATGTTGCTCCTTAACAAAGGAAGACAAGATGATTGAACTCAGATGAATCAGTGTAAATCTACCTCTACAATTGGAAGGAAATATAGGTGTTTACTCAACCACGGAGATTTAGCAGCAGAATTGTTCTGTGTGAGGCATAATCATCTACTGAGTCTCCATACAGTGCCTAGCAGCTCACAAAAAAATCAGTTATTATTGCTATGTGACAGTTACTACAATAACAATCAATATATGACAATCTCAGCTTTTTCTTTTCACTAATTCAGTTAATCCTTGTAACAAACCTACAAGATCCTTAAGTCCATTTTATAGCTGAGTCAAGCAAATTGCACATAAGTACCCCAAATAAAACATAAAACACAAAACAACTATCATTTTATTATGTTTCATAGTTTTGTAGGTCAGGAATATCAGTCGGGATCAGATGATATACTTCTTGTGTTCCAGGTGGCTTACCCTGGAGTCAGACAGTAGCATTTAGCTGGTAGCTGGTCTGGTCTGGAGGGTTCAAGATGGGTTCACCGAGTAAGACTGGTGCCAGGTAGGAACAACTGTAAGATAGGACACAAATGGGCTCCCTCTTCCTCCATGTAGTTTCATATCCTTTCTTCATAGTCTTTCCAGCACGGAATTCAGATTCCATTTATGGTGGCTCAGAGCTCCAAGAAAGCAAGGAGAAACTGCCAAGGAACTGGATCTGCAATGGCATCTTTTCCACTGTGTTCTCTTGGTCCACAAGTCACACTTTCAGAGGGTGAAATGCCATGCTTCAATAGGAGAATTTGCAGCTAAGTTTAATCTACCACAATGTTCAAATCATTTTGGTCAGAATACTGTTTTGCCCCAAATTATTCTTTCACATATATAGTGAAAATCTTCCCATTACTTTATCTGAGAGATTTTATTGGTTGATCCATAAGAGTGATACCTTCTTTCAACGTTTTGCACCATTTCAAACTCATGCCAATGCATTGATCAAAGAATATGCCCTGGTTTTGTCACACAAATCTTCCATGAAAACATGAAGCAATCTCTCAAGTTCATTGACTACAATTTGTCTTTAGAATTGATCGGTTGGTCAGAAATAAAATTTCTAGGTCAGATATTCTATACATTTATTCATAAGTATTCCACTTAAGGTCACAAATTGATAGGATGTTCTTAACATGATGTCTTAAAGTCATATATTAAAAATAAAAAATCTAGCCATTTAACTTTCATTTTAAGCATTAAACCTACTAAAAAAATCTGCACCATTTTCAAAATGTTCTCAAAGTTTTCATTGTTGTTGCTTTTATTCTAGTTTCTTTTTCTAGCTCTGAGGACAAAACTATAGGAAATTGCTAGACAAATTTCCATCAAACCAAATTAAACAAATAAAATGAATGATATATTTTCAGCCAATTTTTATCCCACAAGTAGTTTCTAAACAAAACCAAGAGTTTCACTGTGAATGGTTAGTTCTATGCTATGTGTTCTTCTGAAAGTTAAGATTCTGATATGTATTTGCTGTTTTATTAAATTTTTAATCTTGACACTATCTTGAATTCTCAGAGGATGAACCTTATAGATTTCCTTGTTTCTTGATTGTTCTCTAATACATGTCATCTCAGAAAAAAATATATGTTAAATGTAAAATTGTATATGGCTTTGTACATGGCCCCTTGCCCAGGATGGGTTCACGATTGAATATGACTTCTAAGTATGGGTTAGCAAGGATGTAATATGGTGGAAGCTGAGGAAACCTTTAGGTATGTCACGCCATAGATACTCACTATACAACTCCTCTAGACAGAAGGGATGTATTCTGTCTTCAGAATTGCTTGATGGTCCTTTGGGACTCTGCTTCTGGAGACTGATATTTTCCCCAAAGTTATATATTCCCAACTACTTGTATTAGCAAGGGAGGCATTATTCAAACCCATATCCTTAGAGGACTTGAGTATTCCATTTCTTCCCTGAAGTAAACAAGACTATGTTTATGTACTTAGCAGCACTATTGTTCCAGCCATGATTTGTTCATTCCTATCAGCAATGATCTATTAACAGGGTAGCTCCATTACTCTATGACTTGGGGTAAGTTACTCTGCTTAGCTTATTTACAATTCTCTTTTATGATGATGATGATGATGATGATGATGATGATGATGATGATGATATGTTAATCACCATACATTACATCATTAGTTTTTGATGTAGTGTTCCATGATTCATTGTTTGCATATAACACCCAGTGCTCCATGCAGAACATGCCCTCCTTAATACCCAACACCAGGTTAACCCATCCCCCCACTCCCCTCCCCTCTAGAACCCTCAGTTTGTTTCTCAGACTCCATAGTCTCTCATTGTTCATCTCCCCATCCGATTTCCCCCCTTTCATTTTTCCCTTCCTGCTATCTTCTTCTTCTTCTTCCTCTTCTTCTTTTTTTTTAACATATAATGTATTACTTGTTTCAGAGGTAAAGGTCTGTGATTCAAAAGTCTTACACAATTCACAGCGCTCCCCATAGCACATACCCTCCCCAATGTCTACAATTTTCTTTTGTAAGGTGGGGATGATAATAACATCCAACTCACAGAGCTGATATAAGAATCAAATAAGGCAATGAATGCAGTTATTAGCACAATGCTTACTATGTTGTAAATGTTCATTATATTTGACATACCATGTTTAATATCTTAAAGCTCTCTCTCTTATTAGCATGCTATATCTCTTATGTTAACAAATTCTATCACTATAATGTCTTTCACTATTGTCCTTTCCTTTCTTATTGACAGAGAATTTAAAGTAATTATTGCAAAGGCCACTTATCTTTCCTAACTGTAAACTTCCCTCTAATTAAGCCTGTATACTTCACAATTTCCTATTGCTGCTGCAACAGATATTCACAAACTTAGCAGCTTAAATCAACATAGATTTATTCCTTTATAGTTCTGCAAGTCAGAAATTCTAAAATTGGGGGGGTGATAGTGCTGTGTTCCTTTCAGAGATTTCAAAGAAAAATTCATTTTTCTTGCCTTTTTCAGATTTTAGTGTCTTCTCACATTCCTTGGTTTGTAGCCCCTTCCTAGCATCACTCTGACCTCTTGCTTCTGTCCTCACATTCCCTATTACTGTCTGATTCTCCTGCTCCTCTCTTAAAAGGCCCCTTGTGATTACAGTTAATATATTAATAAGATAGGGAAATATATTAATATTGTATATCCTAGTTAATAAGGGATAATGTCCCTATCTCAAGATCCTTAATTTAATAACATTTGTTCTTTTTACCATATAAGGTCACATATTTATAGGTTTTAGGGTTTCAGGTGTAGACATCTTTGAGGGACTTATTCCACTTACCACAGTATATATTTAAAATGCTTAACATATATTTTTATGGCTCTTTATTATCTGGTCTCAAACTACCTTTTACCGCTCTCCTGTCTGTCCCCGATAATTAATTCTATCCTATGACTTTTACATTATATGACTATACATTGAACTATCAATACATCATTCACTTTCAATCTATGTGAGTATCCTCATGCTCTTCTCTCTTCATAAAATGCCTTTTTTATGTATTCTGCACCTGGAGAAATATTCAGAATTTTGGAGGTTTTCTTTTCTTTTCTTTTTTTTTTTAAGATTCTATTTATTTCTTTATTTTTAGAGAGAGAAAGAGAGGGAGAGACTGGGGGGAGGGGCAGAGGGGGAGAGAGCAAAAGAGGGAAAGAATCCCAAGCAGATCTGTGCTAAGTCTGATGTGGGGCTTGATGTCACAACCCTAAAATCATGACCTGAACTGAAACCAAGAGTCTGATGCTTAACTGACTGAGTCACCCAGGCACCCCTTGGGGTTTTCTATGCTTCCAGAATACACTAATATTTGCATTATCATAGGGCATATCATGCTGTATGGTAATTAAATATATACTTGTCTACTTTTCTAGAATGTTAGCAACTTGAATGCTAGGGCCTTTTAAAATTTTCATTGTTGTTTTCCCTTTAAACACAGAACCAAAAAAATGTTGTTTATGAGATGACTGAAACTATTTGCACAACTCACTTGAAGCTCTAGATAGGTGATGACAGGTTTGAGGGGCATAGCTTATTGATTTGTTATCTTTATATCAGTTGGGGGTCTTAGATGCAAAAAGTAAAAATCCCCTACAGCTGGTTTGTTGAGAAAGTGAATATAATAAAGAATGTTAGATAGCTCTCAGAATCTCCCCAAAACAGAGAAATAGGCTTGGGGATTATGAGGCCAGGAATAATGGCCAAATCATACCATGAGAAGGCTCCTGTGGGGCCCAGTGAAATGCAATTTCTACATACAGACACTTAAAACCATACACCACAAATGTTACCACCAGGACCTTGGCCACTGCTGCAACAAAAAATAGACTCTTCCTGTCCCATTGCCAGGAAGGGGTTGGAGAGACTGATTCTTCCCATGTAAGTATCTGGCAGGCAGAACCAAAGGCGAATGCCTGTACACCAGCTGGATAGAAGGTTAGAATAGCTATTTCTGGCTGTACTTTCAGATGAGTGAATTCTTCAGGTAAGAAATACCTCCAGTTTGAAAGTATTCAAAAGTATTAAGTAGTTAAAGAGTTTGGTAATTTTAACTATGCCTTTTAGAGAAATGGTGTAGAACTAGATAAATCTTTTTTTTTAAATAAATTTGCCTTAAAGAGAGAAACTGAATATCAAAATTATAGTTTATGGAATAATGGCATTTTTCATTTGGAGGGGCAGCAAACATCCAAAGAAATGTTTATATTTTTTTGGATTGTCAAAATGAAATATTCATTTTTATGTAATGGTCCAGCCAACTGGGTAATGCTATGAGACAAGCACTTAGAAGAAGTATTGAACAGTGACTCATTTGCATTAAAAGATGATAAAAGTTGTCTAGAGTAATAATGGATAGTTCATTAGATTAGTAATAGAATCATGGTCCATTTTGCCTTAGGTTACCAATCAAAATCCATCACCATGCTTTAGACATCAAAGCAACTCTCGGTCTGACGGGGTTAAACATTTTGTCTTGTCTGAGCAGAAAGAACTTCCTTTTTAAAGAACAAAATGCAAGGGGGGATGGGATTAAAAACACTGGGCTCGGAGTCTGGAATCCAATCTTCTAGTGCTAGTGGGCTATTGACTGACTTAAAAAACATAGGGAAAATAAAAATTCTCCCTCCTCTATACTGTCATGTGTAGAATTCAAGGGGTGGACGAGCTCTCTTATGTCCCTGTTAAATTTAATATTTTGTGAGTAATTAGAAAGATAAATTTCTAAGCATATATTTTATAGGCTGAAAAGTGCAACACCTAGGGGCGACTGGGTGGCTCAGCTGTTTAGCGTCTGCCTTCGGCTCAGGTCATGATCCCAGGGTCCTGGGATCGAGCCCCACATCAGGTTCCTTGCTCAGCAGGGAAGCCTGCTTCTCCCTCTCCCACTCCCCCTGCTTGTGTTCCCTCTCTCGCTGTCTCTCTCTCTCTGTCAAAAAATAAATAAAAATCTAAAAATAAAATAAAATAAAATAAATAAAAGAAAATAAAAAAAGAAAAATGCAACACCTAATCCATTGTGATTAAGACGTAAATTTTACATGAGATATTTTCTATTTTCTGCACCTAATAAAGCTCTTCCCTTTGTGTTCCTAGAATTTGTAACTGTAGGGTACCCAAAAAGCTTTGGTTCCTTGTCCCAATTTCTCTGACTTATACCAGAGACTTATTTCTCCATTGCTCAGTGTCCTCTGCTCTAAAGTGGACATAATTGTGTTATTTTCTTTATGGTTGCAGGCTTCTGGTTAAAAAAATCAAATAAATAATGCAGAAAGAAGTTATTTGTAACCAAAATTCTCTGTGATTATAAGACTTCTTTCTGTGCATGTTACTTTCATAGCTCAGATAATGAAAAGATTCAAAGTCAAACAAATGCTCAGTAATTTATTTAAGAACTTGCCCTGCAAAAACCAAAGTATGAGGGTAGACTGTTATAAACAGCCCACACACTTTTGACTGGCAGAGTTGTGGGAAAAAGGAATATGGGGAAAATTGTTAGTGAAATTATGTGACCTTTTTACTATTAGACCTTTTATGATATAGAAATATAATGATAGAGCAAGCCCTAAAAGCTTTAAAATATGGCACCCACGATTACAACATATACATGTATGTATATGTGTGTGTCTCCATATAGATACATA
The DNA here is from genome assembly GCF_011800145.1 of Mirounga leonina. Lineage (NCBI taxonomy): Eukaryota > Metazoa > Chordata > Mammalia > Carnivora > Phocidae > Mirounga > Mirounga leonina. Next base: position 58,183,103 of record NW_023270323.1, on the reverse strand, counting down.
TAAAGATATGTAGATTAAGAAGAGAGGGAAAAAGAGAGAGATTCATGCATATATACATACACACACATAAATTGCTGAGTTTTTAAGATTAGCAAAAAATTAGAAACAAAGCAAATGCTTATTAATATGGTAATATTGACCATATTATGGCACATATATGTATTGTGAATATTATATAGCAATAAAACTAATTTAGGACTGTATCAGGTTATTGTGTGTATGGGGGGACAAAGAAGGGTCAATCAATAAGAATTAAACTTTTCAGTAGAAAAAAGAAAAGCAGAAAAAGGAATGTATCAAAGAAATATTGATTAAAAGGGAATGTGTACACATCTGTATGTGTAGGAAGCATTCTTGGAAATTCCAGAGAGATGAAACAAAGTGGTAGAGTGATCTGGGGCCCCATTTTAATGGATACATGACTAGAAAAAAAAAATCAATCAAATGAGGATATATAGCTATCAGTGGGAGAGGGTTATGACAGATAATAGTCCAAATATGCTTTCAAGGATCATGATACTCAATTCCAGTCCAGGTTGGAGGCAACAAAGAATATGACTGATAGACGAATGGAACAGATCATTTCATGATAGTTCTAGAAAAAAAAAAAAAATGAAAGAATGGGTTACAGGAAGCAGGTTTCAGTTTGTAAGAGTGTTAAATGGCTCAGTTTCCCTCTTTGTGCCCTGAAGTTTAGGGCTAAGTTCCATATGCTGTATCAAAATGTTTGGCTTCCAACATGAGCTCAAGTTTTTGAGTTCCCCTCCCACAAACATATCTGAGATTTTTTTTTTTTTTAAGTCTTTCTAGATTAATGGTTCAATGGGTACAAGCAAATCTACATTTTTCCAGGATGCAGAGTTGAGCTTCAGAGAATAAGTTCATTTATATTTAAAATTAGGTTAGCTCTCTATTTAGGTTACTGTTACTTTTTATAAATGTTTTAAAATATGTATTAGGTAGAAAACTTTCCTATTCTGTAAATTCTCCTAAAGGTAAAAAAATGATGAATAATTATCAAATATGAGATAGGTGGTCATGTTCCATTTGCAAGTAGCATCTGATTTGTAAATAATTTTTTATTCAGGAAATTTATAATTTTTATTTTTATGAAATTAAATGGTATAACCAATTTACTTCAGGGGTTGATAGATCTGACTTTGGACATATAAAGAACTCTGTTTGAATTTAGACTCTACAATTTGCTGTCTATGTGAATTTTGGTAGTATTCTTAATTTCTCCAAAACTCAGTTTTCTCACTAAAAATGGTGACCTCAAAGGAATGTTGTACACATTAAATGAGATAATGTAAAAAGAAGTACTTACGGTGCTTTCCAAAAACTTAATAAATAATGAAAGTTATTATTAAATTGATTTTTAATATGGGTCCCATTTCACATTTTAAGGGTGCATAAAAATAGTTTAATTTTGGGCATTAGAGCAAGAAGTATTAGACTTAAGACAGTGTGGTAATATGAAGGAAAGAGGGATTTGAGAGAAAATATAGTCAAACAAATTCTGTGTACATATTATATAGAGTAGGGTTTAAGAAATCACTGAGATGTGCCTCAGAGTTTCATCTTTAAAATTAAGATGATTGGGAGATTCTTTATTTATTTCTTAGCCTTAACTTGAGAATCAAATCACATAAAATGTGTTAGAGAGCTTTTTGAATAGCAAATTCTATACAAATGTGGGCTATTATGATTATTTTATAGTTCAAAATGTCTCTATACTAACTTTTTTAAATGCCAGATTTTCTTGGTCTTTAGGGCATTCATTCACTTGATTGTCACATTTTCTAAGAAATTAAGGGGGTGTAGCACAAGAGAAAAATGAGTGTAAAATAAGGGTAGTGAATTAAATCTTTCATCAGAGCTAGCATTTCCAAGATCACAAGAAGCTATCTGATTAAAATTAAACTCCATTGGGGCCTTAGGGGCAGGAATCAAATATGATGGTCTGCAAGAACTTCTTATCACATCCAATTATCTATTTTATAAAAGCATTTGCCTTTAACCATTAATGTTATTTTAATAGGGTTTTAATGTTTAATTATATATTATTTTCAGGTAGCTCCACATATTATGTAATACTATCTTGCCTTGAGATGGATGTTTGGAATAATTGACTCAGTTTTTAAAAGCCAAATATTTATGTTTAGCCATAGTCAGAAAAAAGAAACAAAGATGAGTTAGCTGCATTGGCAAGAGGTTACCCATTGATAGACTACTCATGACAGCAGGTGCACTGAATTGATCCTTTGAAAAAGTTTTCACAATCTTACATGGACCTTCTGATCTTGGATTGGTGGATCAGGTTGACTTTAACAATGTTTTAAAATTGACTTCAGAGCCGTTGCGTCTTCCAAGAGAATATGGATATATAACCTGGGAGTTTTAAGAGAACTTTCATATTAATTTATTGTGTCGTTCTGAAATTCCGAGGTTATAATGATAGTTTAATCACAAAATTCTGGACAAAGTTTCTTTGCTTAGTTTTCTAATGAGGACTTGCATTTTCAACATGCAAACAAGTAAAATAAACATTATTTTTCAAAGAACACTTCATTTCTGTGTATTTAAAAAAATTGATCTCAATGTATGTTTCTTCAGAACGCTGAATGTTGTAATAAAAAAAAAGAAATATTCAAGTGTTATTGACAATCTTCTGTATGACAAATATTGTTATGTACTGGAGAACCTCTCCAGCTACCCCCTCACCCTGCTTGGCCAAACCACCTACCCATAAACCCAGAACATCAAGGCATTGGTGTAACGGTGGCTGCCAAACAGAAAACTGACCCAATCACTTCCATTCCTTGGCAAAAGGAGAATACACAAGCCAAGGTGGACCAACTGCATGCAAAGCATCAAATGTCTGGCCATACTGTTTGATCTAAGAATCAGTAGATCAGTCAGTATCATTGGAGTATTTTCAAATACTTCAGTATTTTCAAACTAAGGTTAAGTAAGGTGTCATTTTCTACCTCCTAGCCATACTCTAAGGCATTAAGCCTAACGTTTACTGACTGTTATAAAGACAAAATGCTTTGAGGGAAAACCTTAATGGATATTTGTTCCTGGTTATAATCTTCACAATCCAACCACCAGCTTTTCAATGTATGTGAGTCAATCTCTACATTATTGTGTGTCTACTCTATATTATTCTGAGATGCATTTTTATCACTTGAAACTGAGATAAATGATTATAATTGTCAGTACTTTTAGCCATGCAATATTTTGACCCATGCAAAAAATAATATATTTGAAATTGAAATATTCAGCCAAAGGTTTATGTGCTCTGATGTAGAGTGAAAATGTTGTTTCATTAGACAATTTGGTAAATGACTATAACTCAGGTTACATATGTTTTTAATTCACTAAAATGTTCAATTTTGTGTATACAGATAATAGAATGAGAGTATAGACATTGACCTAGAATGCCTGAAGGTCATGGTTTTGTATGATATATAAAAAATATCAGTGATAGCCATTGTAGAGAATATAAACTCCCTTCCCAGAATCAATCATATCAAGAACAGTGATTGCCATATAATGAGCACTCACTGATAGGTGAATTTAATGTAATTCATTAAATGTGAGAAATTACAGTGATTTCAGCTTCTGTATGGAGTCCTGCCCCTTCTATTTGTTAATTGTGTGACTTTGGGAAATAATACAATCTCTATGTGCTCTATTTTTGTCAACTTTAATATTTGGATATAAATAAAACCTAAAATATTAAGAACACTGTTTGTCACCTAGCATAACCATTCTGGAGAGAAATGGAAAAAAACAAAACAAAAACAAAAATAAAAGATTAGCAATTTTTGCTTTTAGATAGCTGCACTCCACTAATAAGTCTTAGGAATGGTATATAAACACTATCCAAAGAGGTCTATTAAAATTACAAATAAAATTATTTTACTTTCTTAGCTAAAAGTATTTAATCACAAAGATTATTTTTGTCTCCAGCTAATATAGACATTAAAATAGAGCTAGTGGTTTGGGATTAGGAGTGGTTTGAGAAGTTGGTGAATCTGGAATGCTTAGTTTACAGGTGTGACATATAAAACGGGAACATACCAGTGGATTTGTAAGTAACTAGACAGGGCCATACATTAAGCCCTACCCTGTATGAATTTCTTCTCACTACACTGCCAAGATAGAGACTTCTTAAGGTGCTTCTTAATACCCTAGGTACTTCTTTCTTTGGTGGCATGTTTGACCATATTTTCTAGGCCCTTTGCTTCTGGGAGTGGACAGGTGTCCACTTCTGACAATGGGCATGTTGCTATAGCAAGTAACTGAGGAAGTTTGGTCATCTAACTGAATTTATAAATTAGAGCTCTGCACCTACCTCCAGTTCTGACTCACACTGGACTCAAATGTAAAAGAAAATAAGTTTAATGTTATAAAGCAACTAAAATTTTGCGGTGATTTCTTACATTTAGCCTGACTAACACACTCACTATCTCCTGATATATCTATAAATCTATAAATCTTTATAGTTTTATTAAAAAATATTGTCCAGTAAGGTGAACATTTGGTCTATGTATAATTGCTCTTTGTTCAATTTTCGTAGATTAAAAAGTGGGAATAATTACAGTATTTTCCAATATTATAAGTCATGGAGCAAGATTTCATTGGATATCATGAGACAATTAATAATAAATGATATTTAAGTAGAACTGTATAGATTTTTTTTTCTTTTACTGAATGGAGGAAAATTTACTATAAGGAAGAAAATATTTTTTTGTTGCTTAACAATGTGCTAGCTTATTTTTTTTTTAAAGCTATAGAAATGAAATGTTGGGGAACAGGCAAAATTTTGTTTGGGTTCAGTGAAATATTCAGACAATTTAATATAAGGTTGGGGAAACACTCAGAATAATGTAGTAAAAACAATATTTAATATTATGATTTTTGACAAATACCCTAAAAACTGCAAAGGGAAAATAACCTAAAATTGTTTATAGTTGAGTTTTTTTTTTTTTTTTTTAATTTTCCATGAAGTTTTATCCTTCCCAGAAACAAATACTTAATTTACTATGCATTGAGCATAATTTTTAATTTCTATTTTTGGTGCCCTCAGTCAATTCAGATATATTTAGATTTTCTTTAACTAAAACTGATACTTAGCAGACAGGTTAAAATTAGAGATATGTGTCATTGTGTGACTGTATTTCTTTGTATTTTCCTCTCAATTTGCATTTTATTTCATCAGTATTCCAATCAAGAAATTCAGAGTTGAGAAACTGTGACTGGTGCCTATGGATAGAAATGAGTAAGCAGGTCTTTCAAGGTTTTATCAGTGGTAAACTACATCTCAATAAAAGTTAGTCTTTGAGAGATATTTTTCCTCCATTAAAATAGAACACTAGTTCCTTATTTGCTATTGATATACCTGTGTTTGAAAAGAAATCTAACAAAATCACCAATGACATTTTCATGAACAAGAGGGAAATGTGTAGACAAGTTGACATAGTTAAATTTCCTCACTGTTAAAAAATATTGATAAATAAACCAATGTTTCCAGTTCAGAGTTTCTCAGTTTTGCAAGAAATGAGCCCCTTTTAATTTGCATGTGTGTGACACTCTATTTAAATATCCATTGGTTAAAAACAGGAGTGCCTGGATGGCTCAGTCAGTTAAACATCTGCCTTCAGCTCAGGTCATGATCTCAGGGTCCTGGGACGGAGCCCTGCGTCTGGCTCCCTGCTAAACGGGGAGTCTCCTTCTCCCTGTCCTTTTGTTCCTAGCCCCTGCTCATTCTCTTTCTCTCTCAAATAAATAAATAAAATCTTTAAAAAATAAATAAATAAATAATCATTGGTTAAAAATACAACAGAAAATGTTAAAAATAGGAAATGTAACATGAAAAAGTGAAAACATTTTGATAGTTTAACCAATTTACTCGGGTAAACATTTAACAGATTTGTAGAAAATACAGATAGTTCCATGTGAGAACACATAGCTGCTTTGGGGTGGAGTTGATCCAGAACTTTGTGATATCACAACAGAGTATACTAATGACCTACAACAGCTCAATTATGTATAAGCTTTTTAAAGGCAGAGGCTAAATTGTCTCTGGTTCAATTTATTCTTAGAGGCTTTATTCTTTTATTTTTTTTTATTCATAGAGGCTCACTGCTTCTGTGGCGGTTTAGCCTGATCGATTTTTTGCCTAGAGGATAGCATCTCGTTGTATCTCTCTGCTTCTAATTTTAACTTACACCCAGTGATCAGCAAGTGCCATTAGAAAACCGTTTTTAAAATGAAAATTTGGTTTCATCTTCCTTCTTAAAACTTTTAAATCTGTTAAAATTTCAAACTTTTAATCTGTAAAACAATGAATGGTTGTGTAAAATATAAAGTCTAAGAAACCTCCTATTTTAGGTTTTGTGTCCGGGTTATTTCTCTTGCCTGGAACTCTTTCCTACAGTACTAGTACCAATCCCCTATCACCTCCTTTACCTGTTTGCTCCATGTCACCTTTTCAATAAGGCCTATTTTGTCCACCTTGTTTAAAAAATAAATTGTTCCCACTTTAATTAGTTTCCAGCTTACTTACCGCCTTGAGCCAAAATGAAATCTACTTATTTACTCCATTATTTAATGCTAGTTGCCTCCTGCAGGAATGGAAATTTTCATCACTCTGAGGTTCTTCATCTATTTTATTCACTGTTGTGACCTAGTACCTAGTAACTTCCAATAAATATTATTTCTTTTTTTTTAAGATTTTATTTATTTATTTGAGAGAGTAAGTGAGAGAGAGAGAAAGAGAGCACAAGCAAGAGAGGGGGAGGGAGCCCAACGCAAGTCTTGATCCCAGGACCCTGAGATCATGACCTGAGCTGAAGGTAGACACTCAACCGACTGAGCCACCCAGGCACCCCATTAATTAAAGTTGAATGTATATAGTTAATTCCTACTAGATCATTTAGTGATCCTAAAGATGCTTCCTTTCTGTGAAAAAGATGTCTTAAGAAAGATATATAATTTCAATAGCCAAAAATAGTTGGGAGTCCATTTCTCAGCAGAAAAAAAAAAAATATCCGCATTAAATTTTAATTTTGAACTAAATGAAAACATAGTCAGTACAATAATGCATTATTTTTGGTTTCCATAAACATTACATTTTTTGTTCCCAGTCTTCAAATAGATGTTTAGATATAACATGGGAATGGCTGTATTCCAGAGAAAATGGAAGCATCAGCAATATTATGGAATAATGCTCAAAATAATTTTAGATGTTTTTCTGCAATATAAGACTCAGCAGAAAAATTCAGTTCTTCAGTAGTTTTTAGTGTTGTTCCAATAAAAAGAACCATTTCCTCACTGAAGTATTACTGCTATTTGATTAGATTACTTCAATAGATGTCTCATGTACTGTATACTCTAGCCTTATGTTCATTCAAACAGGCACCTGACATATTTCCTGAGAAACTAGAAATTCCCTTAGCTTGGGGATTCCAGTAAAAGAATCTTTTTTTTACTAAAACAAACAAACAAACAAACAAAAAACACTTATAATAAATGATCCCTGTGTCATGTCCTTTATTTGTATTCTCTTAATCCTCAGAAAAAAAACTTTTTAAGTGAGCACAATAAAATACACTGAGTCCATTACTTTGGAATATAGAAGGAAGTGGTCATAGGGAAGTTATTTAACACTTTTAATCTTTATATTTCTAATCCATAAAATAGAGATAAATCTAATGTATACCCATAGCACAGGGGGATTAAATTAGTTAACCAAAAAGTGCTTAAAAGAGGGTCTACAATGTATTGATCATCAGTATTTTTTGTTAATGTTATCCTTTCCACCAATATACTTTAGAAATTATAAAGAGTGTATCTCGACAAAGAAAGGAATTTCAGAATATTGGGATTATCACTGAATAAAAAGGGAAAAATAAAACTCCAAAGAAGGTGGAAACATCAATAAATCATTGCATTTCAATCTCTCTGAGAAGGTCAGATTTGTCAACAGAGTGTACAAAGATGGTGTGAGAAGGATCCCATTAGTTTACTTAATCCCTAAATATGTAGTTTGAAAAGATCATGAGCAAAAGAAACCTGTGGGTTTGGATTAAAAATTATAATTTTAAAATGGGTCATTTGTAAATTTCTAATCACTCCCAGCCTTACTGTTTTTATTTGTCAAACAAAATAGGGTTAGTAAGGAAATTAAATGACTACATGTGAAAGTTGATTCTTAATAAATTAGTTAATTTTGCCCCTTCCTAGTCCCTTTTTGTCCTATAAGCAGAGCTACTGATCCCCACCCTTCCCATATATTTCTCTCATTTGTCTCTAGGATTGAATCTGATTTTTAACAGGAAAGAATTAAGAGCTGCCCTAGTATACTTTAACTTCTTATCTTCCTCTTTCCAGTGTTCTGGTCTAGAACCTACTTTAGAATAGTTACAAAACAAGGAAGCTTTAATTTATCATATTCACTTTTCTCCTCACCTTTATCTATTTACTTTTATTGAGTTTTAACAGACAAATCAACTTGTAAAATATTTAAAGTAATACAGTGTGATGATTTGATATACATATACATTGCCAAAGGATTCCCTTCATTGAGTTGATTTAACACATCCATCACCACATAGTTACCTTTTTGGGGGGAGGGCATTTAAGTTCGACAACATTAGTAAGTTTCAATTATGCAATACAGTGTTATCAAATATGGTCACTATATTTTAATTGGATCCTTAGACCTTATTCATCTTATAGCTGAAAGTTTGTATCCATTTACCAACCTCTCCCTATTTCTCCCATTCCCAAGCCCCTGGCAACAACTCTTTTACTCTCTGTTTCTATGAGTTAAATATATATTTTTTAAATTCCCCATATAAGTGATACTATGCAGTATTTGTCTTTATCTGTCTGGATTATTTCACTTAGCATAATGCCCTCCAGGTTCATCCATGCTGTCACAAATGGCAAGATTTTCTTTTTAATACTGAATAATATTATATATAATAAAATTACATATATATCATATTACATTACAGTGATTAATATTAATCAGTAATAATATAGTTAATAGCTAATATTATAATTAAGTGTAATTATATCTTATAATATTTTATACAAATAATATTATAATTAAATATTTTAATATAATTTAATAATAGTTAAATTACCTTAAATTATATATTATATAATATGTAATAATATAATTATGATTAATTATATAATATACAATGATATTTATATAATATATTACATATTATTTATACAATTTTTGAATTTATTTAGTTCATTATTTTAATTCATTTATTCATTGATGGACTCAGGTTGTTTTCATAACTTGACAGTTGTGAATAATGGTGCAATGAACAAGGGAGTACAGATATGTCTTCAAGATAATGGTTTTGTTTCCTTTGGATATATACCGAGGATTGGGATTATTGGATTATATGGAAATTCTATTTTTTGTAAGATTTTAGTCATTTATTTGACAGAGAGAAAGAGAGAGAGAGAACCCAGGACCCTGGGATCATGACCTGAGCCGAAGGAAGATGCTTAACCGACTGAGCCACCCAGGCATCCCAGGTAATTCTATTTTTAAAAACTTTTTAGCAAACTTTGTATTGTTTTCCATGATGGCTATGCCATTTTACATTCCCACCAACAATTGTATAAGTTTTCCCTCTTCTCCACATCTGCACCAGCATCTATCTCTTGTCATTTTAATAGTAGCATTCTAAAAGGCGTGAAGCGATATCTACTCATATTTAAAACTATAAAATAAATGCTGGATGCCATCTAATAGTGAAGCTTATATTATCTTGGCAAAACTCGCTTTAAGATTCTCATTTTCACCTGCACATCGGCAAAAAAACTGGTAGATGTTAATGAGAAAAAAAAAATCACTTCCAAAGCTGTTACAGTGTCTAAAATAATGTAAGTGTATTATGGACTTTGAGATCAAATAGATGTTAGTTCAAGTCCTACACTTGCTACTTCTGACCAATAGATTGCTCTCTGAGGCTCACATTCCTCACCTCTTAAATGAGAATACTTCTATCAATGTTATAAATAATAATGATAATAATAAATATATGCCTGATGTGTATTTATAATAATGATAGGTACTTTGTAGAATTTTGGATAACTTTTCTTGAATGAATGAGTGAGTGAATGAATGAATAAGTCATATCTTAGGACCTGATATCACTTTTCCATTATATCCTGTTTCTTTTAAGTGGAATAACCTTGTTGCTTCTTTCATCTAAGACTAGGGAAATATATTGTTATTTCCAGGTGAAGCCTAGAGAATTCTAGTTCTGCCTATGAAATCTCACTTTTTCCTGAGATCCTGTTATAACTTAACAGATATATGGTGTGAACTGAGAATTCTATCCACTGATCTAAACAGATTTTTTAAGCTTTTTCCTCGTAATGCCAACCACTTGCTTGTATTCACTCTTTAAATGCTATTTCCTGACACCCACCTAGACTTTGTCCTAGCAGTGATGGTTAGTTTGTCCCCCAGTTCCTGCCTCACTTAATTTCTACTCATGGCTTTTGTCCTGTTGTTAGGTAACCAGGTGTTATGGGTTGAATTGTGTTCCCTTCTCAGATTTATGTGTTAAAGTCCTAAACCCCAGTGAATGGTACTATACTTAGAGATAGGGACTTTAAGAAGGTAATTAAATTAAAATGACATCATTAGTGTGGTCCTAATCCAATATGACAGGTGTCCTTATAAGAAGAGAGTAGGACAGATGCATAAATGGGATGCCTCATGAAAACACAAAGAGAAAACAACCACCTATAAGTCAAAGAGAGAAGCCCTGTGAGAAACCAACCCTGCCAACACATTGATCCAGGACTTCTAGCTTCCAGTAGAGGCTGAGAAAATATATTTCTGTCGTTTAAGCCACCCAGTCTGTGGTACTTTTTATGGCAGCCCTAGTAAACTATTAACTGGTAATCTATTGGAGATTATCAGATAACCTATTTGTCGTGATAGCAAAATTCTATTCAATCTCCACCTCCAACAAATACTTTCAACAAATACTACTCTCAGGGATGGAATTACCATCTAAGGACAAATATATACATATAAAAATTGTATCCTGGTCCTCAGGTGACTTGCAGTCTAATCTGGATTGAAAAGTAGAACTAAACTAGAAGAATATGCCTTAAGGGAGAGGAGAGAAAACATGTTAACAATAGCCACAGTGACTCAAACTGTGCTCGTGGTCTTACAAAGTAGAAGTTGCCAAAGCACTTGAAAACTGTATGTAATCTTAATCTATTCCAGACAGTTGCTTAAAATTCTGGCATGTTGTGTTTGTTTTACCTTTTTTTAATTTCCTTCCTTCCTTCCTTCCTTCCTTCCTTCCTTCCTTCCTTCCCTCCTTCTTTCCTTCCTTCCTCTCTTCCTTCCTTCCTTTCTTTCTTCTAAAGATTTGTATTTATTTATTTGAGAGAGAAAAAGTGTTTGCATGAGAGAGCATGATTGGGGGATAGGGGCAAGGGAGAGGGAGAAGCAGTCTCCCCACTGAGCAGGGAGCCCAATGTGGGGCTCAATTCTAGGACCCCAAGATCATGGCCTGAGCCGAAGGCAGATGCTTAACCAACTGAGCCACCCAGGTTCCCCCTTAAACATTCTTTAAGTTAAAACTCTAAAGTTCTTTCAACTGAAAAAGTGGGAAAAAATAACATAATGATAAGGGAAAACCACCTTAAATGAACAATAAAGAATTTGCAATTCCAGGCAAACCATAGCCTTTGTGCAAAAGAAACCTACAGTTGTCATTTTTTAGGACAAGCCCAAGTAATGATTAAGAAGTAACTGTAAGAAAATTGGCCTAGAATCTTCAAAAATACCAGTGTCATGAAAGACCAAAAAAAAAAAAAAAAAAAAAAAAAGGTTTTTGGTGAAGTGTTCTAGATTAAAAGAACTCAATAGACTTTGCAATTAAGATGAACATGTGCTTCTTCAATTCTGAAGATAAGAAGCATTTATGATCTTTGGGGGAAATGGAGATATTTGATTATACACTTCACATGAGAAAGTGGTATTATATTATTTCAGCATCATAATTGTACTCCATGTGTATGAAGAAGAATTTTATATAGAAGAACTACCTGGTTTTTGGGCAAAATATGGTGAAATGTCAGTGTCTGCAACTAAATAAAATATTTCAGCAAAAAGTGTATGTATATATATATATTTCTTTATATATATATGTGTGTGTGTATATATATACATATATATATGTATATATATATATATATATATATATATATGGAGGGAGCAGAGAAACAGAAAAAGTAAGTATGGCATAATGTTTTTAAAAATGTAAAATTAGGGGCCCCTGGGTGGCTCAGTCAGTTAAGAGCCCAGCTCTTGGTTTTGGCTCAGATCATGATCTCAGGGTCCTGAGATTGAACCACAAGTCAGGCTCCACGTGCTCAGTGGAGGGTCTGCTTGCCCCTCTCCCTTTGTCCCCTGCCCTTCACTAGTAAATAAATTTTAAAAATCTTTAAAAAAATGTGAAATTATTTTGATAGTTAATAAAAGCCTAGTAAGATAATTTATTGAGTATTTTAAGTTTGAGAAAATATTACCATTGTTGTTTTTCTTCCAAGTTTTTATTTAAATTCTAGTTAGTTAACATGTAGTGTAACACTGATTTCAGGAATAGAATTTAGAGATTCATCATTGACATATTTCACCCATAACTCATCATAACAAGTGCCTTCCTTAATCCTCATCACCCATTCAGCCCATCCCCACCCACCTCCCCTCCAGCAAAACTGTTTGTTCTATATCTCTTATGATTTGCTTCCCTATCTCTCAAGAAAATATTGTAATCAAGGAACTACCAAGAGGTAAATCAGAATTTAGTTGTTGTGAAATTTTTGAATGGATTGTCAAAAATCATTGTTTCTAGTAATCAAATAATGACTGTAATTATCCATTAAACAATCATGGTTTATCTTAATCATTAACAATATGTCATGCTATTTTTAATATATTTTATTTTAGTAGAGAAATGCCAAGGCCACATGTTAGCTTAAATTCACCAAAACCTTTTGTGGTAAACTTGTGGTTAAGTTCACAAAATATGGGATGTGTAATAAAGGAATTGTTGGAAGTTGGTACAGACCCACAAATGCATACTCTATGTTTTTCTCTTAACTTTATCAGTAAATGTAACTCTTAAATTTAATATCTTTATCTGTTTTCTGTACAATGAAGATAGAGTTAGTGGCCTCTATGAGGCTTCTTATTTCTAGAAATCTATGATTATATTACATGTGCCATTTAACCAAAAGTAAAAGTAGAAATAGAAAGTAGTTAATAATGTTATTTCCAGTCAGCATTCTCTGCAAATTTGAAAGTTCCAACTACCATGGCTACATGTGGACAAACTATAAGAAAGTCACATTTAACACACACTTATATTGATCAAAAGACAATTAAAAGCCATTAAAATGACAAACACGGGATATGGCATTATTAACCTGAGCATAACTGGAAAAAATCCATATTCTAGCAATTTAAAAATAATTTAAATCTGAAAAAATCTCATACATTTAAAACCATACTGCTTTGAAGCCAATAAAATTCACTCACATGATAAAAAAAAAAAAGAGAGAGAGAGAGAATTGATTATTTTGCAATTGAATAAATCCTCCTAGATTCCTAAGCAAACAATAAACTCTGAATTTTTGACTTATTTATTTAGGAAGGTAGTAAAAAACAAAGATTTGTTCTGTAAATGTCTGCTTATAAGAGTGAAGGAATTGAGGCTTAAAGAGATAAAAAATTTTGACTAAAGACACATCTTGGGGAGAAAAAACAACAATCGAACTTATATTCACATGACCTCAGTTTCTGTGTTCCTTGTCATAGTTTTATATACTATATAGCAAGCCTTCAGTGTTTATTTTCTGAAGTTTGGAGACTGGTACAAACATCCACTATCATGAACTTGGGTAGGTCTCAGTTTCTTTAAACTGAGGCGAATAAATTTTACATTTGAGATAGTTTGTAGGATTAAATGTCATATTATTATTAATAGCTGAAAAGAATAGGAAGCAAACATTGCTAAAATAATTATAAAACTGAAAATGTTCTCAATGATGATTATACTCAACATTTTCATTTTGTACATAAAAGATTCAAATAGCTTTATATAATTGTTTCAATTCTTATTTATTCACTTTATTATTATTTTAGTTTCAAATTTTTATTTAAATTCCAGTTATTTAACATACAGTGTAATATTAGTTTCAGGTGTACAATATAGTGATTCAACACTTCCATACATCACCTGGTGCTCATCACAAGTGCCCTTCTTAATCTCCATCACCTATTTAACCTTTCCCCCCCACCCACCTCCCCTCTGGTAACCATCATTTTGTTTTCTATAGTTACGAGTCTGTTTCTTAGTTTGCCTCTCTCTCTCTCTCTGTTTTTTTTTTTTCCCCTTTGCATATTCGTTTTGTTTCTTAAATTCCACATATGAGTGAAATCATATGGTATTTGTATTTCTCTGACTGATTTATTTCACTTAGCATAATACTTTCTAACTCCATCCATGCCATTGCAAATGGTAAGATTTCATTCTTTTTGATGGCTGAGTAATATTCCATTGTATATACGTGTGTGTGTGTGTGTACATCTTCTTTATCCATTTATCAATTAATGGACACTTGGGCTGTTTCCATGATTTGGTTATTGTTGATGCTGCTGCTATAAACACCAGGGTGCTTGTATCCCTTCGAACAAGTATTTTTTATCATTTGGGTAAATTCCTAGTAGTGCAATAGTGTAATTCTATTTTTAACTTTTTGAGGAACCTCCATACTGTTTTCCAGAGTGGTTGTATCAGTTTGCATTCCCACCAACAGTGCAAGAGTATTCCTTTTTCTCCATATCCTCAATAACACCTGCTGTTTTTTTGTTGTTGATTTCAGCCATTCTGACAGGTGTGAGGTAACTCATTGTAGTTTTGATTTGTATTTCCCTAATGATCAGTGATGTTGAGCATCTCTTCATGTGTCTGTTGGCCATGTGTATGTCTTCTTTGAAAAAAATGTCTATTCATGTCTTCTGCCCATTGGTTTTCCTGTCCATTTTTAATTGGATTATTCATTTTTTGGGTGTTGAGTTTTATAAGTTCTTTATATATTTTGGATTCTAACCCTGTATCAGATATCATTTGCAAATATCTTCTCCCATTCTGAAGGCTGCCTTTAAACTATGTTGATTGTTTCCTTCACTGTGTAGAAGTTTTTATCTTGATGAAGTCCCAATTGTTCATTTTCATTTTTGTTTCCCTTGCTTCCAGAGACATGTCTAGTAAGAAGTTGCTAGGGCTGGGGCGCCTGGGTGGCTCAGTTGGTTAGGCGACTGCCTTCGGCTCAGGTCATGATCCTGGAGTCCTGGGATCGAGTCCCGCATCGGGCTCCCTGCTCAGCAGGGGGTCTGCTTCTCTCTCTGACCCTCCTCTCTCTCATGCTCTCTCTCTGTCTCTCTCAATAAAATAAAATAAAATAAAATAAAATAAAATAAAATAAAATAAAATAAAATAAAAAAAAGAAGTTGCTAGGGCTGATGTCAAATAGGTTGCTGCCTGTGCTCTACTCTAGGATTTTGATGGTTCCCTGTTTCACATTTAGGTCTTTCATCCATTTTGATTTTTTTTTTTTTTTTTTTTTGTATGGTGTAAAAACGTGGTCCAGTTTTATTCTTTTGCATGTTGTTTTCCAGTTTTCCCAACATCATTTGTTGGAAATACTGTCTTTTACCCATTGAATAGTCTTTGTTGAAGATTAGTTGACCGTATAGTTTTGGGTTCATTTCTGGATTTTCTATTCTGTTCCATTGATCTATGTGTCTGTTTTTGTGCCAGTGCCATACTGTTTTGATCACTACAGCTTTGTAATACAATTTGAAGTGCAAAATTGTGATGCCTCCACTTTGCTTTCCTTTTTCAAGGTTGTTTTGGCTGTTTTAATTTTCAAATATAGTGAAACAAAGTGTTTACACTAGCAAATTTGCAAAAAAAAGCAGGTTGAACACTTTAAATGGTATTTCATGGCAATCAGGAATTGCATTATTTCAATGATTTTTTAATATAAAAATATTTTTTCTAAAAGAGTTTCTGGGTTATTGAATATAGAAAATATATAAAATACAAAACATAATATTAAAGTAAATAATGATCAATAATATGTAATATAAGTTATATAAACTATATAAACACAATAGAGAAAATAATAGAATAAATAATAAATTACTTAAAGAGCATTTATGATATAATACAGAACAA
Organism: Mirounga leonina; assembly: GCF_011800145.1. Taxonomy (NCBI): domain Eukaryota; kingdom Metazoa; phylum Chordata; class Mammalia; order Carnivora; family Phocidae; genus Mirounga; species Mirounga leonina. The sequence continues at coordinate 58,166,781 of NW_023270323.1, read as the reverse complement.
TATATGTAGAAAAAATGGCAACAACCTAATGGACAATTGCTGATAAAATTGGGTCATACAAAAAATATATCTGTGGAAATTTTTCCCTTTTCCCCTCTCTTTTTACTCACACCTCTACCCTGGAATATCATGTTGTATTTTGTCTTTTCTGCATATTTTACCCCTTTTATATTTTTCTTTCCTGGGGCTATTCTGAGTCTATTTATTTATTTTTTAACTAACTCTTCACCAGGCTGCCTCTATCAAAGTGTATAATACTTTGTTTTCAATTTCTTTTAAGTCTTTATTACTAGTATTCAAATTCCTTGCACTTAAATAGTGCAGCATGTCTTATAATTTCACAGAAGTTTTACTTTGGGCAGTGATGTTAGCTTGTTCCAAGAGAATAGAAAATGCAATGTTATATGTTTAACCTGAAGAAGGAAGCAGAAATATAAAAACTGACCTTTCTTGTTCAGTATCCTCTTATAGCCCTAACAACTTGGATGCAATTATTTATAATGGGGATCCTATGCAGGAGAAAAAGAAAGGAAGAACTCTTGATGTTCGACTTTGATCTCATGGAATGGCATTCTTCTTATCCACTTATACTGTATTTTGATACATTATCCACCAAGTCATTTTAAAAGACCCATCTGGATATGGGTGTGGGGATACTGCTCATTATTTTATTGTTCTTCCTCTACCCTTATGGTAGTAAATACTACATTCACCATATTTCAAGTGTGGAAATTAATGAAAGCCACCTTTAATCAAGTAATTTTATAACACAAAAAAGAAAATATAACATTTCCTAGAAAAAGGATGCCATAACATTTATGGAATAATAGGATAGAAAATATAGTTATTTAAGTGCTATGGACTAAATGTGTCCCCCTAAAATTCATATTTTGAAATCCTAATCCCTAGTGTGATGCTATTAAGAGGTAGGATACTTGGGTGGTGAGATCATGAGAGTGGAGCCCACATGAATGAGATTTATAAAAGGGACTCTGGTAATCTCCTTTTCCCCTCTTCCATCTGAGGATACAGTGAGAAGTCAGCACTCTGCAACCCAAAAGTGGGTTTTTACCAGAACCCAACAGTGCTGGCTTATGACCTTCATACTGCCACCCTCAAAACTGTGAAAAACAAATTTCTGTTGTTGATAAGCCAACATGTTGTTTTTTTTTTTATAGCAACATGAGTTGACTGAGATACTAAAGGAATAAAAAAGGAATGGGTTATTTAGTAAACAGGGTTTGGGCTTAAAATAAATTTATATCAACTTAATTCTATTTGAATATTATTTTCCCATCACTTTAGGTCATTTACTCAACTAATATTCCATTAATAGCTTCTATTCTCATTGTCAATAACAATCTGTTCTATACAAAATAAAAATAACTCAATATATGTTTGATAAAGATATTTATTTTATACATTTTATTTTTTTTAATTTTTGTTTTTCATGACATTTCCCAAGACAATGTTGTAACCTGAAGGAATAAAAACTAACAGTGAAGGGCGCCTGGGTGGCTCAGTTGGTTAAGCGACTGCCTTCGGCTCAGGTCATGATCCTGGAGTCCCGGGATTGAGTCCCGCATCGGGCTCCCTGCTCTGCAGGGAGTCTGCTCCTCCCTCTGACCCTCCCCCCTCTCATGTGCTCTCTGTCTCTCTCATTCTCTCTGTCTCAAATAAATAAATAAAATCTTAAAAAACAAAACAAAACAAAACAAAAAACTAACAGTGAATATATACATCTTCTGAGAAGATAGGTCACTGTGAACACTTTTAAGAATATTATCAAAAGAGGTTATAATTTTATCATCATCAAAATTATTGTAATATATGCATTCCTGCTAATATACACATATAATGAATCCTTCTATACTTAATTATGAATGTGGCATAGCTCAAGCAAACTAACTAAAGTTTCCATACTTCCCTATAAAATTTCTTCCAGTTCTGAAATTTTTAGTTGATTCTGAAACTATCTGTGATATTTCATAATTTGAGATATACGTAATTTTACATTTACCTTCTATGTCATCAAATCATTAAGATTTTAACACTGAATCTGTCTTCTATAAGAATAAATTTGGAGTAAGAAAAAGAAAGAAAGAGAAAGAAAGAAAGAGAAAAAAAGAAGAAAGAAAGAAAGAAAAAAGAAAGAAGAAAAGAAAGAAAGAAAGAAAGAAAGAAAGAACAGAAAGAAAGAAAGAAAGAAAGAAAGAAAGAAAGAAAGAAAGAAAGAAAGAAAGAAAGAAAGAAAGAAAGAAAGAAAATAAAAAGAAAAGAAAAGAGAAAAAAAAATTTGCTTTGGATGTTTTCTTTCATCACCTGTATGACTAAAAGAAAAACACCTAAGTCATCAACACATCTCCTTCCTTATCCTTAAAGAAAAAATGGATTTTTTCATTAATTAAATTGCTTTACTTATAATCTCTAGTCACCAGCTTATCATTTTATCCTCTGTTTCTCATTTTAATGAGCAATTTAAGAGTCTCAGAATTAAACTCTTACTCAGGGAATGTAAACAATGAGGATATGTGCATGAGTGCTATTAACAAAATAGAATTTATTTGTTGGATACATTTTAGGTTTACAGCAATAATTGGTGGAGAATACAGAGTTCTCATATACCACCTGCCCCCATAGAGCAGTCTTCCCACTATCAACACCAGAGTGGTACATTTGTTATAATCAGTGAAATTATACTGATACAGCATTAGCACCCAAAATCCATTAGCACCCAAAATATGAAATTATACTAATACATCATTAGCACCCAAAATTATATTAGGGTTCATTTCTGATGTTGTACATTGTGTGGGTTTTGACAAATGCTTAAAGGCATTCTTCAACCATTATACTATCATACAGAATAGTTTCACTGCCCTAAATTCCTCTCTGCTTCGCTAATTCATCCCTCCTCCCCCCCAGTCATTGGCAACTACTAATCTTTTTACTGTCTCTGTAGTCTTGCCTTTTCCAAAATTTCATATGAATGGAATAAAAATCTCATATGGCTGGAATCAAGCACTATGTAGTTTTTTCCAGATTGAATTCTTTCACTTAGTAATATGCATTTAAGATTTCCCATGTCTACCTATGGCTTGATATCTCGTTTCTTCTTAGCACATAGTAATCATCCATGGTCTGGATATACCACAGTTCATTTAATCCATTTACCTACTGAAAGACATCTTAGTTATTTTCAAGTTTTGGAAATTATGAATAAAGCTTCCATGAATGTCAGTATGCAGGATTTTGTGTGGACTTAAGTTTCGAACACATTTATGCAAATACAAATGAGCACAATGGCAGAATCATGTGGTAAGAATAGTTACAGTTTTGGAAGACACTGCCAAATTGAATTCCAAAGTGGCTGAATCATTCCCACATGCAATGGATGAGAGTTGCTATTGTTTCACACCCTCACCAGCATGTGGTGTTGACTATGGTCCAGATTTGGGCCTTTCTAATAGGTGTGAGTAGTATCTCATTGTTTTAATTTGCATTTCTCTAATGATACATGTTGTGGAACATCCGTTCATAATTCTTCTGCCATCTCTCTTTATGTCTTTTTCTTTTTTTGATGAGGTTCCTGTTCAGGTACTTTGCTTTTTTTAAAATCCGTTTGTGTGTTTTCCTATTGTTCACTTGTTTTTTTTTAAGATTTATTTTATTTATTAGAGAGAGAGAGGAAGAGAGAGAGCATGCAGGGGGGAGGAGCAAAGGCTGAGGGAGAGAGAAACACAAGCAGACTCCTTGCTGAGAGTGGAGGCTGACATGGGGCTCAATCCCATGACCCTGAGATCAGACCTGAACAGAAAACAAGAGTGGGATGCTCAACCAACTATGCCACTCAGGAGAGCCTTATTGCTGAGTTTTAAGGGTTCTCAGCATACTTAGAAACACACTTCTTTATTAAATATGTATTTTGCATATATTTTCTCCCAGTCTGTGACTTGTTTTCTCATGCTCTTGAAAATGTCTTTTACAGAGTGGAAGTTTTTAATTTTAAGTTTTTAATTTTAATTTTATCAGCTATTTCTTTCATTGATTGTGCCTTTGTTTTTGTATTCAAGAAGTCATTATCAAACCCAAGGTCATCTAAATATTTTTCAAGTTATCTTCCAGCAGTTTCATAATTTTTGTTTTACATTTAGGCTTATGATCAATTTTGAGTTAATTGCTGTGAAGAATGCAAGGTCTGTGTCTAGTTCCATTTTGAATTTTTTTTTTTTTTTTTTTTTCTTTTTAAGATTGTCCTTTCTCTATTGCATTGTCTTTGCCCTTTTGTCAAAGATCAGTTGACTATATTATGTGGAATACTTTCTGGGCTCTCTATTCCATTCAATTAATTTGTTTGTCTATTCTATTGCCAATATCATCCTGTCATGATTACTGTGGTTTTATAGTAAATCTGGATTGGGTAGTGTCACTCCTAAAACTCTGTATTTCTCCTTTAAATTATGTTGGGTATCCTAGTTTTGTTATCTCTTCATATACATGCTAGAATCCATCTGTCAATAACTTCAAAATAATTTGATGGATTTTTTATTGGGATTGTGTTAAATCTATAGATAAGGTAGAAAAACTGGCATCTTGACATTTGAGTTTTCCTATCCATGAACATGGAATGTATCTTCATTTATTTAAGTCTTCTCTGACTTTGTTCTTCAGAGTTTTATAGTTTTCTTCATGTAGATTATGTGCATGTTTTGTAACTAAGTATTTCATTTTCAGGTTACTCATGTTAATGATATTGTGTTTTTAGTTTTAAACTCCATTTGTTCACTGCTGGTATATACAGAAATGATTAACTCCTATATATTAACCATGCATCCTGCAAACTTGCTATAATTGCATTATTAGTTCCATGCATTTTTTTGTCTATTCTTTCAGATTTTCTACGTAGGCAGTCATGTCATCTACAAGCCAAAAAAGTTTTATTTCTTCCTATTATGCATACCTTTTATTTCCTTTTTTAATTATTTGCCATTACATTAGCTAGAACTTCCATTACAGTATTGAAAAGGAACAGAGAAGGGAAATCTTTGACTTGTTTCTGATCTTAGAGTAAAAGGTTCTAGTTTTTTTACCAGTGTGTATGACATTGGCTGCATTTATTTATTTAGATGTTCTTTACAAGTTGAGAAAGTTCCCCTCTATTCCTAGTTTACTAAGAGTTTTTATCATGAATGGGTGTTGGATTCTGTCAAGTGCTTTTTTCTTCATCTATTGATATGATCATATGACTTTTCTTCTTTAACTTATTTATGCCATGAATTACATTATTTGATTTTCAAGTGATGAATGAGACTTGCATACCTGGGATAAATTCCACTTGGTTGTAGTGTAGAATTCCTTTTATACGTTGTTGGATTTAACTTACTAACTTAATTTACTAATTTAACTTACTTAGCTTACTAATTGTTTAGGAATTTAGGATTTCTTCAACTGTGTCCTTGAGAGATACAAAGATACTGGTTTCTGGTTTTCTTGTATGTGTCTTTGCATGGTTTTGATATGAGGGCAATTCTGGCCTCATAGAATGAGTTAAAAAGTTTTCCCTCTGTTTCTATTTTTTGAAATAGATTGTAGAAAATGGACATAATTTCTTCTGTAAATGCTTGGTAGAATTTACCAATGAATCCATCTGGGCCTGGTGCTATCTTTTAGGAAAGTTTTGTAATGATTGATTCAATTCATTTAATAGATTTTGGCTCATCCAGATCATCTATTTCTTCTTGTGTGAGGATTAGCAGATTGTGTCTTTCAAAGAATTGGTCCATTTAATCTAGGTTATTATATTGATGGGCATATAGTTGTTAATACTATTCCTTGATTATCCTTTTCTTAAAAAGACTTATTTATTTTAGAGAGAGAGAGTGGGAGGGGGGAGGGGCAGAGGGAGAGAGAGAGTCTGAAGCAGATTCTGTGCTGAGCGCAGAACCCAATGCAGGGCTCTAGCCGATCTTATGAACCTGTGATCATGACCTGAGATGAAAACAAGAGTCAGATGCTTAACAGACTGCACCACCCAGGCACCCCTCCTTAATTATCCTTTTAATGGCCATAGGACCTATAATGATGTCTTCTTTTTAATTTTTAATTTTAATAATTTGTGCTCTTTCTCTCTTTTTTTTTTTTGTTAACTAGTGAAAGGCTTATTCATTTTATTAATATTTTCAAAGAAGTAGCTTTTTGCAAAAATGAACTATTGGGGCTTCATCAAGATAAAAAGCTTTTGCACAACTAAGGAAACAGTCAACAAAACTAAAGCATAACCTATGGAATGAGAGAAGATATTAGCAAATGACATATCAAAGAAAGGGCTACTAACCATGATCTATAAAGAACTTATCAAACTCAATACCCAAAAAAACAAATAATCCAGTCAAGAAATGAGCAGAAGACATGAACAGACATTTCTCCAAAGAAGACATACAAATGGCCAACAGACAGATAAAAAGTGATCAACATCACTCAGCATCTGCAAAATACAAATCAAAACCATAATGAGATATCACCTCATACCAGCCAGAATGGCTAAGATTAACAAGTCAGGAAACAACAAATGTTGGCTAGGATGCAGAGAAAAGTGAATCCTCTTACACTGTTGGTGGGAATACAAGCTGGTACAGCCACTCTGGAAAATAGTATGGAGGTTCCTGAAGAAGTTAAAAATAGAGCTACCCTATGACCCAGTAAGTTCACTACTAGGTATTTACCCCAAATATACAAATTTAGTGATCCGAAGGGGCACCTGCACCACAATGTTTATAGCATCAATGTCCATATGGCCAAACTGTGGAAAGTGCCCAGATGTCCTGGGACAGATGAATGGATAAAGAAGATATGGTGTGTGAATATTACTCAGCCATCAAAAAGGATGAAAGGAAGAAATCTTACCATCTACACTGACATGGATGGAACTGGAGGGTATTTATTATGCTAAGTGAAATAAGTCAGTCAGAGAAAGACAATTATCATACGATTTCACTCATATGTGGAAAATAAGAAACAGCACAGAGGATCATAGGGGAATGTTGGATCTGGCCAGCAAACCCTGAGCTGGCGAATGAAAAGATTACTCCAGACACCTAAGTAGGAGAAAGGAGATGGCCTGGGAACCAGAGGCTGTAGTGGTGAAAGGCCCAGAGCCAAACTCCATTATGCATATTATCAAAGAATCAAGATAAAAAAGAATGTAAAGTTTCAATAACTAGGGCAGTGACATTTATGGGCATTGTTTGATTAGAACTATGCTTGTGGCTTGCAGGAAGGGAGTAGGTGAATGTTAAGGATTTATGTCTAACCTAAGTTAAGCATTTGTCCTTGGGAGAGAGCAGTGAGACACAATTAGGATTTGGCTGTTTTCAATGCAGAAACCTAAAAGGAGGCCCAGTTTTCTGGTCACTCCTTTTCTTTTCAACTAGTCTCTACCAAGGAAGATTGTGTTTATCTTATCTTAGCTAGCCAGGCATGGTGAATTCCCTCAGGGGAAGGGAGGGAAAATTGAAAGGGAAGAAAGCAGAGAGCAAGGCAAACCATAAGAAACTCTTGACAACAGGGAACAAACAGAGGGTTGCTGGAGGGGAGGTGGGTGGGGGGATGGGATAACTGGGTGATGGGCATTAAAGAGGGCACATGATGTGATGAGCACTGGGTGTTATATGCAACTAATGAATAACTGAACTCTGCATCTGAAACTAATGATGTATTATATGTGGCTAATTGAATTTAAATAAAAAAAAAGTAGCTTTTTTCCTCTGTTGATTTCTTGTTTTTAATTTTATTAACTTCTGTACCAATTTTTATTATTTCTTATCTTCTCTTACTTTGTGTTTTAATTTATTCTTCTTTTTCTAGTCTCCTAAGATGGAAATTAGTAACTATCTATTAATTTAAGATCTTTTGTCTTTTCTAATATATGCAGTTAATGCTATACATTTCCGCAAAAGCACTGCTTTTACTGCATCAACTATACTTTTTTTTCTACTTTTTAAAGTGGTTGCCATTGACTTTATAATATATCTTTTTTTTTTTTAAAGATTTTATTTATTTATTCGAGACACAGAAATAGAGAGAAAGAGAGAGAGAAAGCACGAGCAGGGGGAGAGGCAGAGGGAGAAGCAGGCTCCCTGCGGAGCCAGGAGCAGGACGTCTGGCTCGATCCCAGGACCCTGGGATCATGATCCGAGCCGAAGGCAGACGCTTAACCCTCTGAGCCACCCAGGCGCCCCTACAATATATCTTTATAACAAATCCAAATCCACTCTCAAATAACCTCATACTGCTTCACAGGTAGTGTAAGTACCTTATAATAAGAAAAACATATTCTTGGGGCGCCTGGGTGGCTCAGAGGGTTAAGCGTCTGCCTTCGGCTCAGGTCATGATCCCAGGGTCCTGGGATCGAGTCTCGCATTGGGCTCCCTGCTAGACGGGGAGCCTGCTTCCCCTTCTGCCTCTGCCTCTCTCTCTCTCTCTCTCTCTCTCTGACTCTCATGAATAAATAAATAAAACATTAAAAAAAAAAGAAACACATATTCTTAATTTCTCTCTCCCTTCCCTTGTATCATTTCTTTTGTTCCTTTCACTTAAATGTAAGCTGTCATTATCAAATACATTGTTACTAGTATTATCTTGAACAAACATTGATCTGTTAAATCAATTAAGAGTGAGAAAAAATATTTAACTATAATTTATTCCTTTTCTAATACTCTTCATTTCTTTATATTAATTCAAATTTATTACATATATCATTTTCCTTTTCTCTGAAGTACCTCTTTTTAACATTTCTTGCAAGGCAGAACAACTGGCAAAATACTCCCTTAATTTTTGTCCAATGAGGTCTTTATTTCTCCTTCAACTATGAAGAATATTCTCATAGCATACAGAATTCTAGGTTGGTGTTTTATTCTCAAACACTGCATATTTTACTTTACTTTTTTCTTGCTTACATGCTTTCTGAGGAGAAGTCCGATGTAATGATTCTCTTTATTCTTGTACTGGTAAGTTTTTTTTTTTTCCTCCTGTGGCTTCTTTCAAAAAGTTTTTCTTTACTTCGATTTTCTGTAATTCAGATTTTACAAATAAATACACCTAAATAAAAAAAATAAATAAATAATCTATACACCTAAATCTAGGGTTTTTTGGCATTTATCCTGCTTGGTGTTTTCTGAGATTCCTGGATCTGTGGTTTGATGTGTAGCTTTAATTTGGGGAAATTCTCAGTGATAGTTGCTTCCAATTTTTCTTGTTCTTTTTTTGCTTTCTTCACCTTCAGATATTCCCATTATGCATTTGCTATATATTTTGTAGTTGTCTAGTCATTCTTGGAATCCATTTTCATCCCCAGTCTTTTCTTCTCTTCCTTCCTCCCCCCACCCCTTTTTTATCTGCCTCAGTTTTAGAAGTTTCTATACAGATATCCTCAAGCTCAGAGATCCTTTCCTTAGCTATATCCAGTCTGCTAAGGAGTACATCTGCCTACAAAGAATGCTCAAAAGCATTCTTCATTTCATTTAAAGTGTTTTAAATTTTTAGAATTTTTTTGATTCTTGGGCGCCTGGGTGGCTCAGTCGTTAAGTGTTTGCCTTCGGCTCAGGTCATGATCCCAGGGTCCTGGGATGGAGTCCCACATGGGGCTCCCTCCTCAGGGGGAAACCTGCTTCTCCCTCTCCCACTCCCGCTGCTTGTGTTCCTGCTCTCGCTATCTCTGTCTCTGTCAAATAAACAAACAAACAAATAAATAAATAAATAAATAAATCTTTAGAATTTTTTTGATTCTTTATTAGAATTTCAACCTCTCTGCTTACATTTGTCCATTTGTTCTTACATGTTATCTACTTTGTCCTTAGAATTTTGGCTGATTAATTATAATTATTTGAAATTATCAGTCTAATAATTATACCGTAACTATATAATTTAAGAATAAGAAGTATATACATACTATTAGTTTACTAGCATTACTATAACAAAACACCATGAACTGGGTAGCTGACAACAAAATAAGTTTTTGTCTCACAGTTCTGTAGGCTATGAATTAGAAATCAAGGTGTTGGTAAGTCTTGCTCCTTCTGAAATTTATGGGGGGAAAATACTTCTTTGCTTCTTTTAGCTTCTGATAGCCCCAGATATTCCTTGGTCTCTGGTAGCACTTTTCCCATCTCTGCCTCCATCTTCACATGGTATTTTCCCTTTGTCTCCTCACATCGTCTTTCCTCATGTGTGTTTGTGCATCCAAATTTCTCATTTTTATGAGGACTTCAATCATATTTGATTAGGCCCACCCTAATGACCTCATTTTAACTTGATTACCTCTGTAATGACCCTACTTCCAATTAAGGACACTTTCTGGGGTATTACCATTAAGACTAAAACATGTCTTTTTTGATAGAACATAATTCAAACCACAATACTTACAATCTCTCTTTTTACTTTCTCAAACTCTGCTAACATAAATCAGTGTATTTTATTTTTTTCTTATCATTTCCAAGAACTACATAAAAGTATACATAATTAAACTATAAGAGATGGAAAGTTGACAGCTAGGATTGTTGTCTATAGAAAAATATGTGTTATGAGAAATTAGCTTAGAGTTTTCTTCTTCTATAATGCTGAGTTACATAAAATTTCAGTTGGAATAAAAATCTTGGCCATTTCTCTAGGCAGCAAAATCTCATCTCTTTCTTCAAGCAAGTGCATAATGCAAGAGAGTCAGTGTATACTTGTTAATGAGGAACTGCAGGAAAAATGTAGTTCCAAAATATATTTTTTATTTTCTTTTTTTTTTTAAAGATTTTATTTATTTATTTATTAGAGAGCGAGTGAGAGAGAAACAGCATGAGAGAGGAGAGGGTCAGAGGGAGAAGCAGGCTCCCCGCTGAGCCGGGAGCCCGATGTGGGACTCGATCCCAGGACCCTGGGATCATGACCTGAGCCGTAGGCAGTCGCTTAACCAACTGAGCCACCCAGGCGCCCTATTTTTTATTTTCATTATCTGTGAAACTTCACTTATTTCACAGTTCAGTTCAAAATCCTATAGCTTAGATTTCACATTCATGATCATCGATCTGTTTGCAGCCTGGGATGCCAAAATCCCCTTTAGAATCATTAATTTCAGAATATCAATATTCTAGGGAAAAAATGTTTCTTATTTCTCTTTTATCTTTATGACCTAAGTTTTAATAGACTGGAATGTGATCATGTGCAATTGCAAGTAATTAGTCATATGATAGTTTCAATTAAATAAAAAGTGTTGTAGTTATAATGATAGCAGATATATATATACACACACACATATATATATATATATATATATATATATATGATAGATGCATGTTACCATTCATAAAATGTAAAAAGGGAGTCTATTCTACTTAAACTTAAGTAGATCATGGTGTACTTTTCATATATTAATTTTGTATTCTATAATTTTATCATTAAACATGAAATTGATTTATCAAGTGTAACTGAAAGTATAAATTTAATTATCTAGGTAAATTCTCAAAAAATGTATTCTTTTATATTTTATTCAGTCGTTAACAACCTACATACTATATACCATCAGTAACTACTACAACAGTTTGTTATCCTTTTAGAATATTGCCTTTTTTCTAAAAGTAACACTATTGGTATTTTCTAAATGATTAGGCTAACATGGGAAAAAAAGCACAAAAACCACCATTTTCTATTAAAATAAACAATTTATGTTCATTGGATATAGAATCATTTAAAATTTATCACTTATATATTAATTCTTAAAATATGTTTGTATTCAATTTAATAAAGAAATTTTATGGTTAAGAGTCATGACATGAAACATTAGGAACACTTTGAAATATGTTTCCTTACTTTTTCCTTGTCTTTTGTGAAATAAAAGCCCATCAACAAACTTTACATATATATTGAAACTTGATTGTGTATGACACAATATGGACAATATCAAAAACTTCTCTTGATGATCTAAATGATGCACTATAAGCCCCTCCCAAGATTAACGTGGGGCTTGATCCTAGGACCCTGGAGATCATGACCTGAGCCAAAGGCAGATGCTTACCCATCTGAGCCACCCAGGTGCCTATATACATTTCTTAACATCTATGATTAAAATGTACCAAGATTGAATGAGCAACAGGTTGAAGTCAGTTTCCTCAATGGGAACACATGACCACTTTCCCGGTTTTTGTAGCTTATCCATTTCTTAGCCTAATAAATAACTGAAAGAGGAGCAAGACACCAGGAAAAAGGTCTCTGTAATATCACAGTAGTGATACAGTTGTGATTCCCTCTATTTCTTCTGTGAGCACATCTATGGCGATTGACTTGAGCAATTATACACTGAAGTAAGGGGAATCTTAGGTTTCACTGGCTAATTTGAAAAATATGTTATTAAAGCAGAGATTAGATAACTAAACTGACATTATAGTGGTCATGGCTGTCCATGGTCACATGCAATCCAGTCATAAAAGGAGTTCAGGCCCAGATCTGGCTCAGAAGATCCATTAGATCCACAAACCCATATGATGATTATTTTTCTAATTTGTAAACATATAGTCAGAATGGACATCTGCGGTAGTTAGTAAAACCCACACATTGGTTTCTGTGAAATAAGAAATATTGCAGTAGGAAAGGTCAACTGGAAGCCTCAGAGACTGATTCTTTTCATAAAATATAGTAAAACATGAACAAAATATATCCCAAGGAAAAATAGTGACACTCACAAAAACTCAAAATATGCAGGGATTATGGCCTCTAAAATAGAAGCATTTAATTCATCATTTAAACTTCTCAAAACCAGTTGAGGCAGAGCTTATGAAACAGGACTACTGTAAATGACTTAATTGCAGCCATTGAACCAGAGGTAGTATATTTATAAGAACTATTTACAGTCTCTGGTATACACTATGTAGTTATTAATGCAGTAAATGCTTTCCTTTCTATACCCAGTAAGAAGGATGACCAGAAACAGTTCACAATCACAATGGATGCACAACGTTGACATTCTCTTGGACAATTTTGTTCCTCCAGTTTGCTGTCCCAATACACCAGAAGGCACCAGTACTATCTAAACATTCTACAGAATATATAATTAATCCATTGTATTAATATCATTGTGATGAAACTGATGAACAAAAAATGGCAAGTAGTCTGGATACCTTGCTGTAAAGGGTGCAGATAAACCCTTTACAGCAAGGTTCAGGTATGGGACACACTTGTGAAGTTTTTTGGAGTCCAGTGCAGTCCAAGATACTGAAAAAAATAACTACAGTATTGGTAAGACTTTTGGGGAGTCATAGGCAGCATACACAGCACTTAACAATACTGTTCTGAGACATTTATTAGGTAACATGAATGATTGCTAGCTTTGAGTGGAACCCAGGGAAAGAAAGGGCTCTGAAAGAGGTCCAGGCCATTGTTTGAACCATACAAGTGGCAGATCCCATGGAACTAAAATTATCCACGATAAATAAAAGATGTCATGTGACATTTGTGTCACAGGCCCATATGAGAACTTCAGTGTAAACTCCAAAGTTGAAGGAGTAAAGGCATGCCATTTGCTGTGGAGATTTATGCACATTGGAAAAGCAACACTTGCATATAATTGGACCCCGGTAGAAATTAACAAGGGACCATGAAATTAGAACTGCCTGTTATAAGCTGGGTGCTAGAAGTCTCAGCAAGTCATATGATCAGGTAGACACAACTGCAATCCATTATAAAGTGAAAGTAACATATGGAGGATGAGGCTCAGATAACTTTAATGGGCAAGAAGAAGCAGCATGAGCTGGTGGCACAGACTCCTATCTCACCCACCACTGTTGCACCAACACCATTCCTTCAACTCACAGTCGTGCCCTTGAGTTGAGTCCCCTATAACTGGCTTATATTGAAAGGAAAAGAAAACAGAATTTGCTTTATGGAAAAGTAATTTTGGTATGTTAGCAGCCAAACATGGGTTTTTGCTGCACCACAGCTTTGTAAGAATTAGCCCTGAAATATAACAGTGAGAAGAAACCCTTCTAATAGGCATGAGCATTAAGAAGTATGTCTTATTATTTTGTTGATGTCAAAAGATAATTGAACCAAAATTATTATATGCAATATTTGGGCAGTGATAATTGGTTGATCTTGGTCAGAGGCCTGGAAGGAACAATTTTGAGTACAAAGGAGTTTGGGGAAGATGCATTTGGTGGACCTACAGAAATGGACACAAAAGTATGCAGATCTCTGTTTTGTACACCAATACCCACTGAAGAACATCCACTGAGGAAGAGGCTATGCTGTTATCCTGAATTGGTAGCATATTTGGATCCAGGGCCCACAGAACAGAAATAACAATGATGCTGCTCTCTTGATGACTTTCTTGGGGATACTGTGCTTCTTGCACTTCTAACTTTAGACTTTCTGATTCTTTTTTTTTTTTTTAGATTATTTATTTATCTGTTAACTTATTTATTTATTTATTAGAGAGAGAGAGAAGGGGGGAAGAGCAGGGGTAAAGGGACAAGAATTATCTCCCCTTTTTATTATCATTCTAGATCCTTTGTTTGAAAGCACTTTGTAGGTCTTGATATCTTGCCTGGTAATCTAAATTCTCATCTCTGAGAGTTCTGCACATCTAGTTTCAATTTATTTATCAAATTACAATTGCTGTACTTGCTAAGTTACAATTAAAACTGAGCAAAAAAGAATCAATATTTCAGTTGATCATCTAGATGATCTTCTTGTGCCTGGATTCAGTTAACCCAGAATCCAGACCTGTCCCCAATGTGGGGCTCTATCTCATGACCCTGAGATCATGATCTGAGCTGAAATCAAGAGTTGGACGCTTAACTGAGTGAGCCACCCAGGCACCCCTAGACTATCTGATTCTAAGAGCCCTGAATCTTAGAGGAGAAGCCCTTCCTTCTGGAGACACAGTAAGAGCACAGCTACGGTTGTTTCATTATCACTTTGAGATCTTTGTGCTAGAAGACCATCAAGAGAAGAAAAGTGTAATCATACAAGAGCAATAATTGCACATGATCATTATATGTGGGAGGGTTGTTGGCAAATATTGGAGTAGGGAGGAATATGTTTGTCATCTAGATGATCAACTGAAATATTGATTCTTTTTTGCTCAGTTTTAATTGTAACTTAGCAAGTACAGCCATTGTAATTTGATAAATAAATTGAAACTAGGGGTGCAGAATTCTCAGAGATGAGAATTTAGATTACCAGGCAAGATATCAAGACCTACAAAGTGCTTTCAAACAAAGGATCTAGCTAGAATGATAATAAAAAGGGGAGATTATGAATACAATTTATGGCTTTAAGACAAATGTCAGCAGCATTAGATATAGTTAATTCCATTAAACCGTCTCTCATTGATTTTCCCATAGGGTAGTGATGTCAGCGGGGTAGTGAAATAGGAGTTTCCAGTGCTTATCCCCTTGCAGAGACATCAGTTTGAACAACTATCCATACATGAAAGTAACTTCATAATAGCAAAAGATTTCAGGGGAGAGATTATGGCACTTGGGTGGAGTATAGAAATAAGAAAAAAGGATTGAAGAGGGAAGGAAGGACAGTTTCACACATCCTTGTTATCCTTCCCCCAAACTTGGGCAGCCAAGTGTGGAGAAACACCTTCCATGTTGGGGAGGGAGAATGAAGTGAGCAACCAATTTCACCATAGACCCCGGAACCAGGCCTGCTTCAGTAAACTCTGGTCCCAGCCCAGCCCACATGGCCCAAGGTACCCATGGATTCAGCCTACAGTTTCATCCCAACACCAGGCCAGCCCTTGTGGTCCCGGGCTCCAGGATCACCGTAGTGCCAGGCTGGTCTCAGGTTATATTCCAGTT
Organism: Mirounga leonina; assembly: GCF_011800145.1. Lineage (NCBI taxonomy): Eukaryota > Metazoa > Chordata > Mammalia > Carnivora > Phocidae > Mirounga > Mirounga leonina. Next base: position 58,150,936 of record NW_023270323.1, on the reverse strand, counting down.
CACATGGCCCCAGGATCATGCTCCAGTGCCAGGCTTAACTTTATGGCCCCATGCTCCAGGAAGACACCCACAGACACAGGCTCCAGACCTACACTGCAGTCTTAGACTTTAGTCTTGCCCTGGTCTCAGGTAAATCCCCAAAGCTCCAGGCCAGCCACCATGGCTGGCTCCATGGTCCCAACATTCAGACCCATCCCAATATCAGACCAGCCTTTGTGCTTCCAGGCTTCAGTTAACCCAGAATCCAGACCTGTCCCAATCCACCACAATGACAGAATGGCCCCCACTGTTGCAGGCTTAAGAACTGCCCTCACAGACTATGCTTGACTGTAATAATCAGTTTCTATGTGTATCAAATCATCATGTTGTACACCTTATATGTATACAATTTTTTTTTTTTTTTTTAGAAACTGTGACCAGTCAGAATCCTGGAGAAGTTCTACACTAGAGGAATGAACTTAATATGAGATGCAGGTGTATCTGAGCAATGTTATTTGTCACCTATAGCAGATGTTCTGGTGCTCCACCCAGATCCTTCTCTTGGCTTAGAACATCACCCATCCTCCTGTTATATTGACTGCTAATAGTTCATAGCTTCATTCCTCTCTTGAGAATTTCTTTGGCCTAGAAACATCTTTCTCAGAGATGCACATGAGATTTTTTTACCCCTCCCTCAATCCTGAAGTGTTCTGAGTCAATGACCCATTGATAAAGGGGTTTAACAGCTTGACCTTCTTTCCTTAAAGAAGCAATACTTTCTGGGGACATTTATGTTCCAGAGTTTTCTATAGTATGACAATGTGACTACACTTAATCTAAACCTACATTTTGCCTCTGCCCTGTTTTGATTTCCTCAGTCCCTCTTAGATTTCTCCAGAGACTATTTCCTATGCTTCTAATAACCCATTTTAAGACAATAGATTTCTTCTTGTCATTGCATAAGAGCTAAAATTTATTCTTTTCAAATGCCTAGCCACCTGCTCTAAAATGCCCAACTTGTGTAGGGTCAGAATAGACTAATTTGTCCAAAGATTGTTCTCTTAATGGATCACTAGAAAAATAATTGTAAAAAGCTAAGAGGTGTTGAGCAAGAGGAGAGGGTCAAGGCTATAAGTGAAGCTTGAGATGGTTATTTTAAAATTGCTATTGCTATTCTAGTCATATTATCCTATGTCAGGGCTCAGAACTCTGAAGAAGTTCAATTTTCCAGCATCCACATTGAGAAAAAAGGCTTTGTCATGCTCAACCAACTACCTCCAGTTCATCACTTCTACATAGTTGTCATCCAAAAGCCAGAAATTAGATGGATTTTGAGCAACGTACACAGACCTTATGAAACATATCATATAGATACTAGTAAGTCTGAACCAGTAACAGAATTAAATGGATCAATGATATAACACAAATAACAGTGCTTAAGAGATATAGCAACAGTAGAAAAGTAACCAGGGGTGCCTGGCTGGGTCAATTAGTAGAGCATACAACTCTTCATGTCAGGATTGAGAGTTCAAGCCCTGTGTTTGTGTGGAGCCTACTTAATTAAAAAAAAAAAAAAGGGGGGGGCACCTGGGTGGCTCAGTCCTTAAGCGTCTGCCTTCGGCTCAGGTCATGATCCCAGGGTCCTGGGGTCGAGCCCCGCATCAGGCTCCCTGCTCTGCGGGGAGCCTGCTTCTCCCTCTCCCACTCCCCCTGCTTGTGTTCCCTCTCTCGCTGTGTCTCTGTCAAATAAATAAATAAAATCTTAAAAAAAAAAAGAGAGAGATGTATAAATAATCATAGAATCTAAGTGTGTATCTACTTGGATACACATTAGAATCTCCCAGGAAACTTTGAAAAAAATATCTTAACAAATTAAATAAAATTTTCTAGAGGTAAGACTTAGGTTTCATTATTTTTTCTTAATCCCTAGGTGATTCTACTGTAGTGATTCTACTTATCTAATCCATTAACTTCATTTTAAATATACAGAAACCAAGGTGCAGTAGTAATAATGACCTACACAAGAAAACATAGCTACGTGAGTATAGTACTAGGATTGCAACCTTACTGTAAAGTGCAATTCGGTGACCACAGGGATATACGATAGAGTGATACATAATCCATAATACCTTTATGTAATATGCATGTATGCTTATATACGTGATTGTACTGTGTGTATATTTCATAATATATCCTGTATATCATAATACATAAACTCCCTTTCAAAATGACTGCATGCAAACAGGCAATCTAAGGGCTTTCATAATTTAAAGAACTATTTCCTAGAGTATGTCTCATGAAACAGAATTTTCTCAAATTAATAGATGTTAGCAATGATGCCACCCCACCTAACCCTACCTCTAACAGATGGCGATATTAACACTCAATGATTTAGGGAAATAATGAATTCTACATCCTTGTTTTAGTTATTCACAATGACTATTAGTATATTAAAATCTAGTAAATGGGGTTACATTAAAGAAACTTTTAAAACTTTAATTCAATGTTTCTCAATTTATAGCTTAATAGAATCCTCTTTTAGACTAAGCATATGGTATCTTACTGAATTAGTACTATGCTTGAAATATTTCTTTTTGAGAGAAGTGGATTTATACCTTTGTTTCCTTTCCAGGATGCATAGTATTGAGTTAATTTCTCTCTCTCTCTTTTTTTTTTTTTTGCTCTAAATATCTCTTTTCATCAATTATGTATAGTGTTAGAGTTATTGAAACTATTAGGGAAAGATCTGTAGATTGAGAGCACTCCACAGGAGCCATATTTGTAGCAACATTTCTTAACTCCCATATTTTCAGGAGCAATTGAACTACTGAAATTGTATTAAGTCAAACTGGGACTCCTATTAGATCATTAAAACTAATTCTTTGGGCGCCTGGGCGGCTCAGTCAGTTAAGCATGGGACTCTTGGCTTCAGCTCAGGTCATGATCTCAGGGTCATGAGACTGAGCTCCACATCATGCTCCATGTGTGGAGTCTGCTTGAGATGATCTCCTCCTCCTTCCCCTCTGCCCCTCCCCTCACTCATTTGCACACATGCTCTCTCTCCCTCTCTCAAATAAATAATAAAACAGCAAATCTCAGATTGAAACCTAGGTCTCTAATGTCAAATTTTGATGAAATCCACTAACAGGCACTGTTATTTAAGAAAAATAGTTTTAAAATACTCTGTAATTTTATACTGGTGGAAAAATATGATCATCATCTTTAAAGAACGATCAAAATAATGTACTCATTTGAAAAGATTTTGGAATTAGATCTGGAATTATATCCAAGCACTTCTCCATGAAAAAGAACTCAAGAGAAGTTATTGAATCATTCTGAACCTCATTTGTTTCATGTGATATTAGGTACAGCACACGACAGCACACACTTAGCCAATAAATCCCAATAATTTTATTTAGACTGTTTAATGTGTCCAAGAATTCTTTGAATAGTATTGGCCTTAGGATGATGCCGATTTCCCAATCTCTCTCAAAATGTGTTTAATTTTTCTTTTTCATGTCACAACAGCCATCGCTTCACAGAGAGTCAGAACTGATATATTATTCCTGTGTGATACAGATACGATGTGTGTAGGTGCATGTGTGTCCAGGAGATTTATTATATGCCAAACACAGAAAGACAAATACCGTATGACTTCACTTACCTGAGGAATGTAAAATACCTTTATAGAAGCAGAGTATAACAGTGGTTGCCAGGATTGGGTGTGAGAAGGGGGAAATGAGGAGATGTTAGCCGAAGGGAACAAAGTTTCAATTATGACGATGAGTGAGTTCTGAAGATCTAATGCACAGCCCTGTGAAAACAGTTAACAATACTGCATTGCATACCTGAAATGTACTAAGAGGATAGATCCTTAGTTGTTTCTTTCCTACACTGAAATATTACTAAGACCTAGTTGAACCCTCTCAATTTCTTTTCACTGTGTCATTTTCTACCACATAGGCCCACATTTCCTCATCATGATCCTCTGCAAAAATCATTGATACTTTCTGTGATTTTTCTCCATGTATGATTTTTATTTCAATTACTGTTAGAGAAGTACCTGACATGCAGACAAATTTATTAAGGAAGCATGAAAAATACCTTTTAAATGCATCTTCACTTTTCCTTTTTGTTTATGTTGACTAATTTTTCCATAGTTGAGCGCATCTATCTTCAGTACATAGGTGTTTCATTTGTTATTGAAGTATCTTCAATGAATCAGTGTTTCAATTATGAATAGCTCCAGACCAAGCCATGTTCCATTTAGAGGTAATAAGCTGTTCCCCATGATACATCACACAAGGGTGGCAAATTGGCATGTGGATTAAAATAAATCCTCTTCTCTAACTCTGTAACAGTATTTGATGTTACAAGTATCCCACTTAAGATTATAGGACATGTATACTTATTATTAAATCAATGTGGAAAGACCCTGAAGGAATGGTACACAAATCCTTTCTGATTGTTATTCCTGAGATGGGGGAGGGGGGGCAGTATTTTTCATGTGGATTTTGACCTCCTTGGAAAAGAATGAAGGTGAATCTTCTGCTAAAGAGTATGGGCAAAGAAACAGCAGTATCATTTGTTTGTTCATTCAAAGAACATTTACGGAGCTCTTACTATGCTAAATAAAGGCAGTTCTGGTGAGCACGAAGATAACAAAACCAAATTCTTTCTTTACTCTCAATGACCTCACAAATACTGTGATAAATAAGTGATCAATTCAACTAAAAAAAAAGTAATTATGAGAAATTATTTGGTAGAAGTAGGAAAGGACTGTCTACATATCTATATTTATCTATATCCACATATATACCATTATCTATATCTATATATAATTGTCTACCTATCTGCCTCAGACATGGCCAGTTAATTTGGCAACAGAAGGAAAATTTAAATTAACTTTAAAGAAACTGACTAAAGAAAGATGCGGCACAGTGAAAACTGGAGTTATTTTTTGAGTGAGGCGTGTTCTCCTGGAGAAATTAGAGACATTTAGGGGTAACTGAGTTAGGACTTAAAGGATAAGTTGAATTTCTTCAAGAGTAGAGTAAGTCTGGGTACCACTATGATATGTCACAAATTTGTCTGATGAAGATATCCATGGTATTACCATGTGGATTGTTTTCCTGTTTCATTTTTCTTTCTTGCTTAATATTCATTTCTTCATTGTAAATCTAATATATATGGCTTTCATTCATGACATTTTAGCATAGGACAAGCACATCAAATTATGATCATGACTAAATATTTGCCCTAGACTATGACCAGCAATGTTTTATACCTTTCTTTTAGGAAGAAATCATGACAGAAGGGTAGAGAATATGGCTGATTCCCTTTTTTTTAGGTTCTGTGGGACAGTGTCTTTTTTTGTTTTATTTTTTACGCTGCCATCATGAATTTAAAAGAAAAATAAATGCTTCTGAATTAGTGGTTCAAAATGGTGTCTTCATTTTATTTTAATTCACTTTGATTTTAGGCTGAATGTTTCTTTTTTTATATGCTTATTTCTACTTTTATTTCCTCAATTTTCATGTTTTCTTTATTTGTAAGAGTTCTTAAATTTTTCATGTAGCAAATATAACATAAGACCCATCTTGTAGGTGTGGGAGGCATGCTATTCTTGCTTCATATACAGGAATGCATCAAAGAACAAAATAGATAAACTGTACTAATAGAGTTTATATTCTTCCAGGAAAAGACAAATAATAGACCATAGACATAATACATCAGTAACTTTTATTATATTTTACAAAATAGTACATACTGTGCAAGAGTAAAATAAAGTAGAACAGAATTAGGGGACTAAGGATTTCTGGATTGGAGTGTATTAAATAAATTTGTGAGTGTCAGCCTCTTTAAAAAGGTGATATGCAAGCAAAGATTTGAAGAACATAAGGCAGTGAGCCAATTATAAATCTGAAAGAAGAGTGCTTCAGGCAATAAATTTAGCTAAAGCAAATGCCCTGAAGATGGAGTGTGCTTGCCATGTACAAGGATAGCCAGAAGGCCAATGTTCTGAAGAAAGTAAGGAAAAGAAAAAGCAATAATGAATTGGTGTTTAGAGGATGGGTCATAACAGCTAGGCAAATCATGTTGTGCTTGGGAGGCCATTATAAAAATTTTGCTATTTAACCAGAACTAAATGGGACCTTGCAAAATTTAGAGCAACATAATCTTATCTATGTATTTATGTATCTTTCTATATAAATTCTCATTTAATTATCTAAGATTATATTTATGCTTATAATGCAGAAGAAAAACAAATCTTAAAATAAAAACTAAATTTTAGTTGCTCTTTTCCAACGTTAAGAAAAATGGCATTGAAATAACCTTTATAATTAATAAAGAAGTTCAAGAACCTGCCAAGATTTCATCCTGTCTTTGGGACATAATGCCAGGTAATAATGAAGTTTGTTTATCCATAGCCCACTTTTAGTCAAGTTTTCCATTTTGAAAACAATTTTTGGCTCTTTCTATTCTGATGAGAGTCGGATGCTCCTCTTGTGAAATTTTGCTTATCCACATGATATTCATCACATCCATGCAACACAAGTAGAGATCCAGGAACACTGGATTATATATCCAGGCTTTATGTGGTTTCTGCTCCAAATATGGAATGCATGTAGTCACAGATAGCAGGTATCCTGGCAATCCACACAATGAAGACCACTGCCATAAATATTCATAGATGACGATAGTTTTGGGAAACTTGGGATACTTAAATATGTCAAAGAACCACCACTAATTCACAAGAATTGGAAAGTTCTGCAAGCAGACAAGAATCTTTAAAGCATGCCAACTCTCAGTCTTTAAGTATAAAGGCATCACTCATCTGCTGTTAAATGAAAAGCCTGAGGGGGAGCCTGGGTCAGTCAGTTGAGGTTCTGATTCTTGGTTTTGGTTCAGGTCATGATTTCAGGGTCTTGGGATGGAGCCCTGCATTGGGCTCCACTATCAAGAGGAAGTCTGCCTAAGACTCTCTCTCCCTCTCCTTTGGCCCCTCCCCCCCCACAATCTCCCTTTCCTCCTCTAAAATTATATATATATATATATATATATATATATATATTAAATGAAAAGCCAGAGGATTCTAGGCAAGGGCATTACTTAAGAGGGCATGGCAATAGCTGAGGCGTGGAGACGATGTGGGACAAAGTGAAAGTGGAAACATAATAAGAGGTTGTCAGATTTGGGTATATTTGGAAGTTAATATAAGCAGTATCCTGGCTCTCATGGCACTCATAGTCTATTGACTGGGAAAAATTCTAAAAAAAATAATATATTGATATCCAACATTATTTTATATGTATAATATATATATATTTTTTATTTATATGTTGTCACATACTAATAAGTGTAAGATAATTTATTTTTCCAATAAAAGAAAAAGGTTTTCATTTATGGAGGACTTCTATTTAATTGGGGGGGTCTCAGATAGTCCTTTTGGTGAAAAGAAATTGTAGCTGTCATCGATATGAAAGAGGAAAGAGGAATCAAACAGCTCCTGATCCTAGAACTTCTTCTAGAAGAAGATAGGGATAAATAAGCATGATGGCCCCAGGCGAGAGTGTTTGAAATGTTGAAAGTGTGGCAGGAACTCAATGAGGAAAGAGGAGGTGATGAAAGATGAGTCAGGGAGCAGCTTGTATCAGAACTTATTAGTCCAGGAGAAAATTTGAGTATTTTTCTAAGTATGGTAGGAAGCTGTTGGAGAACTTTGATTGGAGGAGTGTCAGGAATAGCTTCCAATTAATTAAATTAATTAATTAATTAATTTTGTTTCAAATTTTTATTTACATTCAGTTAGTTAACTTATAGTGTAATTTTAGTTTCAGTAGTAGAATTTAGTGATTCATCACTTACATACAACACCCAGTGGTCATCACAACAAGTGCCCTCCTTAATACCCATCACCCATTTAGCCCATCACCCCGCCCACCTCCCTCCATCAACCTTCAGTTTGTTCTCTATTATTAACCATAAGAGTCTCTTATGGTTTTCTTCCCTCTCTTTTTTTTTCCCTCTCCCCTATGTTCATCTGTTTTGTTTCTTAACAGCTTCACATTTTAAAAGAATAATTTGGAAAAGATAGTTTTATATATGTGTGAAGGGTGGCAATATTGGAAAATGGAAGACCGTTTGATAAAAGATTGCCATAGTTAGGTTTAGACATGTTGTTGGCTTGGACTTCGGTGGTATTGGTGGCAAGTAGTCAGATTTCACAAATATTCTGAACACTGAACTTCAGAGTTTCCTGATGGATTTAATAAAGGATAGAAGAGAAAGAAAGCTTCAAGTGTGTCTCCAAGATTTTTGAATTGAATCACTGGAAAAGAAGAGGTGCCATTATTAGGATGAGAAATATTTGGAAGATATTGGATTTTAACAGAGTTTAAAAGTTTGATGGTATTACAATTATGCATTCCAAGGGAATATTGAATAAATAGCTATTTATCCATGTCTGGAGTTCTGTGAAGATGCAATGACCAGACTTGAACTTGAACCTATGAACTTGGGTTCCCCAGACCAAGAAATTTAGAAAGTTAGTATAGAAACAGAAGAAAATTAATTTAAGGGCCAAGACCTTGGAGTCTGAAAAATAACCAAAGAGGCTAAATTGTTTGTTTTTTAAAATATATCTTTTTTTTTTTTTTTTTTTTTGTGAGGGCCAGTGAGAAAACACTAAGTGTGGTATGAGTGTAACTCCTGACTGATCACATGTCATGGGGCAGTGGAGAACAGGTGGGAGAGAGGGCTCCAACCACTCCTGAAGGTATAGAATACACAAGAGTATGTGATGCCCCCTAGATGCATACAGCAGGCGGCCCTGGAACATGTGGACTCTCAGAGCCACCAGGGCAGGAGGCTTGCTTTCCATTCACACCAACATTAGGTCCTGGATGATGGGCCTTTGCTGAATGGTTTCTGCAGCCTGCCGGCAGTTGCCTGTGAGCCTCTTACCTTTGTTACGTGTGAAGGTGGGTGGCACGTGGAGGCTGCATCTCACTGACTTCACCCAAGGAAAGGAATGATCTCAAGAGAGGAGGCCTGATTATGAAATGGTGACACAGCTCTGCATTATCAGATGCCACCCCAAGATCTGGCCCTTGTAGATCCAAAGCAATGCAAGATTGCATCTCTCTGTCCTTCATGCTAAGTCCCAGGTTCAGGACCCTCTTCTTACCACACACTGAGGGTTCCCAACTCTAGTTCTTTACCTTCTAGCCACACCCAGGATATTAGACTGCATCTGCGACTTTGTTTTGATGCCTGTCTTCTGAGCTCTGGAGCCCTGCTCCACCTCCTCAAGCTCTATCCCCAGCACTACCCAAGGGTTTAGCATCCATTAGAAGTGAGCTTGCTTGGACAGTTCAGCTGGACAGTTCAGTTTGGTTGGACCATCTTGGCAGCCACCTCAAGGTGGTTGGTGAGAGATGTTAACTAGACTTATTGTGGTGATTATTTCACAATATATACAAAAATTGAATCACTGTGTTGTACACCCGAGGCTAATATAAGGCTTTATGCCAGTTATATCTCAGTAAAAATTAAAATAAAAGATATCCCTTTGCATGGACCTTTAGAAATTCAAGTACTCTTATAAATATGATCTTTGGCTTACATAACTGTTGATAGGCAGTCAACAAGTACAACTTTTTCAAGCATCACAGTTGATTCAGGGGTTATTGGAGGCACCATCCTTACTGAGTAACAAGTGTACTCTTGAAATTCTGTTGGAAAAGAAAGTGTTTAGATAGCAATCCAAAGACTATATATTGCTGAGAATATAGTATGAAAAAGTTCCTATTATAGGCAATTGTTATATAAAGATGTATGAAACAGAGACCAGTCTTCAAGGATTTGAAATTCAGGTGAAAATTGGTTTATAAAGATAAAATTATAAACTCATGCTGTCACAACTCACAGACTGACCATGTTTGTAGGGCAGTTGTTTGACACTTAAGGTTCAATGTTACATAGAAATTGAGTCACAGAATACTCTACCTACTTCTACTATCATTACCCTGCCTAGCAATGTTGCTATGAAAAAAGTTCAGGTGATGGTCAAGAGGAAAAAGCAATGGGTGAGTGATGACTACTTCCTCAACAAGATCTCAACTCTTACCCTATTATCTGACTGCCTGGAAAAATAGCCCCTTTCATGGCTAAAACTCATTGTTTCTAGTGAGTTTCACCTCACCTCTATCTGGCACTAAATGAAATGGGTTAATCTCGGGTATAAATGCAGTAAAATGGAAATGGGCTTTGGAGAAGCTTAAATCTGAAATCAAATCCGGCTCTTCTATTAAGAGGGGAAATGTTACCTTGAGAATGTTTCTTAACTTCTCTGACATGAAGTTTCTAGTTCTGTTAAAAGTAGATAATATTTCCTTTATGGGATTGCAATGATAATAAATGGGATATAAAACACATGTATATCACTCAAAAATGCATAGTATATTTTAGGTAGTCAATACATAGCAATTAATAATTTTTCTACAAGCACGTTATTATATTTTTTGTACACAAATGATCATAGAAGCTTCATTCATAATAGCCCAAACCTGGAAAAACCCAGATAGCCTTCTGTGGGTAGTGGTTTACCAGTAATTGGTACATCCATACCATGGACTACTATTCAGCAATAAAAAGAAATAAACTCTTGACACAACAACTTGTATGAATATCCAGAGAATTATACTAAATGAAATAAACCAATCCCAAAAGTATAGTAAGTATATGATTCCATTTATATAATATTCTTGAGCAGAAAAATAAATGGACAACAGATGAAACAGTGATAGGAAGAAGAGAAGGCCAGAGAGAAGTGTGTATGGCTATAGAAGGAGAAAAGGGATTCTTGTGATGACATAAGGATCTGAATTTAGACAATATCATTGTCAGTTTTATAAAATATTTTAATGCTGGAAAGGATATGATAGTGCAGGAAATACATGACTTACATTTCTGCCTTATTTTACTTTTTTCCTTTTTTTTTAAGATTATTTATTTATTTGAGAGAAAGAGTGCATGAGAGCAGTGAGAGGGGCAGAGAGAGAGGGAGAGAGAGAAGCAGACTCCCAGTTGAGCACAGAGCCCAATAAAATGCTCAGAGTTCAATCCCAGGACCCTGAGATTATGACCTGAGAAGAAATCAAGAGTCGGATGCTTAACCAACTGAGCAACCCAGTCACCCCTATCTTACTTTTTCTATAACATACTTTTAGGAAAACAAGTGTTTCATACACAATAAGGACATTTTTTGTAGTGCCTCGTAAGTCTATGCCAAACAGTGTAGGCACTGGGAATACAACAGAGAACATGGTACAAGATCAAATACTTACTTTGATGGTTATTACATTAATTTGAAGTTTCAAGTTCCAGTATTTGGTCATAGAGAATCTCAGGGACTGAAGAAAGATGATATACTTCAAGAAGCAAGATTTATGGAATTATGGAGATTTAACCATGGGATTCTGGGGACATTTTGCTCAGAAGCAATATGTGGCCAGGTGGGAGGTTGGTGAGGGGATTGGAAAAGATTCAATATGCCTACTGATGTTTGAGAAGGAAAAGAGTCAATATTGGAGGAAGGAAGGAGCTCCCAGGGGACGGAGGACTGATCATTCCCTCTTCTTCTTCCCTTTTACTTTTCAACTTAATACCTTCAATATTCCCATCATAGATGCCCCCTCCCCCAGAGAAGCCCCCAAAAGAGCTGAGAAGTCTGGTTGGGTTGGAAGTGAAAGAGTGTTCTTGTCAGCAATTATCTAAGAACAATAGGAAAGAACAAGACACTGGTTATTCTGAGTAGAAATAGCAGGGACAAAGGGGAATGTCAATACTCATCATGGAATGGTTTATAGTATCTTTTTTTCTAGGTTATGTTAGTGGTCTATCAAGGTATCCCAGTGTTCCAGCACAGGCATGTCAGTTACAAGACGGGCCTACTAGACAAAATACAGGATTTTATACCCCTTTTGTGAAAAAATAGTAACTCTATTTCCTATTATTATTTTAAAGTTTTTTTAAAATTTATTTTAGAAAGAGAGAGAGAGTGCAGTGCACTTGAGCAGGGGAAAGGGCTGAGGAAGAGGGAGAGAGAGAATCTTAAGCAGACTCTACACTGATTGCAGAGCCCGATATGTGGTTCAATCTCATGACCCTGAGATCATGACCTGAGCCAAAATCAAGAGTTGGTCTCCTAACTGGCTAAGCCACTCAGGTGCCCCTCTATTTCCTATTCTATTTGTTTGTGTTTAGCATATAATTTTTCATGCTAAAAATTGTTTCTCAAGGGAAAAAAGAAAGGAAGGAAGGATAGAAGTTAGATGGATATGAAAAGAAGGAAAAAAGGAAGGAAGGAAGATTTCTCTATTCTACATGTAGATAACACACATTAAAAACCAGTTGATTAGTAGAAGCAGCAATGTATCTAGTTTTAGAAGGGGATAATTCATTATATAATGGAGTGGAGAAATGATGAGGGAGTTTTATGGAGAAGGTGGAACTTGAGTTCAACTTTGAAATCTGTTTAATATTTAAATAAATAATGAGAAGGGAGAGCAATTTAAAGGTTGAGGGAATTAATTCAGACAGATGGGGATATGAATAATCCTCAAACATGTCGATTACTAAATTTTTTGAATGTTCCTCTGGTGGTCACTAGTATCTGCCCCTGTGCTTCCTCACCTCATAAAACCAAGATTTTAGTAAAATTCTCTATTGGCCACAATTTTTTTCCTTCTCTGATAAAAGTGTTAATTTTCTACAATACTACTGTAACCCACTTTGACAAATTGAAAACAATTCTGTTTTCATCAGCATTGAATTACGGATATAAAATATTGTATGGGTAGTATAATTTGATAAATGGGAACATTCTGGGTCCCATATTGAGTCCAGATGGTTACAGTGTCTTTAATACATGTATCCATTTGGCATTAGTGCATTTGTGTATTACAGTCTTTTTCTCATTTATGTTTAATGATGGATAGATTCCAAATAATACAAGATGTTCCTCAACATGTTAAACTTCTGGTGAGTAAGTGAGCAAACAGTGAGCTCTCTTTTTTCCACTATACCTCATACTGTCAGCATTACTGTTCAGAGATGATTTGAACTTCACACTGATTAACTGATATTTTCCACTCCCTGGAAAAGAACAGATAAAATGAACAAAGGCTTCCCTCCAAAAGGGAAATGTACTTAATATGAACTGGAAAGTTTGCAATGCATCTAAAATTCTAGACTATTTTCTTCTAGCTACAGTCAGATATTGAACTTAGGGCAACTACTAGTGAGATATAGGTATTTTGGGCACTGGCTGTTTTTAGAGGTTTCTACAGTTAAATTAGGGAAATAGACAAATGCTGTCTTCAACATAATTCCACTTTACTTATTAGTTTATCCATTATCTCTACTATAAGTGTATAACTCACCTATCAGTTTTTCCTATATTCAACCTTCTTCTCTTTAAAGCCAGTAAGAGTGTTTCCAATTTATCTTCCTTGAATGCTTCTCAGATGTTCAACCTACTCCAAACTTTGATGGTTTCCCATTTCCCATAAAAAATAAAATCAAATTATTTGACCTGGCATGAAAAATTACCTGCATTCTTTATTCTAGCTTTGCAACATTATTTCCTTTTTTCTTTTCTTTTCTTTTTTTTTTTTAATTAATGTTCTTGATATTCCATCTGAATCAAACTATTTTCTTCCTTTATTTTTAGCAGACCTGATGACAAACCCTCCTATGGATGGCTACATCTTGGGATGCCTATCCACATTTCCTCTTCAATTTTTACTGCCTTTTTATGTACATTATTTCAATAGGTACAGCATCACATCCCTTGACACATATATTGGTCTTCAAGATTTTATCTTTGGTTCTTAGAGTAGAGGGTCTGACTGTTTTAAGTGGATAGCTATATTGCAACATGTAAATTCAAAATGTAAGCAGTAGTGGTCATATTTCCACTCATTTGGGTGGGAGAAGCAGAAGAACTGGATTGGCAAAGAAGGAGAATAGCAAAAGAAACACAGAGAAAATAAATAAATTAAAAAGTGAAATTCAATGACATTTGAGTGTCCAAATCCAATTGAGGCATAAACCTCAAATGTTTTCCTGACTTTGAAATCCTTGTAACATCTTTGTGTTTATATGATACATTGTCTGTTTTGCAGAAACTATCTCTTAATATATCTAGTTGTTCTTCACTAAGAGAATAATAACATAGTCTCCTGTAATTTGGTATATAATAAAAAGCAAAAAGAAATATATATATATATATAACTATGTAAAATATAATACAATATAACGTAATTATAATTACTATAATTATTATATATAGTAATACTGTATATCCTTAAACAGAATGCTATATACAGTTACTATATATAGTATATATATGATATACTTGTATTTACTATAATTACTAAGTATAGTAATACTATGTATATGTATCACTATATATAATACTATACATACCGATATATAATACTATGTATCATTATATAATATATAAAATATATAAAATTATAAAATTATACTTGTTAAATATAGTTATATGTAATGCTATATATAGTACTATATGAATTACATAATATGTCATTATATATAATATATATTACATATAGTTACAGCAAAGTTTATACAAATACACAAACAAACAAAAAGATTTTCCCTTTCCCCCATGGAAATCTAAATATTTATTGGACTTTTTTACATACGAGATGCCATAGCTTTATTTCATTATTAATAGTACTGGGAATTATTTATCTTTCGGTTGTTGTGATAGGTGTTGTAGAAAGTCTGCTTACACAGTGGGACATGGACTAGAGTAAACATAAGTATTAAGAATTTTCATATACCTTAAAAAGCTATTGAAATCTGAAAAAGAAGTTTCTGTTATTATTAGGATAACTTTTTTACAACCACCGCATGACTTTCTTAAGACTATTACTCATATAAGAGAATAATACTAAAATTTTACTGCTATAATTATATCATTTTTGTAGCCATTTAAAACATACTACTTTCAAATCCCTGTCCTCAAGAAGCATATAAATGCTGTCTCAATTTAAATCCAGAAGAAATTTAGGCTCTAGTTGATGAAGGCCAAGGTTTGTAAATATCAGTGTATATTAGAATCTCCTGTAGGGCTTATTAAAACACAGATTGTCTGGTTCTGCCCCTCAGAATATCTGATTCAGTAGGTCTGAGGTGGGGACTGATAATTTTCATTTCTAACAATTTCTTACATGATGTTGAGACCCTTTGAGAAAGTGATTCCCTGAGTCATCTCTTGTGTGTAATCAGTTGACTTCACTCCTTTGCATCTAAAATAGTACTGTTGAGCAAATAGTCCCCCAAATCATTTTCTGTGTGGCTTAATTCTCTCATGAACTCCAGTTGAGAAAGGTTGCCAGAAAATTCCACAGTGTTTACACAAGATCCTTCTTATTTCTGAACCTATGAACTGTGCAGAAATAATGTGAGAACTCATAATAATGAGAAAGTTTTAGCATCTGTGAGATTGCTTTGAAAATCCCCATGCACTGACAAAAATAAATACTTGAATTTAGTTTTCCCTAATTAGACCTTTTGGAAATGACCTATGATTAGACAAGCACACACCAGTTTGAAGGAAAGTGTCTGTTAATTAAATATATTGCTGAATGCATTATTGAAAAAGATTTATAGACTGATGGGGTCACTGATTCTCAGAATGTGTTACAATGCCCTCCACTGACTTATTTCATGTCTATGTAAAAGTACTTAAGGGAAGCTTAACCCTAAAAACTAAACCTGGAATTCCTTCTGCTTTGAGCCTTTTATTCCCTAAGTCAGTAAAAGAGCCAAGATGTCCATCGACAGATGAATGGATAAAGAAGATGTGGTATATATATACAATGGAATATTATGCAGCCATCAAAAGGAATGAGATCTTGCCATTTGCAACAACGTGGATGGAACTGGAGGGTATTATGTTGAGTGAAATAAGTCAAACAGAGAAAGACATGTATCATATGATCTCACTGATATGAGGAATTCTTAATTGCAGGAATCAAACTGAGGGTTGTTGGAGTGGGGGGTGGGGTGGGAGGGATGGGGTGACTGGGTGATAGACACTGGGGAGGGTATGTGCTCTGGTAAGCGCTGTGAATTGTGCAAGACTGTTGAATCTCAGATCTGTACCTCTGAAACAAATAATGCAATATATGTTAAGAAAAAAAAAGAAGAAGAAGAAGGTAGCGGGAGGGGAAGAATGAAGCAGGGGAAATCGGAGGGGTAGACGAACCATGAGAGACGATGGACTCTGAAAAACAAACAGGGTTCTAGAGGGTAGTGGGGTGGGAGGATGGGTTAGCCTGGTGGTGGGTATTGAGGAGGGCACATTCTGCATGGAGTACTGGGTGTTATGCACAAACAATGAATCATGGAACACTTCATCTAAAACTAATGATGTAATGTATGGGGATTAACATAAGAATAAAAAAATAATAAAAAATAATAAAAAAAATAAAAAAATAAAAAAAATGACAGGGTAGCAATGAATGAGCATTGTTTTGGGAACAGCAAACTATTTCTCTATATGTTTAATAAAGAATGAGCATAACTCAAGTTTATCAAATATCTCAAGATTTATGGGGTAGAACTTGCACATCCTGTAATATTCTTTCCCTCTTCCTAGGGCTTCTTTCCTTCTGGCTTTTTTAAATTGTTGTTTGTTTGTTTGTTTTCATGCCTCCTTTCTTGCTTGAGAAATTAAATCTGAATGTGAAGTTTTCTTCCTTCCTTTTTTCTTCATCATTCAGCTTTGCTTGCTTATTTTTTTTTGCTTTTGCCAATTATTTTCATGACCTTTATTTATTTTAGATTTCATTTTGCTTTTCTCTGTGTTGCTGCCTTTTTTTTCATGTTCAGAATTGTTTGTCAGCCTTTTGGGTTTTTTCCTTCCTTTGTTGATTCTCTGGTGCTCTTATTCTGCTGCCAGAGCCAAAATGAATGTGAAACCAGTGTCTCTTGTGGATTTACTCTGTTCTGCACGACATTTTTCTTTTATGTTTCTGTTTGTTACAAATTATCATGGTTTATAAACCCTTCCAGGCTTTTCAGAGGGATTTGTATTACCAAACAGGAAAAATGAAAGGATGTAACAGTTTCAAAGGTACAAATTCCCTTTCAGAAGTCACAGAGGATGCTAAAGTAAAGCAATAGAATGGTGGTTGGATATATTTTCCAACATCATGTGTAATATGGTTGCTCCTATAATGTCACAGAAGTTAATGAGGCAATTTCCTGTGGAGAAACAGGATGGCACAGAGCAAATCTCATGGCACATCCTGGACAGAAAACCAGGACCTCTTTGCTCAATGGAGATTATAGTTTCAAAATAGTTCAGAAAATAGTGTCTACCCATGAAAAACTGAATCACTGATTCATGTTTATCCAGGGCCTCAGATACCTGGTAATAAGTTAGTTATATAGTTAGATGAACATAAATAATCATTGGCCCAGATTTGAAAGAAAGATCCTAAACTTTCTATGTCCATCTTAATACCCCGTTAGATTGTATCTCACAGGTTTTGTGGTTTTTTTGTTTTTGTATTTTTTTTAAGATTCTTTTATTTTTTTTTTAAGTTTTTTTTTTTGTTTGTTTGTTTGTTTGTTTTTTTTGAGAGAGAGAGAGAGAAACAGCATGAGAGGGGAGAGGGTGAGAGGGAGAAGCAGGCTCCCCACCGAGCAGGGAGCCCGATGTGGGACTCGATCCCAAGACTCCGGGACCATGACCTGAGCTGAAGGCAGTCGCTTAACCAACTGAGCCACCCAGGCGCCCTCCGCCCTCTCATAGGTTTTTTAATAGTGAACTCTAGCAATTACCTCTGACTCATTAAGGAAAAAGCTTTACGGAAACTATAGTGATTCTCATAGTGGAAGATCCCCTAAATAGAAGAAAGCCAAGATTCATGTCAGCCAAGAAAATGACAAATATCTCTTATATACATGTATTTTGTATGCATTCCTGCACACTCTAGTTTTATCTGCTTTTGAATTTTATAAAATTGAATCAATATGTATGTCTTGTAGAATAAAATCCTTCTTCTATTTGACACTATGTTTGTAGGATACATATTGATATGTGTAGCCAAACAGATTTTTTTCCAGAGTGGCATTGTGTTCCATTTTGTGACTATCTTGCAATGCATATATTTATTTATTCTTTTTAGGATTTTTCCAGTTTTGATTACTACAGATAATGTCTTGAACATTCTTTTATATGTGTCCTAAATCCTTCCAGAGTATTTAGCTAGGAGTGGGATTTCTGGATTTTCAGGGAAGATACACATATTTATATTTGATAAGTAATGAAACATTATTTTCCAAAATGTCTGTACCAATTTGTCCTTCCACCACCAAACTGCGGGAGTTCCCACTGCATCTGGATTAGTTATAGCCACAGTGGTGCTGCTAAACAAGCCAACTCAAACTCAGTGGCTAAACATAGCAATCACATATTCTCATCATTGCAACCTGTGGGTTGTTTCTGCTTCACACCGCAGTAGCAGAGGTCTAAATTGGCTCCAGGTGCTTCTCATCCCACTTCGATCAGGACAGCAAGGACATGTTCTTCCTATCATAATGACAAAGGCATGAGAGAGTCAGACTAACAGTACACATCCTTTCAAAGCTTCTGCTTCCATTACAGTTGCTAACATCCCACTGACCAAAGAAAACCAGCAGGCCAGTCACAAAGTCAGAAGGGGTGCAAGGTACTCCACCCTTACTGGGAGATACTACCTGGTTCCATGGTAAAAGGTGTGAGTGTAGAGAGGAATGGAAAATTGAGACCAGTAATTTATCACATCTCTGCATTGTCATCAACATTTGGTATTTTCACACTACTTAAAATGGTACATAATGGTATTTTTTGTGTATTTGCCTGGATATTCATGAGGCTGGACATATTTTTATACTTTTATTGGCCATTTATATTTTCCTTTTTCATGAAGTCCTGGTCAAGTTTTCTGCCACCTTTTTTTTTTTTTTTTTTTTTTAATAAGGGATTCTTTGTCTATTTCTCTTGAGAGTCATTCTGTATTTTCTTTGGCCTTCTCCCCACCCCCACATATAATCTTACCAAGTCTTTTTTACTTCATTTATAATGATTTTTATCAAGAGTTCTTACTTGTAAAATAATCAAATATGTCCTTTGATATATGGTGGATACCTTTTTGTCTTGCTGAAGAAGTCCTTTTTCAGAGTGAGGTATGAAAATATTGGCCTATATTATATTATCTCTGAAAAACTTTATAGCTCTGTCTCACAAATTTAGGTACTCAATGTATCTCAATATGACAGGTCTTTCCACTCATCGGTTTAAAGTATGTCTTGGGCTATTCTTGTATTTTGTACTTGGCATAAAATTTTAAATCAGCATTTCAAGTTCCATGAAATTCTGATATATTTAGTTTATAGTACATTGAAATTACACACAAATTATGATAGAATTTTTTTCCAATAATGAGTTTTTCAATTCACAAAAATTTATTTTCATCTTTAATTTTTCCAAATAGTTCTGTGATTTTCTTAATAAAGTTCTTACTATTTTAACTTGTTTATTCCCAGATGTTTGATGTTTTTGTGGCTATTGTAATGGTGTTATTATAAAAAATTTACTTTCTAACCATTCATTTGCTAACCATTTAATGCTGGAATAAAGCATTCATTTGTGGGATTCTTTATTTATTTTTTGGTATAGCAATACTGCTGAGCACATTAATTGCTTTAGAATTTCTGTGTCTGAAGTTATATTATATGTGAATATTAAAAGTCTTTTTTCTTCCTTTCAAATTCTAATAACATCTATTTTGATTACTTGCCTTTAATGTATTGGTTAGGTCCCAAAGTAAAATGTTGAAATAGTAATAGCAGCATTTTGGTTTTAAACTGAATATGAAAGGAAAAGGTTTACATATCTTATCATTAAATAATATTTGCTCTAAGTTTTGAGGAGATTCTTAATCACTTTATGAAAGGTCTTTCAGATTTCCACTTTAAAAGAAATGAATGGCTGTTTAATTTTAAAATGATTTTATTGCATTTATTCAAAAGACTTTCTTTTTTTATCCCTTAGTCTTTAATGTGATTCAATTTAATTTTTAATGTTAAGTTAACTTTCTATTCACCAGATAATCTAAAGTTCATTATGGTGTATTTTCCTCATATACATTACTGGATGAGTTTATTAATATACTATTTGGGATTTTTGCATCATTATTTATGATTAAGATAGGCCTTAAATTTTCCTTTACTTGATGTCTTGTTTCTGGCTTTGATATCTAGGTAGCCTAAAATAAGTTTTAAAATGTCCCTTCATGTTTCATTCTTTTAAATGTTTTGGTAACTTTGGAATGAATATTCCTTGAGGGTCTGGAAAAACTTAGTGGTAAAAGCCTCTCAGCCATAAGTTATTTCATAGAGATATTTGTGTCTACAATGATTTAGTCTTTGATAAATATATAAATTTTAAGATTTTTATTTTTTTGAGTCTGTTTTTGTAATTTGTATATTTTATTTAAATATTTACATTTCATATTTTTAAAAATGTTCCATTTTTCAAAATTTTTTCAAACATTTTTTATTATTGTTATGTTAATCACCATACATTACATCATTAATTTTGATGTAGTGTTCCATGATTCATTGTTTGCGCATAACACCCAGTGCTCCATGCAGAACATGCCCTCCTTAATACCCACCACCAGGCCAACCCATCCTCCCACCCCCCTCCCCTCTAGAACCCTCAGTTTGTTTTTCAGAGACCATAGTCTCCCGTGGTTCGTCTCCCCCTCCGATTTCCTCCCCTTCATTCTTCCCCTCCTGCTATTTTTAATATTTGAAATATCTGAGACATTTTTCTCTTTTCATTCCTATAGTAGATTCTATGCCAACACTTCCTCCATTTTTACTTTGCGCTCTTACCTTTATTATATTTTCCTCTAGAATCTTTTCTATGATAATCTTTTCCAACTTTTAGAATGAAATTTCAGTTTTTATAATTTTTATAATTATGTAATATAGGCTTTATGACTATGTATTTCTCTTAAACTCTACCTTATTTCTAGGCCTGAAGTTTTGATGTTATTTTTATTATTATCACTTAGCTAAAAATATTTGCTGATTTTCATTGTTTTTTTCTAATTTCTAACTAATATGTAGTTTATTAGTAGTAATAATAATTATTAGTACCTTATTAGTGTTTATTAATTTTCATAATTATAGGAGGCTTTAAGTTATCTTTTTGGTTTTAATTTCTGCTTTATGGCATCATGGTTAGACTTCATGGTCTAGATATTTGAAAAAGTTGAGACCTGCTACACATTCCAGTGTATGTAAGGTGACAGTGTTACTTATTATCTGATCTGTTATACTTTTGAGTGTGAAAAGTAATGGGAAACACATGGCCATTAGGAAAATGGCTTGGACAAATCATGCTGTACAGTCACCCACACTATGTGATACCTCTTTATAACTTTCTCAGGAATGCTAGAAAATAGTGTTTCCTATAGTTGTGTGCATTGTCTTATATACAAACTGGTAAATTGCAGAAAAGAAGAGGATATAAGCAAGGAAACATGTAATGAAATCACAGATCTATACCCTGCTTAGAAATTCCCACGTGCCATTGGACAATTATAGAAAACAAAAAGACTTACGAGAATAGTCCCACCACCACATATAAAATAACTCATAACCACACACACACACACACACACACACACATTTTTACTAAAGTTTAACACCTAGATCTTTTACTGAAATTTTTAGGGAAACAAATTACTCTTTCTGGCTAAGTTAATAAAGATTTTTTTTCTTTATATGTGTACCAGACCAACAATATCTCCTCAAATGACAAATCTGATGTGCTTGGTATCCTCAATTTGCCTCCCTAGCTAATATTTTTAAATAATATTAATTTATTCTTTTCTACCCTTCTTTGCAACTATGGACCACATAAGCCAAACCCTCTTGCCCTCTGGTTTTTGGACAGTTTCAGGTTTTAGAGAGCAGAGGTGGGAAGAAAGTAAAGTCTGGCTATTTGTTGCCCTGTTTTGCTTTACTGGTTCTCAAGAAGTCAGTGGCCAGATTCCTATACCCAAGGCCATAACTCTCTTCTACAGCAATAGATCTCTGTTCATGCTTCTTTCCAGGCCTAGGTAGCAATGGCTTCCCACTCCTATTGAACCCCAAGTGCTCCATCATTCCTTATCATTTAACTCTGTCCACAACTTTTTGTATTTTTTTATTAAACACTCTTTATTAGTATGTTAATTGCCTGCCACAACCCAGACTATTATAGTATATTATTATAGTTTTCAAATGCATGTTAAATCAATTCATAATTATTATTCATAATTCAAAAGTAGTCATTCATATAACTCCTAAATATACCTGAGTATTACTAATTATATAGTCATATTTTGGGGAACACTGTACTGTACACTTAAATTTACTCAGTCTTCCTAAATATAATTAAGATTTGGTTTCTAAAAAGCATGTGGAGGGGACATCCCCAACAGTAGTATTTATTCCAAGAAAGTGAGTTTTATATGATGTGGAGAACAGATATAGTCTCATGAGAGCTATTACTGAGGACAATAATATATTTTTTCTATGTAATAATGTCCAGTAGAACTGAGGTATATTAATAAAGTTTTGAAAGTGCTCACTTAAGACTAGATATCAAATATTTGTTATATTAAGTTCCCAACAAATATCAAGTGCTTTCAAATTTATTATTTTCATCATATTTGTTTTTCTGTTTGTTTTGAAAAAAAAAATTTCCATGCCTCTTGGGTAATACTAATATCTTAAAAAAAACAAATTGTAGAAATTTCATATTTTTCTCCAACATACTATAAATATAGGTTGTTATAGGTGGACAATGCTATGAGGAAAAACTGTGAATTACAGATCAGGTACCCCCACCATTCCTCCTTACTCAAAGGTGAGACTTTAATTATTCCAAATGAGAATGAGTTAATCACAGAAAAATGAGAAAAAGGAGGCAAGAAAATGAGTCTACGTTCCAAAGCTGTCATCCTTAGCATCCTTGAATGAAACAAAGTTACATATGAAGAATCTGGCAATTTGAGCATTTGAAATTTCAGAGAGAGGATTTCAAATTTTTTACCATCTCTGTATATACCAGGAGGCAGGAGTTTGAATGATTCTGAACTTAGGAAAAAAAGAATTTGGGGCAAAAGTGATGCAGTGGAGAGTTACATATTTTTCATAATATGCCTTGTGCAAACGCTCATTCCTGTCTTTCATGGTGTAGGCTCTTTTGGAAAGCCTTCTTATAAAAAGACTGGACTGCCAACTTCTTAACAAGTTGAAGTGCTAGGAATATAATCCTTGGTGAATCATTTCTTACTGAGGAGCCAATTTAGAACAGAAATGGACAGGCAAGCTGCTAACGGTAGGATAGAGGCTTCTGAGATGTAGAAGGATAGAAGAAGAGAAGAACAGCATGTTTTCACATTAATTTGGTCTGTAACCTTGGCACTAAAGTGATAATGGAAATCTCATAAGGTGTGAATGAAGGTCTCCAACCAAGCTAGTGAGGATGTTACATAATACATCAGTTATAAAACCTCTTTTGACTACATATATATTGAGTGTCTCGTACCTAATAACACTTAACCCACTGATTTTGTGGAGTGTAGAAAAAGCATGAATTTTGGAGTTAGATGAGTTGAAGTTAGCTAAGTGCATTGGGTGAACCATTTAACCTTTCTTGACTTTGGTGTGCTCATCTGTAAAATGATGACATGGAAACAGATTATTTGAAAGATCTCATTGAACTCCATAAAATCTAAAGCTCTACATGTTTAATGATCAAACTGCAAGTAAGGTGGATATGGCATAATGGGAAGAGATGGGGATTTATTTCAAGAGAAAACGGATCTGATTTTGAGGGTGAGACCTGCTTAGATATTTTTGCTTTTGACCTTGTAATTTTGAACTGGAAACTTAGATATTATGAGAATGCAATTTCTCTTCCTCAAAATGCACATCATAATTCTTGGTGAAGGTGTTTTTGTTAAAAAAAACAAATGGGAGAAAGCATAGAGATACATTTCTAAACACTATACAAATGGAAGTAACGGGTAGTTATATATTGGATGATGGGTCTGAAATAAAACTTGAGTTGTTGAAATTTATACATTTTTTTTTTTTAAATATATATCCCTGGTTCCAGGCGGTTAAGAACAGTCATGACTGGGGCGCCTGGGTGGCTCAGTCAGTTAAGCGGCTGCCTTCGGCTCAGGTCATGATCCCAGGGTCCTGGGATGGAGCCCCACATCAGGCTCCCCGCTCCGCGGGAAGCCTGCTTCTCCCTCTGCCACTCCCCCTGCTTGTGCTCCCTCTCGCACTGTGTCTCTCTCTGTCAAATAAATAAAATCTTTAAAAAAAAAAAAAAAAGAACAGTCATGACTTCTCCTTGCTTTTTCTTCACCTGCTGGGGATGCTGTAGTGTGTTAAGATGTTCGTATAATAAGATGATGAATCCCCTGTCAATCTGAGTCCCTGACCAAAGCAAAGCCTCAGCAACCTGAATTATACAGGTAGAGTTAGTGAAAATAATTCTTTGCTATTATGCCACATAGATTTAGGAGTAAATTTGACTTTGTAGCATACTATAGTTTTCTGAAAAAGAGAAACATCAAGCCTAGCGAAATTATTTGTTGACTAATACAGGTCAGAGAGAAATCACTATGCTGAAGTAACCTAGCCAAATCAGGATATTAAGTATGCTCAGACTTAAAGGAATACAAGGATAGGTAATTAGGTAACAGGATATTGTAATGGAAGTGGCCAAGATGACACATTATGAAGTGGATTGGCCCCCAGACGGGCATGTTTAATATTGAAGATCACTAAAAATTGAACCAAGCCTATGTCAATAACCAAGAAAATTCAAACTAGAGGAAGTTTTTATATGGTGGCAGTTATGGTTCTACGGTGTTCCTTTGTGGGTTTTTTTGTTGTTTGGTTTTTCTTTTTTTTTTTCCCCAGAAGCTCATTATTTTGAAGGGGAAAAATAAAAAAAAAAAAAAAAAAGATTTTTCTTCTGTGAACAGAAAATATCAAGAGTAAAGAAAGTATTCCAGCTACATTCAAATAGACAGGGAATTAAGGCAGTGCTATATCTGAAGTGGGGCAGTAGAATTTATATGTTTATATGTATATATTTATATTGATGTCATAGACTCGTATACATACAATGTGTGTATGCCTGCATATGTTAGTATCTATAACTAGAGTATTTCATGAAGGCAGGACTTTTTTTTTCTCTCTTGTGTGGCTCATAATAGGAACTCAATAAATATTTACTTTATTTACTCACAAGGTGACTCAATGATTGAACAGAGGCAGTAAGTGTGTGAATGAATGAATGAAAATGATAAAGGTTGGATACAATGTGTTTGGGGCAGGAAGCTGTAGTTTGGTAGCAGGTGGATGCTAATCACTTATATTAGAAACATCAGAAATTAGGTTTAAGGCAGCAAAATGTATGCTAAGCCACATCCTCATTGGTAGATGCTGGGCTTTTTAAAAAATTTCTTCTTTTTTAAGTGTTTATTTAAATTCCACTTAATTAACATACAATGTAATATTCGTTTCAGGAGTAGAATTTAGTGATTCATCACTTACACACAACACCCAGGGCTCATCACAAGTGCGCTCCTTAATACCCATCACCCATTTAACCCCTCCCCCCACACACCTCCTCTCCAGGAACCTTCTAAAGTTAAGAGTCTGTTTTCTGGTTTGCTTCTCCCTTCCCCACACCATGTACATCTGTTTGTTACTTAAATTCCACATATGTGTGAAATCATATAGTATTTGTCTCTCTCTTATTGATTTATTTCACTTAGCATAATACTCTCTAGCTCTATCCACACCATTGCAAATGGCAAGATTTCCTTCTTTTTTATGGCTGAGTAATATTCCATCACACACACACACACACACATACCACTTCTTTATCCATTTATCAGTTGATGAACATTTGGCTCTTTCCATAATTTTGCTATTGTTGCCAATGCTGCTATAAACATTGAGGTTCATATACCCTTTGGAACCAGTATTTTTGTATCCTTTGTGTAAATACCTAGTAGTGCAATTGCTGGGTTGTAGGGTAGTTCTATTTTTAACTTTTTGAGGAACCGCCATACTGTTTTCCAGAGATGCTGCATCAGTTTGCCTTCCCACCAAGACCTTTCTCTGCATCTTTTCCAATATCTGTCATTTCCTGTGTTGTTAATTTTAGGCATTCTGACAAGTGTGAGGTGATGTCACATTGTAGTTTTGATTTATATTTCCCTGATGATGACTGATGTTGAGCAGGTACATGCTAGGCTTTTAATATCTTTCCCATTTTAGTGAGAATTGTCTCAGGAACTGGTGGGGTAGATGAATCATTTTTACACTCTAGGATTTAATAAACTTCTAGTTCTTGGCCTTGACATTCTCTTTCTCAACTGTTTGCATTTTGCCTCTCTCCTGAGCAGATTCTTCCATATTCTACTTGATTTTAACTCCTCACTCCACCTCTCCATAAGCCTTTGTCTGGTGAATTCCTTCTGATGAATTATCTTTGAGCTCTCAGGAAACTTTATTTTCATTTTCTCAAAATTCTTTATGTTTCACAGTAGTAATACTTTTCTTTTTTTTTGAAGATTTTATTTATTTGAGAGAGAGAAAGAGAAGGGGGAGGGAAGGATAGAGGGAGAGGGAGGGCAAAAAAATCTCAAATAGACTCTGTGCTGAGCATGGAGCCTGATGCAGGGCTCAATCCCATGACCCTGAGATCATGACCTGAGCTGAAACCAAGAGTCAGATGCTCAACTGACTGAGCCACCCAGGCCCCCTAATAGTCACACCTTTCTATTTCAGATCAGTTTCTCTTTAACTTCTGCTAATGTGGAAGCGCCTATGTTTAGCTTGCTGGGTACACAGTAATCATTCAATTAAGATATAATGAGTCAACAAATGAATCAATAATGCTAAAATTCCTTATCACTTGAAACTTAGAAATTCAGGGACTGTCAACTTTATTTAGTAGAGTCATTTTACATACATTACCCAATTGCATTTTCAGTGCAGAACATGGGGGTTCTAAAACACCTCAAAAGTAAGGAACTGTATTTTTTATTTTGCCATACAGGTGAATATATACATAAAATACTTCTGCCAATTTAAATGGTTTCTTTAGAACTTATGTAAGTTGTAAGATTTTTAGGATCACACATAGACTTGGTGAAATTATATAGAATTAAAAGTGATTTTTTTCAGGTATCTATACTACTCTGCAGTCTGTGAGCCTAACCAGTAGGAAGCCACAAGAAAGAGTGAGGTGGGAGAGATAAAAAAGAATACCAAATCAATGTAACACTAATGGTAGCATATCTGTATGTGAAACCTACACACAGAGGTCAAACTTCCCTGGATAATGCAAGTAAAGGTGACAGAATCACATCCCTGACTTCAGGTAACCATTATGCAATGATTCCTAATAAATATACATATTTTTACAATGTAATGTAGTCACAAGAGCATTTTCAATGAATCAACATTGCTCCAATTAATATTTAAAAAATATAACAAAAGGAAAAAAATAAGAAAAATCAGGAGCAGAAATTATTCAAATAGAATTTCTTAAGATTTATCTTTCTATAAAATTTTCTAAAGGAATGACTTTTGAAAATTCTACTAAAAATGTTATAGATAACAGGTGAGGGCAGAATGAATGAACATGCAATGTCTGTGAAAGAGGAGGTGCATCACATATGGACAGACATAATCAATCTTAAATCACCGTTCTGTCCAGAGATTTGCTTTTCTTATCTGCCTATTCCTAGCCAAAGAATCTTAAATATCATTGAATATATAGTAGATATAATAGTTAAGTAACTATATAGATTTGAATTGTGGCTTAGACGAGTTAAATAACTTCATGGCTCAATTTTCTCATTTGTAAAAAGGAGAAAAGCAATAGTAGTTCTCTCCTAAATTTCTTGTGGACATTAAATAAGTTAGTAATTATACATAGATTTGCATGTATGTGTTTGCCAATCATCAGCTATTACTGGAATTGTTAGTACAGAACTGTCATTATGGATACCTGTGTTTAACAATATTTGAAGGAGTTGTGTTTTATTCATTAGCGTGCACAGGTTCATTTAGGACACTGACCTTTAAAGAGATTTGCTCTCTTCTTTGTTATAGTCTGTAAGATGTTATCTTGAAGGTAATAACAGCTAATGTTTGTTGTGTTACCAAATGTCAGACATTTTATGTATTAATTTGTTATTTAAATAAATAAATATAAAAATAAATACATAATTAAAACAGGACAGGAGTGCTCATACCACCCCATTTTAAATTCATGGAAACTGAAACATAGAAAGGTCAATGACTTGCTCAAAGTCAAACAATTGGTAAGATCAGAAGAAGGATTTGAACTCATGCACCCTAAATCCAAGCCTTTGCATTTCCTTTCCTGCCTCCTAAGTGAAGGATATATCCCTTAATCCTTCTGCCTCCATCCCTCTTCATCTTCCTCCATCCCCCTCCATCCTCCTCCTCCTCCATCTTCTCCCACACCCCCTGCTCCCCTTCCTTCCCCTCCCCCTCCTCCTTCTTCTTCTCCTCCTTCTCCTTCCCCTTCCCTTTCTCTCCTCCTCCTCCTCCTCCTCCTTCTTCTTTTTCTTCTTCTTCTTCTTCTTCTTCTTCTTCTTCTTCTTCTTCTTCTT
>NW_023270323.1:58119309-58122109 GCF_011800145.1 Mirounga leonina | reverse complement strand
CCTCTCCTCTCTTATTTTAAATCCTAGGTGCATGTTCTCTCTCTCTTAGAAAATAGTTTAACTCAACTTTTTATCTGGAAAAAAAAACACTTCTCAAATGATGAAATCTAAAAAACAATTCCACATTGTACAGAAATAAGTATTTCTTATAACCATAAATAACCATAACCATAAGTTATTTATTTATTCATAAAATATTAATTTTGTTCCTACTATGACCCAGGCTATTTCTATATGCTAGAGATAAGACAGTGAAGGACAGATGGGAGTTTTTATTCTAATACTTTAAACAGAAATACTAACTAAAACTTACTTTGAGTAAGATGGTGATAAGTGTTACAGAGAGAGGTCAAGGAGAAAAGGTAGTAGGGGTGTGTGTGTGTGTGTGTGTGTGTGTGTGTGTACAAAGTCCCTGAGAAGGTGTAAATTTCTAATGTGTTGGAAAAAGTGTAAGATAGACATTTGGCTGGGGTAGAGTGGGAAGAGAAAGGACATGAGGGTACTGTTGTACAGAGGCAGGGTATTCCAGGCCATTTTAGGGACTTTGGGCTTCACTTGGAATCAGGTAGCCTTTGAATGGTTACTAATAAAAGAGTGACAAAAATGAATTCAGTTTGAAACTGCATTATTTCTCACTTCTGGGTGGAGAAGAGATTGTAGAATGTCAAGGGCAGAAGAAGGAGTACTAGTGGACCAGGGCAAAATTCCTGAGAAGACATGATGGTGCTTTAAATCAGAGTAATCATGATGAATGTGGTGAGATATTAGCTTCTGAATATATGTTCAAAGGGAGGCAGAGAGTGTCTGTGATGTTATCAAATACCCCCTCTTATTGCAGTTGCTACAGTGGGGCAGATTTGCTCTGTGGGCAATAAAAGCACATAGCAGAGTGTGTATCATGTGCTGAGCAGTTTCTCAGTGATAGCTGATTTTAAATCTGGTTTTTGAGTAGTTATATAGCCATGAATATCAAAGAACTAGTTCTTTCACTGTATGGGCATCATCTGTGGGGATAGTAAATGACTAACAAAAAGTGAAGATGTAAGAAATAACACAGAGGTTGGATTGTACATTGAGATAACAAGGGGGCATCATGTGGTAGTAAAGTAGAAAGAAAGGAAATAGTTGTGGTGTTCAGACTTCAGACCTCAAGTTATATATATATATATATATAACATCAAAATGCCCACAGGAGTTCCAGAGTTAACAGTGGCAAAGGAATCCTTACAGGGGTATTAATTCTAATACTAATAATATGAATACAATTAATACTTCTCATAAATTAGTAGAAGAGGAAAAAAGTTATAACTGGTAATTCTTTACAATACAAGGTAGATCAAGGTTTTGTGGACTGGAGGCTAATACAATTCTAAGTATCTTCCTTTGGAAAATAAATTTTAAAAATATAAATACAAAGTGAGGTTCAGAGTCTTAAAAATGGCCTATGTAGGTAAGAGTTCCAGATGCTTAGGCTTTATTATCTCCATGGTAAATCCACTATCTGGTATGGATATCCAAGTGGAATACATTTTATTTGCATTAACTTTTAATAAGCCTCACTAAACATAGACCTATAAAAATAGCAAAAACTTGAATTCCTTTATAAAAATTATAAACTATGAAGAATATACCCTAGATTGTTCTCAAGCTGCCCCCTCATGCCCTTCCTGATCCAAATACTTAAAAAAATAATATTCTGAAAAAATATTACACAGTTTGGGTTACTTACACTTTCTATCTTTATTTATTTATATTAATTTATTTAATTATTTATTTATTTATTTATTTTCAGTGATTATTTATTATAATAAATCACTAAAATTACATCTCAAGATTTTATTTTTAATAACAACTTATTGGTAATAGATGATGAGTTCAATATACCTAAAGATCTAATTTCTTAAATGTGAATTTAGTTATAGTTGTTCCAAATACCTATTAAAACACAGCACACATTCAGCTCGGGACATGTGTTTAGAGAATGAAATACAGATCTAAAGCAGTGAAAAAATTGAAAAGGAATCTAGGCTTTAGTCTGTTAAGTAATGATGGGGAGACCAATATTATCTGATAGAATAAAAGTAGATAAAGGAGAAGACAAGAACTAGCTGTTTGCACTTTTCTGTGCCCAAATTGCCATCCTTTGTCTTTTGTACATGAAACCTTGTGATGAGGAAAGCTGTATTTTCTTTCAATTAAAACTCATAAACTCCTGCTACTAACAATATCTGATCTGCACATTTTTGGGTTGAATTAAAGAAAAAATATATCTTTCTCGGGCGCCTGGGTGACTCAGTTGGTTAAGCGACTGCCTTCGGCTCAGGTCATGATCCTGGAGTCCCGGGATCGAGTCCCGCATTGGGCTCCCTGCTTGGCAGGGAGTCTGCTTCTCCCTCTCCCACTCCCCGTTTGTGTTCCCTCTCTCACTGTGTCTTTCTCTGTCAAATAAAAAAAAAAAAATCTTAAAAAAAATATATATATCTTTCTCAAAATCAATTTTTATTTGCCCCCAAGTGTTCAACTCTCCAATTTTTATAACCTCATTATTTCTCTAAATTCTTTCCCAATTATCCAAGTCTTTTCCCCTTGTTTTGGACTCTAACAAGGACTTCATAGAAAGTTTTCATGATTATTAAGGAATGACTTTAGTGTTTCTTTAAATAAGGGGTTGCTCTAAATTAGCATTTAAGGAACAATAAGGGAAAATCAAGGCTCTTCTTTGTCCTGTTAAACTTCACCCTCCAAGGAGAATATTAATATGACTACAGTAACATCATCTATAGGTATTCCACCTAGATTC